>NC_139233.1:65132891-65472891 GCF_977018435.1 Lepisma saccharinum
AGCCTGTCCCGTCTCGTCCCGTGGGCAACACTAGCCAACAGCCCCTTAGCTGCCAGTTCACAACACACAACACAGCCATTGTGTTCATCGCAACCGTGGAACACAATGGGAGTCAGTGTTACCAGCTATCTAAAAAAGTTATCAGACGTGAAAGACGTCGTATCAGACTAAATTGTGTGTGTATACTCGAACATCAAAAAAGTATTATTTCGAAGAAATATAGTTGTGTGCATTTAATATGTACATAATTTAGAACATATACATGAGTGTTCACGTGCTCATGCGAACATTATCAGGCGACGCGCCTGATAATTCATCTCCAAGAAATGGAGCACAGATTTTTGCACTGGAAGTTACAAGATACTTGTTTTATACAGTAACAAGTGACCTTGCTGTCGCATCAGCGGCTCATGCTAAGTTGACGGGACGAGCAGAAGCCCCGCCTGCACGCATTTCTAAGTGATGACGTCAGAGGACCTCCTGTCTGTGAAGAGGACGTTTTCATATCCGTGACGTAGGAGGTGAATTTCAGCGGTGTTTGAAGGCGTGTTTCTCGAGAACCGAAACAAATATCGCCGAGATATTTTGCACATCTCATGTTTGTGTCATTCTCTGTAAAATGAATGGATTTAAAACGTTTTTCATGTCAAAGTGGAAATGTCCATTTCCTAAAACTTGGAGACAGGTATGAAATGAAGAAAGCACTGGGAAGGTCACGGAAATTGACGCCCCGACACTTACGTGACGTAGCATCGGAAAGGCCACGGAAATTGACGCCCCAAAAAGGAACGTGACGTTCTGAGGAATCTGTCTGCTGGTGAAACATCCCTCAGACAGTTGGCTGGTGATCCTCATATTCATGTTCATCAATCAACGCTATCACTGGCTGTGAAACGCAGCAATCGTCTCCGATATCGCAAGGCCAAACGACAGCCTGACTCACAGCACAACACAAGGAGCGTCGGGTGTCTTGGGCCAACATGCACATGGCGTGGAAGGAGGAATGGCGGCGGGTAATTTTCAGTGATTTAAATAAATTCTATTTGGATGGTCCCGATGGCTGGAGATACTATTGGCATGATGTCCGCAAAGAGGAAAAGATCTTCTCCAAGAGACAACAAGGAGGACAGTTTGTAATGGTGTGGGGTGGGTTTGGTTATCATGGGAAAACAAATCTCGCCTTTCCCACAGGCTGTATGAATGCGCTCATACACCAAAACGTCCTAATGGACAATCTATTGCCATTTGCCAATGACATTGGTGGCGATCAGTGGCGTTTTCAGCAAGACAATGTCACTATACACACTGCTGAGTCCACTATCTTCTGGTTTCTTGACAGGAATGTGCATGTAATTGATTGGCCTGCGATTCCCCCTAGCATTAACCCCATGGAAAACCTGTGGGGTCTTCTGTGCTTTTCAGTGTACGCCAATGGAACCCAGTACAACAACGTTCATGACCTGAGAAATGCTATCATTGCTGCATGGGATGCCCTTGATGCTAATCTATTGAAAACGCTGCTGGATAGCATGTGTGATCGGGTCTTCAAAATGGTGTACTGCCATGGTTCGTGTATTGGCTATTAAAGCAGGTCTGGGATGCCGTTCTTATCATTTTGCAACAGTAAACATGGTCACTTTTAAGGTTCGTTTCTTTGTACCTTCTCCTTGCCTGCACATGACTTCTGGTCAACACGTTTTCTCTTTCTGTACATTAGGTGAGCATTGTAATGTGCTGTGTGCCTGTACCTGTAACATAGTAAACGTGTCACACTCACTTTTTGATTTGTTCTTATCATTTTGCAACGCACCTTAGTTGAATAATCCGTGCTGTAAAAGTAAGACTTTTGAAAAGACGATCGTCAACAATAGAAAAGATATCAGAACTCAAAAAAGCCTTAAAATTTGCACAGCACTTTCTTACGTCACTTGCAATTTTCACAAATTAAGTGATATATTGTTGTGAATCCGGTAAAGAATAATGCATAATAATTCCGCGTGACGGTACTTTTATTTTTTATAGTTGTTTTCAATAACTTCCCTTTCCTTTCACGTGATATCATACTTTTCCTCCACGTAGCTAGTAAATGTGGTCCTTTGTTATATACACACACATTTATCGTCAAGAATAGTTATTAGAGTCCAGCGCAGATATTTCTGCCGTGCGATGCGCGAAACAACTAAAGAAGCAGTGTTGCTAATGGAGCAGATAGAAAAATCGCTGCAGTGCGCCGATGCACAGCTGTTACGTACAACAATAAAATTAGAGAATTCAGGTCTATCTAACGTTGAGTTTTAAACGTCATGCATTATACCAGGACTAGGATTAATATGTACTAACAAGTGGCTTTGTATGTAGCTACATACATATGGACTAAAAATTCGCAAAATATGAACTAACACATAAGTAAAATTACCAAAAATGCTGCAAAGAAGACTTCTTCATACGATTCCTTATTTGAGTGATTTCAAACAAAATAAAAAAATATATATATATTATTTTTCATTGCATTAATGCACTGGTGGCGTTCTAACTTTTCACTCCCAAAACCCGTATACACTGGTATGGAACTGCAACGGCAGATAATAACATGCCAACGTGTTAAACCGCTACAATTGCACCATAACACTCCTCCTGAAGCAGTATTATTATTTCCTCTCTGAGATCGGCGACAGTCGGCTGCCTTTGTTGTACATTTACAAAGGATGCCGGCTTCCACAACAATAACAAGTACATATACTGCCACTAGACGATAAGCTGCGCGGCTTTTTCTTTTGTTATGAACCAGGGCCGGCGCTAGTCATTTTGCCTCCCTGGGAGGTGGCGGCAGATGCCGCTCTATTTCGACCCCCCCCCCCCCGGTCATTACGCAGCAACGGAAAATTGAAAATCAATATATTCCTAACTAAAACATCAAAATATAAAATAAATAATGAGACTTCTTATGCTATTTCAATACTATTCAGCGCAAAAGAATATCTCGCTCGATCACAGTTTTCAATAGGCTTATTTTTTTCTTCTCTTCAAATTTTGCCGCTCTGGGCGATGGCACGGTTCGCCCTCCCCTTCCGCCGGCCCTGCTATGAACTTGGTCACCCATCAAAGCATGGCAATTTTAGCACAGAAAACAATATGTATCGCATTAAGCAGCAAAAATGACAGCCTCCTCTATGCAATTTCTACAAGAACACGTGCCGGAGCCAGAGTTGAAATGATGTTGGAGCCACATAATTTATTTATTTTGAATAATTCTAAAATTATGAAATATGAACAGTTTGTGAATTAAACCTGTTGAAATATGTAAAATTAAGTATATTTTCCTTAAATATGTAAAAGTAAGTATTTATTAAAGTTATTGGGATGCTAACACCTTCACTGGCTTCCTCCTTCATGAACTCGTGCACGTTGCTTAGAATTTCCCGAGCTTGGCTATGCAAAGTTTTTGATTTCAAGTTCGACAGAACTGGAGGCATTATGGAATTTAACGTTCATTAGCAAACACACACTTTTACATACACACACGCAATACACGCACACAACGTCAAACCGGTCAAATACTTAGTATAAAATAAAAATATGGTGCTTCCAATCCAACAAAACTCACCGCCACTTTACCTGCCTTTCCCCTTCCGTGACAGAAATAGTGCTTCATTATTACAGTTGGCAACACTAGTTACTAGCTAGCCAATGAACATGCACTGCATAAAAGAAGCAACCACTACGCCGTGCTATATTGCCACATTACCGTCCCTGCCGAACGGAGTGAACCGCAAGCTGGAGCGCTATTCAATTGTTTTCAATGATGTTTGCGCGAGTGTGTCCAGGAATGGAATGACAATATGGCAACAATAGCGAAGGTTTTCGAGCAGGGCAGAACACGTGATGCTAAGAGAGAGGGAGACGAAACGAAAATTCGTTTCTACGCAACGGCAAATTTATGTGTGATGCACTCTACAATTTTTTTCTTTTCTTTTGTTTCATGTCTCGCAACCTCTAGGGCTATCTGATTTACAGGAATTATAATTTTAAAATTGTTGTTACCAAGAAAAAGAAGGACGAAAATACGAGGGGAAAATATCTGCTTAATACAATCAAAACATACGTTAATATTAAATTATCGGATAGGGCATAATATCAGTCATAGTGTATAATAATATATATCATGCGTTTACGCACATAATACATTTTTCATTATAATTTTGGGAGTTCTTCGATTCCTACCCGCCGTTGAATTACACATTCTCGCAACCAGGATAAAAAGCAAAGCATAGTGTAAAAATATATTTTTTGTGTATTATTGACCCATGGCAGCTATAGACGACCCAAATGACGTCAAGTTTAGTGTTCTTTGTGCATAAACGTACTAAATTTAGCTCGTTTTCGCAATCATACCGTTGCGCTTTAATATATTAATTTCTAGGCTCAAGAGAATGTAATTTTCGGGAACCTTATGACTGGCTACATAATCTTAAAGCGCTTTACTAAACCTATTTTTATTATCGATATACACGAGAAATTCATACCTTCATTGAAAATAACGTTTGAATTGCCATTCTATCGCGCTCCAATGTAAAGCTTAGGGCAACCAAATAACGAATGAAATTATTTAGGGACACAACAGGGGTGGCGCCGCCACCGGAAAAGTTTGGCAATGAACAGCCCCATTAGTTTACGTCTACATACGTTGTCTACGCGTAATCTACGCGAAGATTACATTGGCTTATAGTTTACATAGTTTACCGTAGACGATGTAAACAACAGGGAGGAAAGAAATACCAGTTATCTTTGAAAGAGTTTCGAAGATTACATTGGCTTATAGTTTACATAGTTTACCGTAGACGATGTAAACAACAGGGAGGAAAGAAATACCAGTTATCTTTGAAAGATTTTCTTTTCTTCAAAAATGTCGATAGTCTGGGCCTATAACCAACTTAAGACCATTCGACGTAATCAAAGTTATCGAATTTTCACTAACAAGGGGAAAAGGTACTATCGGAAAGAAAATAAATGACAGCCATAGTGAAAACTGACATTATTTTTTACACTGACAAAAGGGAAGTTTAAAAATATTTTTTTGTCTTATTTCTGCATAGGAAAGTGCATGTGGCTCTAAAGCAGATTTTTTCCACGTGTGAAATGATGGAAATAGAAGTAAAACAAATCTAGTCATTCTACGGACATTGCCTTTTTTTTTTTCATATACAGTGTGTCCGGATGAAAATATACCAATAAGAAATTTGAATAATTCGGCAATCGTTTGTGATAGAAATGTCCGGTTACGTTTATTTGGAAGAGGGAATCATAGAATTTTATGATGAGCAAAAGAAAATTGCAGTACTCGCCTCAGTAGATCTCAATTTGAGATCCTTTGGTGGCTCGACAAACATCAAGTCGGTACTCAACCTCAATCCATACGTTGCGCAACGTTTGACGTGTCACAGACGCACATGCATTGATAATTCTTTCTCATAGATCGTCCAACCCTTGCACAGGTGCTCGGTAGACAATAGTCTTGACATTTCCCCACAGAAAAAATTCCAGAGGAGTCAAGTCGGGCGACCTTGGAGGCCATTTAAGAGAACCCCCCCTTCCAATCCAATTGTCAGGGAAATGGTTATGAAGGAAGATCTTGACACAACGGGTATAATGCGATGGGGGGGGGGCGTCTTGTTGGAACATGTACCCATGAGGTATACAAGGTACAGCATACTGTTCTAACATTTCAAGGTAACTTGCTTCCGTAACAGTAGCCCTTTCAAAGAAGAAAGGCCCAATTACAGAATCTCGTGTCAAAGCACACCACTCATTTAACTTTGGGCTGTCGCGTTCATGTTCAATAACTGCATGTGGAATTTGGGTATGTCAAGACTATTGTCTACCGAACACCTGTGCAAGGGTTGGACGATCTATGAGAAAGAATTACCAATGCATGTGCGTCTGTGACAAGTTAAACGTTGCACAACGTATGGATTGATGTTGAGTACCGACTTGATGTTTGTCGAGCCACCAAAGGATCTCACATTGAAATCTACGGAGGTGAGTGCTGCAATTTTCTTTTGCTTATCATAAAATTCTATGATTCCCTCTTCCAAATATACGTAACCGGACATTTCTATCACCAACGGTTGCCGAGTAATTCAAATTTCTTATTGGTATATTTTCAACCGGACACACTGTATGTCGCGACAAGTTCATTTTGTAGTTCAATTAATAGCTACCTAGTGAATTGGTTGAATGTAAATAAATACTTAAAACACTTATTTCTGGACAGTTGAATACTTCACGCTCTCCGTGTTCACCTGCTGATGCTGGTTGCTGCTACTAGAACGAGAACGCCGGAGCACGGAGAACGCCGAGCGCCATGTTGTCTACGTTGATTACGCAGATTACATAGTTTACATAGTCTACATTGTCTACACGTAGAATGTAGACAATCGTTGTTTAAGCGTAGACGCACATCACTGGGCAGACGGCAAGAAATTGGGTCCAGTCGGCCACAAAAATTTGGTCCCATAAATTTAAGTCAAATAGTTAAGTATTTACTATTTACCGGTACTTGAAAATGGATGGATAGAATTTATTAAATGCAGGAATTTTTGCTAATTTTAAGAACAATGTCTCTTTGAATTATAACAGAGATTACAATGTATAGGGGAAGGCTGGGCATAGTGGCCACGGCGGGCAAAGTGGCCACTGACTATTTTCTCCCCTTGCGGTGCTGCCACGAAGCGGCAAACGCCTCAACTACTCCGCTAGTTCCACAGCCACCTCTAGGCTAGAGGCTCTAGCTCAAGGCCGCGGCGAATGAGACTCGGCAACTTCGCGAGGAGGCTGGTCGCAAGCCTCTAACGCCATTTGAATGCATAGGGAAATAGTGTGCGCTTGCTTGTTTTTGTCCTCATGGCGTTTAATTTGTGACAGTGTTCAGTTGGAAGTTATGTCGGCATGCCTAAGAGTTGTTCTGAAATTCAAACACAGGGATATGTGCCGTGTTTTAAGATTCCAACAATAGAAGACCTCAGAAATGCGTGGATTCGCGCCATTCCTAGAGCTAGTTGGACACCTACAAACAATTCATTTGTGTGTGCAAAACATTTTAACCCCGAAGACGTCAGTTTAGTCGAAAAATTCAAAGACAAAGAGAGCAACGAATAAGAATTTGTGAGAAGCAAAGCTGTTTTATCAGCAGATGCGGTTCCCTGAATTTTTCCTAACCTGCCTGCTTATTTAAGTAAGCCTTCTAGTAAAAGAAGGAAAACTCCCGAAGAAAGAAAACAAGATGTTGAAAAGCAGCAGAAAGCGGAAAAGGAGAAGTTGCAGAAGCGGATAGAAGAGGATAACAAAGTGAACTCTTTTGAGTTACAAAGTGAAAATGTACGCTACAAGCTGTCAGATAAACACGAGTGGTCTGTTTTTACAAGTGATATTTGTTGTATTTTGTTTACAAGTTGGATATTACTAACTCACCTAAGGTTAGTGCTAGTGTAAGGATAAATTGCAATTTGGGTGTAGAAGTTCATATAAATGGCGGTATCATACCGAATTCATCCATCTGCCGTGAGGGATCACAAATTTTTTAAAACTCCTCTCTTTCAGAATGGAAACAGTTAATAGCTGGTTTAGATTTTTGTGAAAACTTTTTTTAAATCGGAGGATAAAATAAAAAATCAGTCAAATTGACTCATTTTTAGAAGATCTTAAAACAGAGCAAGAAAATGCGGAGGATGAAACTTCTGAACGAATTTTGAAAAAGTTAGGTTTTATCAAAGACCAGTTTTTTTTTTTGTTTTTTTTTTAAAGCAAATACAATGTTTCTACTATTTTGAATGCATTTTTGATTTATATGTCTTTTGAAAAAAAGTTATAATACAATAAGACTCAATAGCATTCTCACTTTGCCTCATCCTAAACTTGTTCAAAAACTGCCAGTAGATTTTTCTGTATCACCTAAAACTAGGGGTGTGCGGGACAGAATTTTTTGGGTCGGGACGGGATCCCGACGGGAAATTTTTTAAATCCCGCCATTCGGGACAGGAAAAATTCGCAATTTCCCGACAAGGTCGGGAAATTTTCGGGGCGGGAAATGTTCAAAATTTCTCCGGATTGATTATGTAATGCATTTAAATAATATATACGAATATGTGTGGGTGTATTAAATAAACTTTGAATACGTACACAATCTAGTGTTAACATGTTACATATGCATGCTCTTATTTGTTACGTCGCTCCATGTTGCGTAAAACATATGTTCTACATGAAATTTATACGTACATGCCATATGTACAAAAAAGATTTATATTTGTCATGCATTTTCTGTCTTTCAAAAATACAATTTGCGTGCTTGTTTATAATTGTCAGTTAATGTGAAATTGAACGTGAGAAAAAATATTTCAAATCGTTTGTCCAACACAAATCCTTTAGCACCGACTTCTCCCCTTTTTGCGTGATTTACGAGGATAATGACGTCTTTGATACTACTACTACTACTACTACTAATAATAATAATAATAATGTCATTATTATTATTGTTATTGGCACGTTTATCTTGGTACTTGCCCCTCCCCAGACAAAAAATCGTGGTTGCGCCTCTGCATACATGCATATTTTATGCTTTCTTTATTTTCAAGATCGCACACCCCCTAAATTTTATTCCGGACTCCCTCAGCACCCCCAGAAGATTAATCCTGGCATTGCCACTGCTTTTCTAGCGTTTTCTCTTTTTGTTCGGCGCCCTCCCGACCGTCCTCCTCGCCCTCTCTATAGCTCTACTTCAGCTCGAAATCTAGGTATGTATAAAAAGCCCTCCCCTTCCAGTGACAGCACACGCATCTCATCAATTCACACGCTGGAAAGGAAACATCGAGGAAAATAATCGTTGGAGCATTTCAACACTAATGGAGTCTATTAGTGGTGACGTCACAAGCAGACGACGAGCTGGAACTGAGTCTTCGCAACGAGAGAACGTATTTTCTTCCTATGTAAGTCAATGCTATTTTCCTTCGGAAGAGGTAGCTTTAAATATTGTGACAGCAGTTATGAAACAAAATTATTATGCGTATCGTACATCAGTGTAAAGATGAGATTTCGGAGAATACTACTATATATCATACATAACTGGTCGGGTAAATATGGGGGATGTGGTAGAGCAGAGATACGATGCTTGGCCAGATATTCCTGGACTGATAAAGCAGTATGTGGCCTTGCATTGTCATGCAATAACAACCACTGCCCAGATGCCACAAATGAGGATGGCGCCGCAGAATTCCTTGACGCAAATGTTTCAGGACGTCAATATAAAGGTTTTTGTTTATCGTTTGTTCTTCAGGCAGATATTCATGGTGCGCCAAATCTTTAGCATGAAAAAATGGGATCAGCATTGTCTTTGGATCATCTTGCACTGAATCTCTGCCCTTCCGAAACCTTTTGTGCCATTCAAAGCTAAGGCTTCTCGATAATGCATTATCACCAAATGCTTGTTGTGTCATATTCCATGTTTCACTAGGGGTTTCCCAGCTTAACACAAAACTTAATGTTAACTCTCTGCTCGGAATGCACGTCCATCACGACACTTGCGTAACTTCCAACAAAATGCGCCAACAAGCCAAACAGTGGTCTGCTAAGCACAGCCCTGCCACCTAGTGTGTTTACATGGAAACACTTCCAAGGCCATTTCTATTCAAAACACATATCAGGTGACTGAATAACACCCATTTCTTCTGTTTGAATATCACAGGTAAAGAATAAAAAAATCAGTCCTGGAACTTTTCTGACAAAGGTTGTATTTTCCTACCTCTTCGTGAATGATGAAGCAACTAAATCATGTTTCGCAAAAACAAAATCCCATGTAGCACTGTTGGGCCAACGTTGGCAAATAGTTGTCAATTCTTGTGCCAACAGTTGGGAAATCGACCATTTCCCATCGGTGGGGCAACAATAATGGAAGAATTTTGAAACCATCTCCGAACCAACCACGTTCCAACGGTGGGACAACCGTATGGAAATAAACCGCGCTTTCCAGATTTCACCGGTGGACAGGCTGGTGCACCGCTGATGCACGCTTCCGCTTTCCGTATTTCACCGGGCGCACCAAAGCTTTCACCAGGTTAAACCATGACGTCATCAATTTACACCAACCTCAAGAGCTGGTGCGGCTGGTGAATCAAAATAGCGTCGTCTGCACTGAAGCTTCTTCTGATTCATTATATGCTTTCTGTAGGCAATAGTATGGAATGTCACTCCGATTTTGTTGCGCGGAGTTCGAATAAACTGGATGCAGGCATAAACTGTCAAGTTTTTAAATACTACTCCTTCACTTGTACGCAAAGTGAATTAAAGTATGCCGATGCATCAAAACATGCGCCCATCTTCTGCTGCAACATGCAGGAGTGGATCCATTTGGAACATTCGATATCTTTACAAAAGAATAGCACTTAAATTCGTACTGCACATTCAAAATAAGATGTCGTTAAGTGAAAATATATAATATTCATGAGTAGGGTAAATGCTTCGTTTTAGGCCACCCCCGAAATTTTGGTTTACTTTTATTGTGTATACCTATACAGTAATATACTCAAAATTGAACTTTGACTGTTACAAAAGTGATACAATACAAGCGCAAAAAAAAGTCAAAGCTCAAATTCCAATTTTCATAGTGCAAAATTGCTAATTTTCGAAAATCCCTCTATAACTTTTGATAAAATTTTATTTTTTAATAATTAAAGCGAAGTGTTAAGTTAAAAATAAGTGCTAAGTTACTTCCGGTCCACTTCCGGTCCACTTCCGGTCCACTTCCGGTCCACTTCCGGTCTACTTCCGGTCCACTTCAGTTCTACTTCCGGTCCACTTCCGGCCTAGGCTACCCCCGAAATCGAAAAAAAAAATTAAAAAGAAATTTTAAAAAATTAAAAAATTAAAAATTAAAAATTAAAAAAAAAATAAAAAAAATTATATATAAAATAATTAATTACCTAAAATTTTATTGTTTTGAGAAGAATCCTAAAAAAATTTTTTGTATATATAAAACCTAAATTATAAAAATATAGATATAAATCAAAATTTTTCCCGATTAAATATAAAACGGAGAGTTTACTGATTATAAATACAAATATTTTGCTATTTTCAATTATTATTTGAGAATTAGAAGTTGAGAGAAGAGATTTATTAAATAATTAATTTACCTAAAATTTTATTGTTTTAAGAAGAATCCTAAAAAAGATATTTTATATATATAAAACCTAAATTATAAAAATATAGATATAAACCAAAAGTTTACTGATTAATAAATTGAGATTATAAATACAAATATTTTGCTATTTTCAATTATTATTTGAGAATTAGAAGTTGAGAGAAGAGATTTATTAAATAATTAATTTACCTAAAATTTTATTGTTTTGAGAAGAATCCTAAAAAAAATATTTTATATATATAAAACCCAAATTATAAAAATATAGATATAAAACCTAATTATAAAATATAAATATAAAACCCAATTATAACAAAATGAATAATCAAATTAAAAATCCAAACCAAGATATTTTATATCATGTTGTATATAATACAACACATGTAGATAATGAAGAATTAGATATTCCAAATTTTCTAGCTAAACTTAAACCTAAATTTAAAAATTTAATTTGTGATAAACTTAAACAATATTCTCTCAAATTATATTGTATTTTATCATCAAATTATATAAATCCTGGTAATAAAATAGAAAAATTTTATCATCAGACTCATGTGTTAAAATTATACTATAATGATACTAATAATTTAGATGATATTTATGATAGAATTTGTGAAGAACTTAAGTTACAACAACAACAGTTCGAAAACAAGATTCAGGTTGGTCTCTTTGTGATACAAACCATGAACTTGAATTGAAAATAGCAAAAAATGCCCCTCTTGGAGGATCTGGTTATATTAAATTACCTAAAGAAATCAGAAACAAATTACCTGTATTAAATATTCAAAATAATGATAATAAATGTTTCCTCTGGTGCATCATAGCATATTTTCATCCAGTTAAAAATTATAATGATCACAAATATCGTGTCTCCCATTATGAAAAATTTGAAACAGAATTTAAAAAATCCATGTCAGGAATAAAATATCCAGTACAAATCTCAGATATTGAGAAATTTGAAAAGCAATATCAACAATACAATAAAAAATCAATAAATGTTCATGTTTATGGTTATGATATAAATAATAATATTTATCCACTCAGACACCATCCACCATCATAAGATTATTATATGTTACAGAGAGAAATAAGAAACACTATTGTCTCATACAAAATCTAACAAAATTGGTGCATAATCAAATAACATCAGATCATCATAAAATTACTCTATGTGATAGATGCTTGTCAAAATTTTATGGAAGAGGTGACAAATCATGTGAACAGCAATTAGAGGAACATATTGAAAAATGTTATTATTATCCTCATGCAACTTACAAATTTCCATCCAAAAGTATAAAATTTTCTAATTATGAATCGCTGGTACAACATCCATTTGTAATCTATGCTGATTTTGAAACAATACAGATACCGATGCAAACATGTCTTCCCGATCCAAATGAATCATATACAACAAATATAGCTAACCATGAATCTTGTGGTTTTGTACTAAAATTAGTAAAAACTTATGAAGAAAATAATCCACAACAATTATTTATTTATAGAGGTAAAAATGCATCTCGAATATTTATTGAAAAACTTAGAGTGGGTAAAAGATTTTGCTCCAATTTTATATAATACAAAATTGATGAATAAACTTACACCAGAACAACATCAGAAACATTATGATACCAAACAATGCAAATATTGTAAAAATAATTTTAATTTATTTAATCCAAAAGTTAAACACCATAACCATTTTAATGGAGAATATATTGAAACAATTTGCAATTCATGTAACTTGAAAATAAAAAAACCAAATTTCATTCCAGTATTTATTCATAATTTACAAAATTTTGATGCACATTTATTTATCAAAGAATTAGGATATGATACAGAAAATATTAATATTATACCACGCAGTAAAGATAAATATATTACCATAGAAAAAACTATCAGATTAGAAAATGGACAAATAATTAAACTTAGGTTTCTAGATTCATATCAGTTTCTATCTAGTAGTTTGGCAAATCTGGTGAAACAATTATCCGATGATGAATTTATTCACACAAGAAAATATTTTAATAATGTTAATATGGAATTGCTAAAAAGAAAAGGAGTTTACCCCTATCAATACATGGATAGTTTTGATAAATTTAATGACACACAGTTACCACCGAAAAATAAATTTTATAACCATCTTCAGGATGAAGAATGTAGTGAAATAGATTATCAATATGCACAGACAATTTGGAATATATTAAATTGTAAAACAATGGGAGATTATCATGATATCTATTTAAAACTGGATGGTCTTTTGTTAGCTGATGTGTTCGAGATTTTTCGAAATCGTTGTTTCAAGAAATACAATTTGGATCCTGTTTTTATGTATACAACACCTGGTTTATCCTGGCAAGCTATGCTTTTAAATACAGAGGTTGAAATTGGTCTTGTTACCGATATCGAACAGTTCATGTTTGTTGAGTCTGGTAAGCGTGGTGGTATAGTCCAGTGTCCTTTAAGATATGCAAAAGCAAATAATAAATATTTATCTAGAAATTATAATGCTAATACAAAATTTAAATATATTTTATATATTGACATGAACAATTTATATGGTTATGTCATGAATCAATCACTACCAATTGGCAATTACGAATGGATGACAGATACAGAACTTGAAGACAAAGATTTCTTAAACTGGTCTGAAGATCATGCAAAAGGTTGTCTACTGGAAGTTGATTTGGAATATCCATCACATCTACATGACCGACACCATGGTTTGCTATGACACCAGTTTCTCAAAAAATACCAGGTACAGAGGAAACAAAATTGATATTATCATTTGAAAATAAAAATAATTATGTACTTCATTATCGACTGTTACAGTATTATTTGAAACATGGTATGAAATTAACAAAAATCCATAAAGGGTTAAAATTTGATCAAGAAAGATGGTTAGCTCAATATATTGAGAAAAATACAAATAATCGAATACAAACAAATTCTAAAGTTGAAAAAAATCTTTATAAATTAATGAGTAATTCCATATATGGAAAATGTTTAGAGAACAAAATAAATCGAGTGAGGTGTAATTTGGTGTCAGACCGAAAAAAACTTCTGAAACTTATTGCCGACCCCACATATAAATGTTTTACAAAAATTACTAATAATCTAACTCTTATTGAAAGATCCAACACCAATATAATGTGTGATGCACCGATAGCTGTCGGTGTTACAGTTTTAGAATTATCAAAATTGGAAATGTATAAATTTCATTATGATGTTATGAAACCTAAATACAAAAATAGAATTAAAGTAGCTTATATGGATACTGATAGTTTTGTATATGAGATAGAAACAAATAATTTATACAATGACTTGATCTCTATAAATAAATATTTTGATTCTAGCAATTATCCAGAAAATCATCCATTATACAATATTGAAAACCAGATGATCCCTGGGAAAATGAAAGATGAGGCAGCAGGGTCCATAATATCAGAATTTGCCGGACTCAGATCGAAAATGTATTGCATGAAAATGGATGGGGAAGAAAAAGAAATTAAAAAAGCTAAGGGTGTAAAACAGGCATGTACAAGAAAACTTGCAATAGATGATTTCAAACAATGTTTAAAAAAAAAAAATATATATATATACATGCCTGCCTACCATCTTACTAGTAAATTAGATGGTGTTTATACTACAATAGAAAATAAAATAGCTCTTGATGGGAATGATAATAAATTGCAAGTATTAAATTGCAATATCCATACTAGAGAATATGGACACTATAATACATTAAAAATTTGTTTTAAATGTTATAAATTTAAAAAATTAACATAAATATTACAACAATTTAAAATTATTTTATTCTATTATATTTTTATTAAAATTATTCTATAAATTCAAAAAAATTAATGCAAATATTACATAATTTATTTTATATAATTAATATTTTTTTAAATTTTTTAATTTTTTTAAATTTTTTTTAATTTTTTAATTTTTTAAATTTTTTTTTTAAATAATACAGCAACCTAACACTGTTCTATTATATTTTGTTCTATTTTATTCTATTCTGTTAAAATTGTTCTATCACTCTTTCATTTTTTACATCATATATGTATGATTTCTCCACAATTAAAATTGCACTACATATGGTATTTTCAGGTAATGGTTCATGAAATTCACATATTAACTTAATATTAGTTCGATCATTGATAACCACCAATTTTCTTTTTGATGCATTTATTAAAAACATAGGTCTGTGAACTATGAACTCGTCTGGGTTATAATACATATCGATATTTCCTTCAGTTACTCTTTTAAATGCAGAATATGCTTCATATAATTTTAAATAATCTTGTTCTGTAATATTTAAATTGTAATTTTCACGTGGGAATACCTCATTCCTACCATTCTTAAGATATATATTTTTAATTTTACAGTTATCAAATTTGCTGCTATCTTTTTCCTGATTGTCATCTCTCCCTGTCTGAAACAATACGGCTACAAATTCTGGCATGTCATATTGTAGAGATTGGAACTGATTAGTAATGTCGTACTCGAAAAATTTACCCTCTACAGGTTTTTGTATGCATTGATATGTATAAAATTGTATTGGAATTTGAGGATTTTTCAAAATGTTGGATTTGTACTTCAGAGCATAATTCGATTCATATTCAACTATAGGCATGCGTAACTCCACAGACTGGATCACACATTTTGCAACTTCGGGTAAACTAGCGTCGTTGGCTGTTCCATCTGCATTTAAAGTTTTATATCTCATTATAGCATTATAATCATTGGGTGATCTGCGAAATATGATGCTTAAACCACCTTTCCACATAATTTGTTTATAATCGGAGAAAAAACCAAATAGCAATCTTATGGGGAACAGTACTGTGTGGCTTTTTGTCATAATTTTTGTTCCAGCTTCGAATCCACCTATTTTATAATATACACTTTCTGATTTTGATAATTTTAATGTTGCCACAGTAGTGGATGTAATTCCAGGACAATCAATCCTGTCAATAACTGTACCATGTTTCCTGACTTCAATTTGAGAAAATAAGAATGGAACAAAATTGTCTATAAGTTTTATATTGGCCCCGGGGAGGGGAAATTCTTCACCATTACTTTGTTTTACAATATCAAATTTTATATACAGATCGGATCTATGAGGATGAATAAATCCGTCCCCGACAGAAATATCAAACTGTACTTCCTTATTCGGTTGATTAAGATTAGCAAATGTCCTCCTGTTTGGAGGGAATGACTGTAACCCATAACTTTCGATATTTTCCATTGGTATTTATATATATAATTTTTTATATATTAATTTCTATTATTGCAGTGGTATTAGCACCGGCAAAATCGACTATCTCGTTTTTCTCATTTGTAATTCTTATCTCTATGTAATTAACTTTATCATAGTAAACAGGAAAATAGATTGGTGAGATTGGGGAATAAAAAATAGGTTCCATAAATTCAGAATTCGGTTTAAATGTAGCAATAATACCTGTTTCCTTGTGAGTACCAATTGAATTTTTTCGGCTTTGATAATCATTCCTTTAGCAATATTACAGTGAACATTCAACGTCTCGATAGCTAGGAATTTCGGTATAAATTTACCTATGTGTCTAGTACCAGGTTCTAATTTTGAATTGTTCTCAAATCCTAGAAGTTCACCCATGTTAGATAGATCTACTGTTTCATTGGTGGATACAATCTCCACTCTGTGTGTTACAGAATTTTGAGATAGTAGTACAGTGTTTGGAAGTTCAGATTCTAAAGTAGATAAGTTATACTGTCCGGGAGGAATAATAATTTTCTCGTTACCTACAAATATACTGTTGTTGTATGAAGTTACATTCGGAATCAGATACATGCTGTAGAATGCTCTCAGAGCTATAGATTTTGGATATATAATATCATCGTGGAGATGCAGTTCCAAGATCGAGGTTTCACTAGAAAGATGAAAAATTCCCATATTTTATGTATAATACTGCTTTCTGAAAATCTTGTAATTTTATGTGTGGTATTTTATTTAATATTCTAAGCATCGTAATACAAATATGACCACATATAATTTGATCAAAATCTTGTATGCGCTGGTCGTTGTAATAAATATTACAATATTTTAAATAATTAACTAATTCTCTAGGTTGTCTCCCTCCAAAAGAGTCAAAAATAAAAACATTGTTGCTTTGTTTATAATAACAGATCCAGTGGGTACCAATATTTTCGGACTTATCCAAATTGACCACACCACATTCTCGAGAATGACTATTTTTAGGGAGAGAATCCGACATGAAAACTCCTCTGAAATGTTGAATTTTAAATATTTTAACTAAAGATTCAATGTCTTGGTTCGTGAGCGGCTTTTCTTTTTTTTAATTTTCTGAGTACTCTGGATTTCACACCACTGCCTAATTTTTTCTCCATAGCCAGATTATGACGTTTTTGTTCCTCTAATTCGGCTTTATTTTTTTTTTAATCGAGTACAGTTTTTGCAATAGCAGCACTGCCACCAGCTAAACTTCCCACAGCACCCAAAGCAGCTAGGATAGCAGGAATGCTGAATATAAATCCACCTCTATGTGCTTTTTTTCTTATATTTTGCAATCGTTTTAATTGTGGTGTACTAAGTAATAACTTCATCCCATTTCCTTTGGATATACATTGTTTTTCTTTCTCCTGTTGTTTTTTAGTTAAAATTGAATTTACAATTTTTAAATTTTTGAGATCCCGATATGGAATTTGATATACTACTCCTTTCGGTTTCATATTTTTTTTAAATTATTTTTTAAGGGTATTTATTTATATATTAACAAACTAAATTACTAACTAAAATTAACTAATTCTCTACAAACCCCACCCTAATTTTTGTTTTGTGTTCATAGCAATTGTTGTACCCAATGCTGCTATTTTCTCACCCAAAGAAGCATCTCTACTGGTTAATCTTCCAAATGCTGCATGCCGCTTGTCGAGGTCTGTGTGTGTATTGTATGCAATATCATGATCTTTACAAGCGGCATCAAGTTGATTAATTCCCCTATCTCCTCTTTTTAATCGTTTATCAAGTTTGGTGCCCGGACCACAGTACTGGTAACCAGGTACATGTAATTCGAATGGAAGTTTATTTATAATATCATTAACCAAACCTCGACCTTCTGATACATTCCAGAATTTAGGAGGTAGAGTATTGATAATTTTAATTAAGTATCCTATACCTTTTGGATCATTTACAATAAAATTGGCTAATTTATCACAGATCATGTTTACAATACCTATTTTTTCATTATAGAAATTATTGTTCCCAGCATTTTCTTCTCCGGCTATAACCAGCAATCTATCTGTGAGTTTTCTTACATCATCCACCCAGACAAACTCTTTAGGTAAAGTATTATATTGTTTGATACCACTACCGGTTTTAAGTTGGTTCCAGATCGGTTTAATTAGATTTTTGTATTTGTCGCCACTGCTCGATTTAACTCTATTCTGACTGGCATCATTATTTTGGTATAGAGCATCGGACAATATCAAAATTTCGGAGTAACTCTGGTAATCTTCATCTGTGTAATGTTTAGGGTGTTTCTTGGTAATCAGTTCCCACAACCCTATAGTTCCCGGGTATCTCGACCAACTATTTTTTTCACCCAAATTTATTTTCACATCATCGCCTTGAAATGTTACTCTAGATTTCCCAATTTTCCATACTACACTTTCATTTGGTTCCATGGTCGGATACAATCCAAACACTTCATCTTTTTCAAATTTTCCAGTACTTAGGTAATCTCTTGCCAGAGGACCCAACTCGATTTTCTCAGGTTCACCTATAGTTTTAATAGGCGGCTGTTGGAGTGTTAGGGGAGTATGGATACTAGATAATGGTATAGGAGGAAAATCTGTATAATTTTTAGCAGTAAGAGGTACCAATTCATTTATGAGATTTTTATTTTTCTGTGACACCTTTAATTTCTTTACCAAGACCACTGATTGCATCTATAATTGGTTGATCTTGACGTTTGTGTTGTTCATAGAATCCTCGATTTTCTGATTTCCAACCTTTGAATCGTTTGGTGAGGTACTCACGTAATTTAGAATTGTCTTCTATTTTGTGTTTTGTCATTGTTTTGATTAGAGGTTATTTTTATAACGTTTAAACGTTTTTTATATCGATTTAACGTTCATGAAATCGTTGATTTTGTTTCTATATTTTCCATTGTTAGGTTTTCTAGTCATGTCGATTGTAATAAATCCAAAATCATAATCGTTCCAACAGGATGAACAAAATTTGGAAAATTGGTCGTAATTTAAATCTCCCCCCACATAATCATCATGAACATGTTTAAGGTTAGTGTGATCTTGACGAAACAAACATATTAAATTTGAATTATCCCTCAGTAACTGTTTGGGAATCTTAGAATATGTTTGAGCCAAATAAAAACAATATATTCCTCTGTGTCGACCTTGAGTGAAGAAATTTCGAATTAAATTTTGATTTTCCAGAATCACATCATCGAATACCACAACAGAATTTTCTAAACAGTGGTCGAGAGGTTTAATTTCTGATCCAAATGTGGCTATACCCAGTCCCTTATACAATTTCATGAGTTGCTGGTATTTTGGTTGTTCTAAACTTTTTGAGAATACATACAGGTGCCTATTTTTCCAGTCTAACCAATTAGGCGCAAGCAAGAAATTATCTACCAGCAGTGTAGTTTTACCACAACCGGATGGGCCTACAATAAGACACCTAATATTGTCTGGTAACAACTCACCATTTTTTTTACTAGTTTCTACTAACTCTGGCAAACGTTGCACAACGTTCCAAGTTGGTATCATAGAATCACCTGGTTTGCCTCTATCCAACTTTTTTCTGGCAATCCTAGCCATTTTACTATTTACTATTTACTATTTGTTATTCTTTTTCTTTAATATTTTTTCAATAAGATATGTATCTGGATATTTTGTTTTACTGAGTTCCTCTTCATAAAATCTTCCTTTCAGTATTTTATTATAATTATCTTTTAATATATAAGTATACCTGTTGCCTGGTAAAACTCGAACCACTGTAAACAATTCGGTGCTCCAATTTTTTGTGTAACTTTTCTCAAATAAATGCTTAAATTTACTAACTCGCACCTTATCTCCTATTTTAAATCTGGGTTTCTCTGTTGTGTATTTATACTTATGACAGTAAACAGTAGAAATCAATCGTTGTTCATCAGATTTAGTTACCTCGGCAGGTTTCATATGTATGGTTCTATGCATGGAATTATTGTAATTATGTACTAGGTCAGGTAAAATTTCTACCCATTTATAGTTACCCTGTAGAGTAAATTGTTTCCACATGAGATTTTTTAATCTTCTGTTGAATCGTTCTACTATACTTGCTTTAAGATCACTGTATGTAGAATAATGTTTAATATTATGTTGATTCATTAATTTGGTAAATGTGGAATTGTAAAATTCTTTTCCTCTATCTGTGTGCAAATAATTCGGTATCCTACCTTGCTCGAAAATAAATTTGAAAGCTTCAGCGACACAAGTTGCTGTTTTAGATTTTATAGGAATTGCCCATGCATATTTGCTAAATGTATCTATCACGGTAAGTAAATATTTGTAACCATGATTTATCTTATGTAAATTTTTTAAAACCCCCGTAGACATTTCTATCAGATCACCCTCCCACAGATCATCTATGCTTTTTGTTACCACAGATAATCGTTTGTAATTACGACGGGCTGGTCTGTGTAATTCATTAACTATACCTTGTCTAGACATCTAGTGCGAAGAGAAAATATTACATAAAATGGATTAAACTCAGGGTATAATTGTTTTATGTCAAAAATTAATTTATCACCAGTTTCAATATGAAAAAGCGATAATTGTTCATCCTCATGTATTTTATATTTGTTGGCAGATTCATCCCAGTATGCTATAGGTATTTGAACTGCTTTGTGTATACCATCTTTTCTTATTATAGTAATTTTGGGAACTTCGACATGTTTTATATTATTTAGAAATCTAAACTTCAAAAATCTAAGTTGGCCATCAACAAAAAATTCGTGTGCCTGTGCGTACGGGTATAATTTGTAAACATTACCTGCATTAACATATGTCCAGTGCCCTCGAGTGTTTGGAATACTTTGTAACCTAACAATTTCCATAGAATAAAACTGACGAGAATCTGCATCGTCTAATCTGCTTAATACCGGTTCCAGGTGTTCGCTGATAGTACGAACCAACTCATCGTAACCCGGTTTAATTTTCACATCCACATATACCTGTTTGAAATGTTCTTTCAAATCATGCAATTGATTGGCGAAATTCGATAAGTTCGATTCTTGTGCTGCTTCAATGGTGCTAATTTGCACCTTAATGTTCGAGATAATCTGCTGTAAACTTTCTACTAGTTTCAATTTCGAACTCTGGCTAGCGAGATCGTGTACTTGATTTCTGATGTCCATAAATAATAAGTTTAGTTCATTGATTATTTGGTTGATGGGAAGATTAGCAACAGTTTCTTTGATTTGTGCAATTTCCCCCTGAATATTTTTAATATCTTCAGATTTGAGTATTCGATTTACTGCTCTCTTCATGGCTCTTATTTCCTGTGAAGTAGGCAACCCTGCTACAGTATTCTGAAGTGTGGTCAGAGTTAATTTTACAGCATCCAGTTCGGTTGCAGATGCAACAGTTTTCAAAATTTCTTGCAGTTGGGTTATGTCATCTTGAGTAGGCGTAGATTGCTGCAGTGTTTCTAACTTATTCTGTATGTCATCTATGAGATGGTGGAAATGAGATAATTCAGATTCGGTATTGAGATTTTCTAATTTAGCAACTTGTTGTTGTACTAGGGCTAAAGTTTCGGTGATACCTGGCAATTTTGATTCCAGAGTTTCCTGTACAGTAATTAATTCATTTTTCATAGTTTTAAGAGTATCTTCGATGTGAGCTATGGTTGCTTGTATCTTACCAAAATCCTCAAAAGTTTCCAGCTGCAATTTAATGTTTGTTACACTACGAACAATGGCATTGAGTTCAGTAGATGAAGGCAAATTATGAATAAAATCTTCCAATGTTTGAAGTTTGGTTTGAACTTCGGTTATGGCTGAATGCAGTTCATCTGTCTGCAGTTCTATTTTAATATTTTCCAGTGTAGGAATCTCGAAAGATTGAAACTGTTCTCGTAATTTGGTAATACTCGCATTTACTTGTTCAAATTCCTCTTGAGTTTTGATACCCTGAACAATGGTTTGCAGTTCGGTGCGAATACTATTCGCTTGCTCGTTTAATTGCTGTTTCAATTGTTCGGTATTGGTTATCTGCATTTGTCGAAATTTATCGAGTTCATTTTTTAATTTGGCTACACTTTCCTCCAAGTTTTGAAGATTGTCTATTGAGGCTAAATTGGTATATTTTTCCAGTAGAGATTTGAGTTCTCCATCAATTTTTACTATGGGGTCAATCAGTTGAGTTTGAAGATTTGTGATTTCTGCTTGTATATTCACATTTAATGAATTTTGTAAAATTAATAAATCTGATTTAAGTTTTTTTAGACGTTCATCTAATCTAGCAATATCATTGGAATTATCCGGTATTTCCTGTCTTCTCCTGTTCCTAAATATGTCCATAATATATTTGTTATTTTATTTATTTATTATTATTTTGTTTTTGGTATTTTATATATTTCATAAATTCATAGATTCATAGATTATTCTTATTTCGATGAAGAGAGGAATTAATTTATTATACTCCCCAATTGTTTCAGCATACAGGAATTTACCTGCTTGCACTTCGTGTGTTGTGTCGGGACTAATTGCATTATGCTTAATTCTATACAAATTCCGACCTATGTGTACAAGTGCTGCATTGGATGGAGAGATACTTATTTGCATTTTCCCACTGACAGGAATTTTATATGATGGTTTGTTATTATTGAATACATGTAATTGTTTCCCTGTGTCTTCATCAATTTGGTACCAGATACTATTTAGATGAATGATGACCAAACTTCTCAGTTTACTAAGAATATTTTTTATAATATCCATGTTGACTGGAATTTTCTCTATTTGTTGAATATGTTGTTTCTTAAACCCAAACACATTCATTGGCATAATTAGAAAATATTTATATGGTTATTTTATTAATATATTTGCATGAAATATGTTGAGGTTTAGGATTCTTCTCAAAACTATAAAATTTTAGATAATTAATTATTTTAACAAACCTCTTCTCTCAACTTCCTAACAGTATAAGAAATAAAAATTAGTACACATATGGTGATATAGAGATATACAAATACAGGATCTTCGGTTCAGATCTGAACCGAATAGATGCTGGGGTATTTTGCTAAAATTTGTAATAATTTATAATATTTTTAACTTAGCACTTCGCTTTAATTATTGAAAAATAAAATTTTAGCAAAAGTTATAGAGGGATTTTCGAAAATTAGCAATTTTGCACTATGAAAATTGGAATTTGAGCTTTGACTTTTTTTTTTACGCTTGTATTGTGTCACTTTTTGTAACAGTCAAAGTTCGATTTTGAGTATATTACTGTATAGGTGTACACAATAAAAGTAAACCAAAATTTCGGGGGTGGCCTAAAACGAAGCATTTACCCTACTTTCATGAAATATCTTCTGTGATTAGTCACTGATGGAGAACTTTTTCCTGATAAACGCGGATATGCGTGCGCATTCCGAATCTAACTTTCACTTGTTTAAATATGAAGCTTTTCGAATTTCACCGAATTTTCACGTCATTTTTGGTGCACTAGTCAGATGCACTCTGGTGAAATCTGGAAAGCGCGGAAATAGTCAACTACCCAACCAAACATTTCCTAGCGGTGCGCCAACAATAATGAAATAATTTTGCCAACCATCTCCCAACCAGGCCCGTAACTAGAGGGGGGCAGGGGGGGCAACTGCTCCCCCTGAGAGCCTGCTTTACCCCCCCTGTGAAACATACAGAACACATTCTTACCTGGAATTCTCACTAATCTTTACAATTATATCATGTGTTACTCTAGCAACATTACAAAGACACTTATTGATTTTGTGATTTATTAGGGTGTATGGGGTTCCGTATAATGTCGTATCAGGATTGGGGAAAAAAATTGCCTTCCAGATCGAGACTTCGGGAAATGATTTCGCAATTTTCAGTATCTAGAACAGTTGTGACATTTTGAGTAGTCTTGTATTACAGGTGCCTAATGTGTTCGGATGTTTTTCTTGGATCTGTTGCTATGAACTTAGAACTGCTTAAATTTTTGTTTGCCAAGTCTACCTTTTGATAATAGTGATTCATGTGGTAGAGAGAGGGAGTGGATATTTGATTTTTGTTACTTAGCGTTGCTCTTCTGCCACTTCTAGCTAATCTCAACAATGAATGATGACGTGAAATTGATGAAGAGACACTCATAAACAGTGTCGCAACCAATGGAGGGCAGGGGGTATTGCCACCCCCCCCCCCGACCTTGGACAGAAGTCCATTCTATAGGCCAGTCAACAAGGGATGATTTTGGGGTCCAATAAGGAAAAAAATTAGGGAAAGCTGGAAAAAAAAATTATCTTCCTAAAAGGATTCCTAACAACATATTAATTTTGCACTCCTGTACCACCCCGGATTTGGCCGCCATCTTTGAAAAATGGAGCCCAAAATCAGTTTATTGCAAAATATCTCGTTTAGAAAGCACTTTACAGCAAAAGAGGTTATGATGACAAATAATCTATATAAAATTCTCTACAAAGAAGGTTCTGTGCATTTTTGTTCTAAGAAGCACTGTTAGAGTGCTAGAGGAGTGAGTAATTTCACTTATTTTTCGCTACTCTATTTTGCAAGAGCGAAAGACAAGGAAACTTCCTTACAAGGTAACTTGAGGGCTTATTTCTTATTAAAATACCTATTCTAAATGTATGAGCCGCGGTGGCTCAGTTCTGTCGACCTCCGCGGCGGAGTGGTTTTCACAGCAGGATGAAATGCCAGGGGCCTCGGTTTCGAATCCCGGCTAGGACATGGATGTTTGTGTACGTCCGCAATGAGAAAAACCTAGAATATTAGTAAAAAGTGATATGTGTGAAAGTTGAGAAAATGGTGAATGACGGGGAATACTACCGCATAGGAGTATTCCTTAAAAAAAGAAAAAGAGTCGTTAGGACATCTGACCATCACGCGACAGACCTGGGTTTGATCCCCGGCAAGGGAGAACGGAGAATTTTCCACTTGCTGAAGCGGCTCCGGCATCCACACAGTGTCGTTTATAGTGGGTACCTGGAGGAAACTCGGGGCAAAGGCTGCCAGGGGCACGGTGCTGATCACATCACCCCCACGTTCGGTCGTGCTTAAGAAAGTGTGGGTCCCCAACTCGACACCTCTGGGTGAGATGGAACAGAATTGCGTGGTGGGGGAAAAACTACTGTAGTTACTAGCTTCGCTCGCCCACTCGCTTTCTGATATTCAATACAATCCGCAACATGGATTTTGAGTCACAAACACTATGCATAGACAATGTGCTTATAGAAACTGTATCTTCAGTAAAGTTTTTGGGAATAACACTAGATCAAAAATTAACGTGGGAAGAACAAATTAACAACATCTGCAGTAAATTATCATCTAATCTATACCTGCTAAAACAAATGGCTGAATATAATTTAACAGAAATTAACAAATGCATATATTATGGACTAATTTACCCCTATGTTGAATATGGCATAATAGCTTGGGGTGGATCATTTTATAATAATACTGTCAGAATACTGAGACTTCAAAAGCACTTAGAATAATGTACAAACTAGGCTGTAGGGAATCTTGCAAAGAGTTATTCAGGGAAAAACAAATAATGACAATATACTTCCTATACATCTATAAGGCTATAACGTTTGTTCTAAATACTAGAAGCATGACTAAAAATAACCAATTACACAACCACAATACAAGGGGGAAAGATAATTATTACCAGAACCAACACAGACTCAATATCTCAAAACAATCACCAATGAATGCCGGAAAAATATTCTACAACCAGCTGCCTCATGACATAAAACTGATATCTCCAAAAGATAATCAAATACAATCAATAAAAAAATATTTGACAGATAGAGCTCTCTACAGTATCGGAGAATTCATGGAACAAGACAATACAAGGCCAATGTACTAAAAAAGGTGTATTTTAATTGTATTCTTATTTCAATCATGCAACAATGATAATGTGGTTTTTTTAATTTTTATTGTAGTGTAATGAAGTGTATTTTTCATTTTTACTTTGGTGTAGTGATGTAATGTTTCTTCTTTTTGTTATGATGTACTTAACTAATTATTATTTCATTATGTATCTTGACGTTTTCCATGCCCTTTTAAACAAGGGTCAGCGGAAGAAAAATAAAATTCAAATTCAAATTCAAATACTGCAATGCACAACCTTTCTCCAGAGATTCCCCGGACAGAGTATAGAACAGTGTCAAGTTTTGAACAAGTTAATCTTTGCAATGTTCACAGATCACGGAACACTTTAGCCCAATTTTCTACAGCTACAAGGCCCCTTGTGGAACCTTGAATACGTTCATAGAATATAATGCGAAGAAACTCTGGCGGTGCAGCTTCCTTGTCTGTTGATACCGTCTGTGAAACTTTCAGAGAGTGGTTCAAAGAGGATCATAAAGAGAAGGCTTTTTGGTTTTCCACATCCCTACCTCATCAGCTACAATGGGTATGGGACAGTTTGTACTCTGAATAGAACGCCATGGCGCCCCGTAAAATTATTTACGCCCTAGTAAATCAATTTCTCTCTATGAAACTTAATAAGAAATATTAATGATGACACTGTAATCCAAGAAGTCATTGATCAATCAAGGGATTCCTATTTGTTTGTCAGGTATTAAAACATGTATTTCAACTATAATATAATACAATTCACACAATGTTTTGCAAAATGGTTAACGTAACCAGTAGGCAAACATTGTCTGTAGTCATGCAAGAGTCTCCCCTTTGAAGGAAATAAGAGTCCGTGGTGGACTAAGGGACCCATGTTTTAATGTTTTAGCAAGTACAAAAAAATGTATTACAAATTTTTACACAATTCATCAAAGTGTAGATAATATGTAACAATTATTATTTAATTAATTCGATTTTTCTTGCATAACGCAACACAATGGCGTTGTTGGATTCTCGTTAGATTCCTTTGTGCGTAAAAATCTTGCATACTGGAAACTAGAGGGAATCATTATGAAGCATGATTTATAAAGGGCTCCCTTAATCAGTTCTGCAGAGAGGACCTGTAAATATCAAGTAGATACAGTCCCTATTAGCCTATTTGTATTAAACTTTATATTCTTTGCCAATCTGGAAAGGTCATTGTCGAAATATTACTATTTGATGTTGCTCAAGTTTTTTTTTGGTCGTTGCAGTTTCAAGAAATCATCCCATTTCTATTACTTATCTATTTTGGGGGAGGGGCAAGTGCCTATGTGTACCCTGCTATATCTGCCAATGCAACACAATATATTAAAAATTTGCTCCCTCTAGGATTGACTTCGACCCATCCTACAAAGAATTTCTGGCTACGGGCCTGCTCCTGCTCCCAAACAACCATTTCCCAACGGTGTCGACAATCTCTCAATGTTTGGCCAACAACGTGTGCTCAGTGCCGGATCTACAAATCCTGGAAAATGATACATTTGTTACAATCGTGCAGTCGTAAAGTTTTCTTGATTAAAGATAAGTTGAAGCAACCTTCACCACAGCATTTCTCCTGAAATTCTAGTCTGACTGCCACGCGGGAAACCCGGGGTTGGTGCGGCTTTGTCCCCGCATAAAGCGGCTGTAGGGCCCACCCAGCCTCAAATCAAATGGTACCCGGAGGGGGGGGGGTGGTTAAAGGCGGCTGCATGGCCTACATCGAAAATATGTGGGGCCCACATAACCTAAATGTGCCTTCATGGCACGGTGCTCTGTGCACAGGGAACTTTACCTTTACCTGTATATATTGTATTAGTTTCTGTACCACTGAGTAACTAAGTTTATTTTTTCATACGCATCTACGAACCCTCTACTGTGCCAATGGATGAGGGCCCCCTAAAGGCTTACTTATATCCGCCCCCCCCCCCCGTACAGCGGGGTGTTGCGACTTGTAGATCCGGCACTACGTGTGACGTGAAACATAGTAAAAAATGCACTCACAACTTTAGTAAAGATGTTGTGTACATATTAATTGAGACATACCCACAGTTCGACACGAACTTTTTTTTATTATTATTACTTTGTAGATGCATGTGTAGGATATCATCTTGGAAATACACATACAAAATTATTCGTTAAGTATATGTAATTTTGTCCATTTGGTGTTCTTGTACAGTACAGTTTTCATGTTATTAACAGTTAACATTACATGAAAATTGAGCCACCCTGTGGCTGTTGCTTCGAGTGCAACAGTAGAAAAATCCGTTATGATCATTCTTTGTATTCAACGCACAGAATGCTTGTTTCCCGTTTTACACGTTCTTATCATTACTGCTTGTTTAACCTGTGGATATGAAACGGAACTTCCAACTGTAGCAAGGAGATAAGGCTATCAGTGTAGCTGCAAAATTAATCATATGGCAAGAAAGTTGATTAGCGAGTTCAATGGAAATAATGTAACAAGGTGTAACGACCGAACTATATTACGCCATACTTCTTTAAGCTAGTCTAGGAAGCCTACTTTATATAGGGTGTCGCCGAATAACACACTCAGTCTTGAATAGCGCGTTGAGGAACCGTGGGCAAGCAACTTTTCCTAATGGCATTTGGACGTTACGAACCCTCGAAAAAGCTTCCATTGTTATCCTGAGTGTTTGCAATCGCGCAGCTGCCACTGCAGCGGCGTATACTCTGGGTCACCTAGGTAATCGGAGATGACCCGTTTATAATTTTAAAAAAAGTTGTTTTTTATTTCTTCGCAATATTCTTCCGAACCAATCTTTGATTCGCATATTTCTTTACTTCCAGCGCGCGAATGTTTTTCAAACGTTTGCCGCTGAATGTCCGAGAGGCTGGTGACGTCAGGGTGAGATTCCACCGGCTCCCTTTAAAATCCCTTGATTGGAGGGAGGGGAAGGAAACACTGCTTCTCAGGCGCGGTTATTCCGTGGCAAGGGTAAGCTGCTTCTGGAGAGAGTCCATCGGTCGCACTCTCCACCCCAGAGCCTTTGCCGTTCCCTCTTCTGCCATTCTTCCCCGGTGGCCTTTGTATCGTAGGAGCTGTGTTGTTTACGACAGGGAAATTCCTCAGGAAACAGAATTCTGGGTTCGCAAATTACGTACTGAAAAGGAAAGTAGAGAAAATACATCTGAAAGTGCGCGAGAAACAGGGAAATGTGAACAACATTTGCGAACCAATTCTATGTTAATTCTCATTTTACATTTGCTTCTGTCTTCCTGATATCTGCTATTTCAACAGATATTGTCATAGGAAAAAAAAGCTTTAATATTGAAGATGACGGTAATTAAATAAATTAAAATTTTAACTAGAAATTCAAGAAATTACACCGATCTCTGTGGCGGAGTGGTTGCCACAGCTCCCTACGACGTCAGAGCTCCAGGGTTCGAATACCGGGCTGGGCATGGGTGCTCTTTGTAAATGTCCCTTCATCAATTTCATATCATCACTCGTAGTGATTAGCCAAAAGTGGCAGAAAAGCGACGTCAAATAACAATTTAATAAATCGATTAATGAAGTAATTAAACTATTTATATGCTTACTTTTATTCATTTTTGTATTTTTAAATGCGTGATTACTTTCTTTGTAGCCTTCAAAACCAGTGAGAGTATTTCTTTCACAGAAATGAATAATTTTTAAAAGGGAAAGCTATCAGAAATAAATTATATATATACGTACACATATATTAGATAATTTAAGTTGCTTCTCCCCCCTCTCTAGATTAATAATGATCATAATGATAAAAGATGTTTGAATGTAAAATATATAAACAAAAAACGCAATGATTCCAACTTATAGAACCTCGCGCATCGCAGGGAATATGAAGTCTGTGTAAAGCAGTAAAGGAACCACAATAGAAGATTGGCGCAGGGAATTGAATGCGTGTTGTAGCGATTTGAGAATTTAATATTTGTTTAGCTGTTAGTGGTTTAGTATTCGTGCTAGTGCTGTCTGTGTTTAAAGTTAAAGGCAATGGATATAATATAATATTTTCGTGTGAAAATATTTGGAACGGGATCTTTTCCGGAGAAATTGCAACTAGTTAATGTAGGTAGGCCAGTAGAATCTCTTGTACCACAAGTCTTGAACTCAAACTTCCGTGTATAAAAACAAAAATGAGGAATGCAGGAGTAACTGGGTACTGGGGTAACTTGAATTTTACACTTCAATTAATATTGAGGGTTTTTATTTCACTACCGAATTCCTTTCATATTCTTTGTTACAGGTTTTTTCTTATAGATTTATTATATTTTCTTGTTTTATCATTTGAAATTCTAAACGTAGATTAACTGCAAGTGCAATCACAACAATTATTCGACAGTGGTCGCAACAATAAGGTAACATTTTTCACACATACATTCGTAAATCCTGTATGAATGTTGAGGTAAATTTGCAGGGAGACTTCAGGAGTGGGTGGATGAATCAAGTGTCTGAGATTACCCGCTAGTTAAAACCAGCATACGCCACTGTGCCACTGACATTTGTTTTTGTCACGAAACGATAAAATCTTTGGTAATATGTGCAATACATAGACTGTTAGTTATCTAGGCAAAGGCAAAAATGTGCGAATTCATGATTGATTGATTGATTTGGTTTAACTTACTTCTCATTTCTGCCACTTTTGGCTAATCGCGAAGATGAGGATGAGTGATGGTATGATGAAATTCATCAAGGAACACTCACAAACAACACCCATATCCATGCCGGGATTCGAACCAGGAACCATTGGCGACTGTTAACCACTCCGCCACGGAGGTCGGCGCGAATTCATAATGCAAGAGAGCATTGTGTAATAAATGTAGCAGTGCACAGAGAAAAATGTTTGTTTGGATTAACCAAAAAAATGGTAGTGGTGAACAAAACGTTTGTTTAAATAGGCATCAACCAAACAATTGTTCACCATTACCAAAAGATTTGGTCAAGTTCTATTTGTTTGTCGTAAACAATTTTTTGGTTATCAAAACTAAATATTATTTTGGTAAATCTAACAAAATGCAGCCCATTTGTTTAGGAAAACCAAATAATTTAGTCAAAATTACCAAACGATTTGTTAAATAATTTATTCATAATTACTTATGTTATAATCTAACTAATTTTAGCTAGTGTGGATAGTTTGTAGAAACTAACTGATCTCAAAATACACATTCAGAATAGAAAGTTCACGTGAAGTAACCAACATAGAGAGAGTTTGTTTTCCTGCGACGCACTTACGTTGTACTTATATAGTCCAGAATCAAAAGGTTGCCCATGGGAGATTAACTTTTATTCACTGCAGTACATTTTCATCTTTAATTTGTAGCTTTGATGTTCACATATCTTTCGAAGAATGTTAAAGCACAATTTTTCACTGTGATTACAATCAAACGTACCATTATTTGTTGTACAAAAACTTACGTGTCTTGTACAAATTTTGACAGAACCATCTAGCGGCCGGTGTATGAAACTCAGTATAAAGTAAGTATATTCTCAGCTTTTTTTCAGAATATTAGGTTACACAGCAACATAAGGGACTCGCTTCGAGTAATTACCTATCTACATGAGTTTCAATTTTCGACAAGGGACTTTCATACTACACTCGACGAAACTGGACAATCGTTATTTCAAATTCGGAAGCACGTTCACGCACATATAGTAAATTTAACCAAACGTTTTGTTTCTCTTTACTTACATAAGTATAATTTTGTTTACGAGTACCATATTTTGTCTGACCAAATTATTATTATCATTGTTCTTATAACAAATCATAATGTTGCTACACGCATGATCATGTGCCGGCAGTGTGCACTGGCAAGAGGGAAATGCGCATTTTTAGATGTTTGTCGCTTTTCCTATTCCTGTAATTTATTGGCTTCTAAATTCCCATTCCTGTGAAAATTCCATACTGAGAACAAGGTCGAAGGTTAGCCAGAATGGATGATAAGAACTTCTAGTACTTTGCAACTTCTTGAAATCAGAACAGGTTGCCAACTCGTAAAAATTTTGGTTTCCAACTTCGGAAGCACCACCATCTTCTTATTGAAATGAACAATATAATGCACATTTACTAACGAAATTTTTCTTCTGTATTGTACCCTCTGCGGCTTCAGGCTTTAGAGATAACCTAGCTAACATAGAATATAAGGTCCTGAAATATATGTATGTATAACTTGAGGGAAAAGGGAAAACTTGTTGGCCACTCTGATACAGTGTATTTTGGTGTTATACTCTTTCTCTAAGTTAATATTGCTCTTAGTATGTTATCCAGCAAAAACATTAATAAATCCCAGTGCCAACCATGTAGCAGCACCGTGCGGTTAAGCACAGAGAGTATAGAAACTGCTGTTTTTAGAGGGCTCGTAGCGTCGAAATGAGGCCTTAGTGAGCACAAGCGTTTCAAGAAAAGTTGTTTGTTTTGATGTTCTCTGCACGTTGTGGACGTTTGTCGGTTTTGCATGGTGACATCCTGTGTAGTATTGTGTTTGACCAATAAGTGTTGGAAATTGTGGCCGGTGGCGGATGGTCTGGACTGTTGCCCGCCTTCACTAGAGGACAAGATTGGGAGGAGAATTGATTGAGTTTTGAATTGACACAGGAATTGTTCGAAATCTTATTAGATAGGACGCGATGAAAACTACCTGGTACGAGCTTTTCAAATATTTTCTTTTATCGTATCTTTTTAATGATTGTTGATGCTTCAATTGCCAACATGCAACATCCATAGGAATTTCTAGTACTGCGTCAGATGGGTCCTTTAATTGCCATACTAACGTCTGATAACCTCTTGCATAAACTCAGCAGTGACGTAACAGATATTTTATTTCCGCGTACAATGCTCTTTCCTATTACCAGCACAAAATGTGTTGTCACCTTGCCAAATAAAAATGCACGTGCCGACCTTCTTGGTGGAGTAGTTAGCTTAGACGCGGAAAAGTCGGTACAGTGATGTGTAATAAATGTGTGACTCCCTTAAACTACTCTCTCTCTCTCTCTCTCTCTCCCTCCCTATCTTTCCCTCCTACCTTTTTATAAGGCTCTGTTTTAAGTCCTCTTTATTTACATATAGGCTAATTGCACTGGACCGACAGACTAAAGTGAGAGATTTGAACCACTCTGTCTCTCCGCCGGGTATCAAACCAGGGACCCCTTGATTACAATGTGGTGACGTTACCATTACGCCATCGGGGTTCCCCTCAATATTATTTTTACTGCTGTACTGGACAATCCACTGATTCCATTTTGTAAACGAAGAAAGGATACGCTGAACTTGTTATTGCTTTGATCTGCATCTATTATACAGGATGTTCCAAAAAATGTGGTTAACTAGTGAGAGTATAAAATTATCGGTCATACATAACAGAAAAATCTACATCAACATAAAATGTCTAACACGGAGAAAGAAGTAAATCTTCCTCTACACCTACAGCAATGTCGAATCTGAGTACGTCGCTAACCAAACACATTAAGTGGGTGATTTCCGATCTCGCCACTGAAGTTCCCGCGTTCGAGTCCAAGCATGGTCATGTTCATTATCAGTGTTCATTCAACAATTTCATCTTATCACCATTCATAGTTCATACCATCTTCGCGATTAGCTCAAATTGGCAGAAAAGCGATGCTAAATAACGAAAATCAACAACCAACACAAACGAATCTAATTTCTTTGACCGGCTGGCTCACAATCTCGTCATCGTTCGAGTTTCGGTCTATGGGTGTTCCTTTGTGATTGTCATTTCATACATTGTGGAGTTTTAAAATCTTATTCTCCACCCACAAAACTGTTTAATTGAATACTTACATAATGTACCTTATGACATTTGATATTAACTTAAACATTTACCAATCAATGCATGGGCGGAACTTGGGAGGGGAATGTAAAATCGAACTTGGGGTTTAACTTTGGGAGAAAATCAGAAAGTTTTCCTTTCCATAATAATAGCACCCAGGATTATTTGCTAAATAACGGTTACATTTGCGAAATCAGAAATATAATTCTTTTTGGTGTGTTAAGTCTACTTTATGCACAGTAAGGCTAATCGGGACTGGACCTACAGTTTAAAGTGGGATCCGAACCACTATGTGCCTCCACCGGGTATCGAACCCTGGATATTACTCTTTATTACTTTGCTTCTCAGGTCCAAGGAGGTTAACAAAAGTACATTTAGCTTATAAATTTTAATAAACGTGAAAATTTGGAGGGGCAAGTGCCCCTCTTGCTTTTTGGGGGGGGGAGTTATGCGTTTACAGTCTTGGGATATGAGCAGAGAGGGGGGCAGATCAACTATAGTGTTAAGTAAAGCTAATAACAAGTTACTTTAAGTAGACACGCTGTTGTAATTAAATACTTAATGCAGATTACGGCATGATTTAGGGAAATGCGCCATTTATCTTGGGGGGATAGTCACGCCTGGCTACACGTGGCTGAGATTTCTTTAAAATAATAGTTTTTTTTTCCAGAAATTCAAAAACAGTCATTTGAGGGTGTATGAAGGATATTTCATAATTACATCTCTCCGTTTTAAGAGTTCTTCAAAATCAAAGACAAAATTGGTAACGGCTGTGGAGGTCATTTCAAGGAATTCTTCCATTACTACTTTACTTTTTCCCGAGTTCTTTACTGATTTGATTTGATTTTTTTTAATTCAGAGGGGCTGCAGCCCTATCAGCTTCCCTTGCGTACGCCAGTGCTCGAGGGGAAGTAGTGTGTATAATTCGAGGGTAAGACTCTACTTTACGTCCTTTTCCTAAGGAATACGTGTCATCGAGAACGAAGTTTCCCCATCCCGAATGTTGGGATTTTAAAAATTTCCGTCCTCAAAAAACGTTTCCTGGCCTTCAAATTGTGAATCATCTTTTTGGATACACCCTGTCAGCAGTCTTCTGCCATCTAGTGTGAATTGTTTATCTCCAGATTTTAAAACAAAACAAAAGTGTGTCACGCAGCCAGTTCTACACAGCACGTACGCAGTGTTGTTTACGTGTATGTGCATTCACACTTGTGCAAAAGTCACGGAACTTTGAGTTTACATTTCCTTTGATGAAAATACATCTCAATCTTCTTCATCTTTAATCTACATTATTTGTACTGCTCGGTTTAGTAGTCTGTGGAAAAAGTAAGTCTACGAATATGGCGTCCGCGAGGAAAAAGCAAGATGAAAAGAATCTTAAAATATTACGTGAATTAGTGTCTCTTCCAGCAAATAAACAATGTTTCGATTGTCATCAGAGAGGTCCAACGTATGTTAACATGACAATTGGTTCCTTCGTGTGCACCTCTTGTTCCGGAATGCTGTAAGTAACAATTGATTGTAACGTAGTGTCCTTTTAAGGTTGAAGAGCTCATTAGCATAAGTGACTCAACTAGCGGAGCACTTGTATCTGACAATTTTATTGTGTGTTGATTGTTAAACACGTGTACAGCTTTAATATGTGTTTTGAACATATCAGTCTGATAGCAAAAAATCGATTTCTCGACGTGGCATATGTGAAAGTTTGTTTACATTTGTCGAAATGGCATTGAAGTGTTCTTTGAAGTAACTTGTAAAGTTGACAAAGTGTCATCTTAAGTAGAAAAGTAGAACATAAAGCGAAATAAAAGTATTTTCACTATCGTAGGCTGTTGACCAGCCTGCCTGTGTTACAGATAAAAAGTAGTGTCATTTTTAACTCTTATCAGAGCGAATTTATATTAAACCGGTTCAAATATTGAGACTGATTGAGATTACTACTGTTAGGAACATCTTTTTCTTTCTCTCTTTTTTTTTTGTGTAACCCACTCCTCCTCAAAGATGTTTTTTGGTCATTCTTTACTATTCGTGCGTAGTGACAGAGCAGCTTGAGTTCTGTATGCAATACGATTTTTTACAAGTCGTGAAGGAGAAAGAGGAAAACTTCCAGAAGATGGACGCAAATAATGAAATAAGTTTTTTTTATATATATACACAGAAATTGCTATTAGTCCCTCACAGGTCAACATACAATTTTAATGAGGCATTATCCACTATCTATACCAGTGCCCATTAAAGGGGGTTACATGGCCCAGTGTGACTTGTGGCCACATACGTGAAAGGCAGAGTAAGGGTCAGAAATAGCTGGTTCCACCACACTATGTGTCAACTTGTCTGAATTCTGTATACCTTTAAAATTGTGTTTGCTTTACCTATATGCAAGATATTCCATCACAGAGAATAGGCTAAGTTCATTTTGGTAATAATTTACTATCCGTCAGACACCTATAACTTCTTCGTTTCATCAATTTTTGACATTCGTACTTACCTATCTGCTTTGCGGAACATTCCTTAAGGTGTATTGACGTTTTTTTGATCAAAGTAATTGCAGTTATTCACATTATGAGTACTTCTTACTCGTAGTTTTTCGCTTGCCTGAGACACAATATGGCGCTCACTTTCCTACATAATATCGCATGTTGTGCTTGTGTTTTGTCGATTTTCATTCGTTATGCAGTGTTTCAACCTTCAGAACCCAAGAAATAGCCGTGAACAAAGCTCATCTGATCTAATTATTTTTTTAAACTTTTTTGCATTGTTTTATGAAGAAAATTGTAATGTTTCGTGGTGCTATCCGTGAATGGTTTTTGGGGCTATCTGTCCCTGAATCAGTGCGAAATTTAAAGTAAAAAAATATTTTCGTTTGAAATTTTTGGGTCGATATTTCCCACCGATTCTGGGCTCCGCCCCTGGGGTAATTGACGTACCGCGGTGCCGCCTCCACTCCGGCTACCCGGCTTTCTCTATTGAGTCCCTGTTAAAGGCAAGTTAGAAATTTGCCGGAGCCACCTGCCCCCAAATGAGCTCCAAACTTTTAAATTTGAAGAAATCCGTTTCCAGGATACGGAAAACTTATCTGAATTTCACCACACATCCACAACATGTCATATTAGGCATATATGCACAGCCCATTCCTTCTAACGAGTAACTTACATTCACTGCCACATTTCCGACATTCCTTTCCTATCCCGTGTTCAATTAAATTAAAAAATCCACTGGATCTTCCACACCCGGTACGTATTTCACCACGCATCCAAGACACGTCGTGTTTCTAACTTTTGTTGCAAACACAGACAGTTCGAAACACTGGATACCCAATGAACATGAACAAAACACAATCACAACGCGTGATGATGTACGACGGTGTACGCGCCAAAGGCTATTGTCCGTCGGAGAATTAATTCTCAACAAAGAACATGAATTTCCGCTATGAAACATTCCCACATCACACAAAACACCTTCCAGATGTTAGACAATGCTACAGGAAGTTATTACCGTAAGTTGTTTCTTGTGTAAAAATGAAGAAATCTGCGATGTATGGTAAATTGTACCGCTTTTAAAATTAATTATGCTCTAGATGTAGGGCAATTCCATAATTATGTTCATAATATTTTGAAGTATTGATTTTACTTTGTGTACATTTTACACATCTCAATTTGCCAGTTTAGGCTGTAATTATTCATTACATATTAATATAAAGTTATACTGTTACAGATGTAACTCAGATAAACATAAGAGAACACATCTTCACGTAACATTGTCTTATTGTGTAACAGTGTGTGAGATGAACAGCCATACAAGATAACTTATAAACAAGCAATGCAAGCATTGCATTGCTTGATAACATGCAAGCAATGATAAAGTATTAAGTTTTTATAATTGTAACAATTATTTTAATTCATTTGTGTTATTAAAATGTTAGTATATTTTTTAATTTTATTTTATTTAAGGATTAGGGCTGTTATTTTTATCTTATTAGGGGTAAAAATAATTAGGTGTTTTTTTTTATTTCATAATTATGGTGCAATTAAAATATTTTAGACATACTATTTTTCCAGTATGAACAAAAAAATTTCTTCACATCACAGCAGTAGGAAAAATATGCAAGTACATGTCTGAGTTCCACATAAACATTACATAGTCACTCATTCATATGTAAGGACATGGAAGGCTTTTTTTTTAACGATAACACTGAAAAAGTTGAATGAGCAAAAGTAAAGTGTTTAAAATGTAATTGGATAGGTTAAGGAGGCAACACTGAATTTTGCACTTTAATGTGAAAAATGTTTCAAAATATGCAATATAAATTGGGCAGAACACTTCTTCTGTTCAAAAAGAGTTACTTAAAGTGCTGGTGTTGATTCAAAAAAGAGATTGTCACACTTCATTTGTTTCAGTTTTGCGTAGACATGGCTGACAGACCTCGTCCTGAAATAGAATTACCTGCAGGGATCTTCCGTGGAGAAACACCTGATGTGTTGTGGGAGGAGGGGGTTGGATTTGGTTGCACAAAACAGTATTTTCTTTTGGTCATTAAAACTAAAATTTGCCTTAATTTTTCAGAACTACAGCAATGTGAATATTGTAAGCACAGAAGGAACAGTAAAAACACATGTAAAAATAACACCATTTTAAAATTAATAAACGCTTAATTTTGCACGAAACTACGAAAAAGAACACCAAATTGCAGTAAAAAATAACACTGAAATTTAGGAAAATTAAAAATAAAAATAAAACTTCACATCCTTACAGAATGAACTTACAGAATAACGCTGATAGGGATCCTTTTGAGTCCCAAGGCCATTTTCACATGTAACTCCCTTGGTCCCGAGCCGATTTTGAGCAAAATGCAGAGTTTCAATTAAATGAGTGTAGATCGGAGGCTAATTGCCCTAGAGAGATGAGTGATATACCGTTGTACGCGGAATGAACCAGAGATTCAGACTATATGAAATTTAAGCAAATTCGGCATATATGTGGCGGTGGGGAGGGGGCTAACTCTCAAAATTCGAAAATTTCGGGGGGGGGGAATGGGGACCCCCCCAAGAAAAAATACATGACAGTGTCAACATGCACATGAAAATGATCGCTGACATGTAAGGAACACATAAATATTTGCATTATTATCATATGACCAATGTAATGTGAGTTGTACCCCCCAAAAAAATGGTCGGCACACCACTGATTCAAGCTTCAAAATTCAGTGGTACCTTGAAATGGCTTTAGCTCGGAGACTATTTGCCCTGGAGATATGAACGATATACCATTGTACGCAGAATGAATCAGAGATTCAGACAATATATAAGTTATGCACATTCGGCGTACATATGGAATGGGAAAAATATTTTTTTTTAAAGAAATAAGAATTTCTCCCCCCCCCCCTAAAAAAGGATATGAAAAGTTCAAAATGCACATAGAAATTATCGCTGGCATGTAAGAAACAAAAAAATATTTTCATTTTTGTCATATGACCAATATTACGCAAGTTGTACCCCTTAAATGAAAGGCTTGGAAGCCACTGTCTCAAGCTTCGGAATTGAGCGAACTGCAGAGTTACATTGAAATGACTATAGCTCAGAAACTAAATGCCCTAGAGATATGAAAGATATACCATTGTACGCAGAATGAATCACAGATTCAGACGATATATAATTTATGCACATTCGGCGTACATATGGAGGGGGAAAGGGGGGAAATCCCCTCAAAAATACTTTTCTTAAAAAAATTGTGTTCCCCCCCAAAAAAAGATTGTCAAAATGCAAAATTTATGCAAATTTGGCATATATATGGAGGGGGTAGGGAGAAAAAACCCCAAAAATGATTTAAAAAAATTATGTCACTTCACCCAAAAACATGTCCTCGCACTTGGGCACAAAACGACACATACGCACAGCATTCACGGACGAAAAGGTAGAACGCAGTGAAAAATGAGCACCGATTCTTGCAGCTGCTTGAAATTCTATTTTTAGACAATGCAGGGTAACTTGTGTTGCAACTTGTGGACACTTGTGCTAAAAAACAAAGGTTTCCTTCAGCACGCTTCGAAATTCCATTCTCACAATGCAGATTCAACAACCAGTCTTCCCCCCACCCCCACCCCCTGCTTGCGCCCTCACGGAAAACTTTCATTTTGACATCGGATACTGATAAACAAGCTTCCTTCGAATGCAGTTACCAGGCGGGATTGAAAAACATTGCTTTAGAACAACAAAGCCCATCTTCCTTTGTTGGCAAAAATTTTCCCTTGAAAAGAGACGCAAAAGATAAGTCCCTTTTCCCCTCCATTTTCATGAAGAAGAAAAAAAGGTGCAAGATACATTTCTGTTAAATACATGTGTTAGGAACAATATATAAAAAAAATCGAAATTTTAGCCAAAAATAGAAGAGTTATAACGTAAAAACTATGACCTTGACACAGCGTCTCGATCGAGATGCTTGGGACCGTGAGGGTTACATTTGGGTATCTCGATCGAGATGCTTGGGACCCAGAAGGTTACGTTATAATATTTGGTAATAAAAATGTTAAAATAGGATAAGTGTTTAGGAGGACAGGTGACTAGAAGGGAGAGAATATGTGAATGCTGTTATTTTAAAAAATAGAAAAAAGGACTGTAGTGTTAATCAAGTGCAGTTATAATTGGTCTCAATGTATCACATTGTTGCCACCAGTCAGATTGAATAAGTGAATAGTATTGTATGTTAATATATTTCCCTTGAAGGCCAAATCAGAAATAGCATGTTTTTTTCCTTCTCTCTTTTGTCTGTGAGGTATGTAATTGTGCCTTGACCTTTCTGTATGTCAAGGACTTTTTTTTATTCTGATTTTTTCTTCCAGGCGCGGCTTAACTCCTCCACATAGAGTAAAATCAATATCCATGGCAAGCTTCAGCCCAGATGAAGTAGAACAGATCAAATCAAGAGGAAATGAGGTGTGAATAATTTTACTGTCTGCCCTTGTTTAAGGACTAAACCTATCATATGTGCTGTATAGAGCATTGAGGGTCAAATTACTTACAAATAAATTTCACAGAATTGCACTGTTTTAACATTGTCATCTAATATCAGGGGGAAAATTACACTGTGTTCCTGGAATCTCTGTAGAGAGCCAACGAAAACAAGTCTCCGCGGAAGTAGTGATTCTAGAGGACTTGACCAATGAATGTGTGAGAGGAGAAATGAGCGCGTGGAAGGCATAATGTGGCTTCATCTACCAACCGTTTGCAGCAGCATGCACTTCTTTCCTCCGTCAACTCACTTTCTTCCCATCTCTTCCTTTATGCACAACCTTGCTACACAGATTTTAGAGATAGAGTATAGGTGTTCATTTTACTTGCATTTGCCTGTGTTTATTATAAGTGTTGTTTCTAATTTAGTTTCAATTTGAATGCACAGAATTATCTTGAGTTCAAATGAAAGGGGGTGTTATTAATTTATTGATGGACATCAGTAAATTTTATATTTTACATTGCGTTCTGCCACTTCTAATCACAACAAGTAGAATTAGGGATTATTAGAAAAAATTGACGATGGACCAAGACTCAAACTTGGGAACAGTGATAGCGAAATTAAATAGTCAACCACTTAACACAAACTATGGGAAAATTTACTACCCTAGATTTACTGCAAGTAGTCACTTTGTCAAGTTAAGAAAATTAATAAAAGTGAAAGAAAAAAAAAAGTATTGCTAGTCCCAGAAGGATTTACTTATTTTTCACATTTTGAATCTTTTATGGGGCATAAAAACACACACAATATTATTATTATATATACACAACACCACAGTTTCCACAAGCCGTGCACATGATTTTGATACTTTTTCTTGGTAGACAAGAGACCATAGTGAAGGGGCATAAAGTGGATGGGGGGAACTGTCCCCACTGGTCCCCCTTCGTAATCGTCGCCGCAATATAAGGACACACAATTGTTTATTTCCTACGTACACTTGAAACACAGAACTTTTTCTTCCCTGGTACAATCCACACACCACTTTATCACAAGCTGCATACTACATTGGAACCTTACTCTTATTACATCTACCTACTTGACATTGCCTCCTCCTCTTCGTACTGTTGCTAATTTTTGCCTAATCATTTCCAATATGCTTCACTCTATCCTTTACTTCTTGTCTTTTCTTCAGAAATCCTTGTTGCAGCTTCTCTCCCAGCTTCCAAATGAAAGTCTTCCTTTCCATGTGAGCCCCAATGACCTGGGTGTAAAGGATGCATGTGTTGATGCCTGCAGTATCCAGTATATTGTAAATTACATGCATTGTCCATCAACAGACAGATCTAATTTATTATATAATTCGAAAGTGGATTAAAAGTAATTTATTGTTTAAGAGAGACTTACGTCCCAGTCATCCACCAAAATATCAACAAACAATAGATTTTGTTGGTCCAGTGTCCTGTATTTGAGTCTTATTCAAAGTTCTTCATGATAAGCTTAGTTTTCAGTTTGTGTTTTATAACAATCATGCTGAATCCTTGTTTGTATGGTAAGATCGACAAAAGACTTGTTCCTACTATACTGAGGAGCTTGCCTAAAATTGGGAATCGTTCTTTCAGAGTCTGTGATTTTTACAGTAGCTTCAGCACATTGTCTATTTTGTCCTCTTCAATTTCAAGGTGTTTTGAAAAATAAGTTGGTAAAATTTTTGTCTCACTATCACAATTTTCCAACAACTTCCCAATTGGCCAGGAATATTTGGCAAACACACCAATATTGTATTGTTCATTATTCTGATTTAATGATACATGTGATGCAGGAACACACAACTAACAAAATAACATACTATACTTGGCATTTAAAAAAGTAAGGCAAATTTCTCTAAAGTTGACTCGGAATATAAAAAAAAATGATTGTCCAATCATCAGTCCTTAGTTGGCAGCATGCTTCTATCTGAGTACATATTTGAATGAGACACAACATGGACTTGCCGAACAGAAGACAGAAAGTACTTGAAGTATATCCTTCAATGATTCATCATTTGGAGGAACTGGTAGGACCACCTTGTTCCCTCAAGATGTTTACTGTCATAGTTCTAGTGTTAATGCACTAAGCCAGCACAACTATCAGTAAATGTATCACCATACAAGTGTACCATCTAATAATAATATGTTTCCCCCTAAATTAATACTATTGTATTTGTTGTCTGTATTGCCAGAAATTATATAGTTATGTGAACATGTCAGTACATGTGTATTTGCATGCATGTGCATACATGCACACATATGCTGTGTAGGTTTGTAAGAAGATGTCATGCGATTTTGGTTTTCTACATATTACTTATTAGTAAATGGACCTATGTGCTTTGGAGTAGGAAGCAAGATCCATCTGGAGTGAACCAAGACTGTTGTGCAAGACGAGAGTTTTTGCTTTGAAATCACAGGCAAGACATGCATGTTTGTGCCTATCATCAACATGATCATCTGTCCTAGTTTTGAAATCAAGAGTTCCAGGGTTCAGTTCCCAGTGAAGGTACATTCCAGAGTGGTTTGGATCTCGCTGTAAACTGGAGGTCCAGTCATGATTAGCTTGTATGAGCATAAAATGGACTAAGTTAAAATAAAATTTTTGCCAATAAAAACAAAGTGAGAAAGGTGAGAGGACACTATTTTATGGGGAGAGTCACGTTTTTCATATCCCTAAATAATACAGCACAGTTGTATATTTGGTTTAAAAGTTCATTTAATCTCAAGGATGTCTGATTGAGGGGGTAGTAATTAAGTGTAATCCTCATGGTGCAAATATTTGATTTAAATCTTTACAAAAGTACAAAATCATCTGAGTTATTTTAATAATCGTTTTTCATATGCAATTATACATTGACAACTCTCAATCTGTTGACTAATTTCTCTGTAATATCTAGCTAAAGTAATTCAGATGATCTTGTTCAAGATTTATTCATAAAATGGATCAAGTGTGTATTCAGGATAATTGGTTCCTTATTATTTTCTTGTTCTCTTATTATGTTCTAGTATTGTCGAAGGATATGGTTAGGATTGTATGACGCGAATCACGAGCAGGACACCAAAGACGAGCAGCTGATTAAAGATTTCATGGTGGCCAAATACGAGAAAAAGAGGTAAGATATGGTGAATTCCTGATTTAAGTTTTCCCCAACGAACACCTACTATAGCTGACTGACTGTGCCTGTAGAACCCCACTAATGGTGCCACCTGTTGAGAAAAGTATAAGCTGGCTCTATTGAATACAATGAAACAGACACTTTAAGATTGGGTGACACTGACTTTTTGATAAAGTATCATATATTGGGCCTGGCAATATACATACACCATTTTAATATATTTACCATAGTAACAAAATATAGCTAATGTAAAGCATGATTGTGGTAATTGATAAGACAACATAATGCCAGTTGTAACCCAATAACACAATACTGTTAACTTCGTCTTATTTTCTGAAAATCACATCAGGTAGATAGCTGTCATTCCATGTTGTAGCTACACTCACGGAGCTGACAAAGAAAATTATCCATTATAGACACCACCTTTGCTGGTGGAATTGCCTGGACTTCTCTAATTATTCTCGCACATGGCACAGTGGTTCGGATCCCACTTTAAACTGTAGGTCCAGTCCCAATTAGCCTTTCTGTGCATAAAGTATACTGAAAACAACAATTAATCTAATTATTCTCTGCAGGTTCTCTAACTTAGATATGTGTTGCAAAAAGTTGGTTCTTGAGGTACCCCCCCCCCAGAGAAAGAAATCGTAGGTAGTCAGATTGGTTGATCTTGCAGGCCATGTTATGCCCCCGAAACGTGATATGATTCTGCCTGCAAACACACTATGTAACATTGCCATCGTTACTCGAGCAGTATGTCAGTTGGACATAAACTACCCACCTCCGCATTGTGTGTCATTCTGGTTCCAATGTTAAATTGCTGTCAAAATTTACGCTGCGCAGCTACCATACAACAAAATACACCTTAGTACAAAAGCACGGTGTTCAGGAGTCCCAACGCTCCATTGCTACACAAATGGCATCCCTTGTGCTCTTATACCTAGCATGCTCGGCTTCATCTCTACTGCGGGCCCATATGGAATACCAACCTTTGAAAGTGGAAGATATATATTGCCGGACCCTGTATATGCTTGAACTGTATAATTTATTCTGAATCCTAAAAGTAAAAGACAAAAAAGAAAAAGGTTATACCAATGCAATTGTTTTGACTTCTTAAAGTTAAAGTAGGGATTCCCTAATGTCGTAGTGGTAACGTCGTCGTCTTCTAATCAAGGGGTCCTGGGTTTGATACCTGGTAGATGCACACACTAGTTTGGACCCCCCTTTAGTCTTGATTAGCCATTCTGTGCATAAAGTTGGCTTAAAAGCAAACTCAAATTATTGACATAAAGTATTCTTGCACCATACTTTCTCAAAGTGTGCAGTATCTACCAGCAAAAGTTTTAGCTTTAAAATTTTCAATATTAATTTTGGAAATTGAAGATTGTACTTTAATATTTTGTAACATAATACAATTCTATGTTACTGGGATGATTTTTTTTCATTTGTTTGCTTCTTTTATAGATATTATTTGGACCCATCCGTTGCTATGAAAAATGGCCCAGTTGGCCAGTCAACTCCAACGATACAAACTCAACCACAAACGTCCACTCCTGTATCCATTCCAGAAGTGAAGCCATTGTCAAGTCTGATTGGAAGTACACCTCGACCAATAGTGGTAAATGTAGGAGTGTTACTTTTAGATTCTGCTTGTGATCAGTGTATTGAACTTTCACTGTGTGACAGATATGAAAATTTAGTTGTTATATGCATGGACACAGATAATGAAATTTAAATGAAACTGTTAATGTATTTATATTGATACGGGGCCTCCCGATGGTGCAGTAGTAGCGTCATCGCCTTGTAATCAAGGGGTCCCGGGTTTGATACCTGGTGGAGGCTCATAGTGGTTCGGATCCCACTTTAAACTGTAGGTCCAGTCCCAATTAGTATTACTGTGCATAAAGTGGACTTAAAACACCAAATCAATTTATATTGATACTGACTCGGTAGTGGTTCTTTAGTAAACCAGCATTTCTTGGAATGGTTGTAGGTGTGTCAGATAAATCATAGCTTTGCATACCAAGTTATTTTATCACATACTGCTAGGTGGTGATGTTAAATTTTAATTTTATTTCTTTTCCAGGCTTCTAGAGCACTAAGTGGAGCGTTTTCACCGAGTTCGACAGTCCAATCTCCTTCAACAATGCTAGCAGATGTCAGCTCTACAGATCCGTTTAGTTCCTCTCAGATGTCTGCTAATGTTGCCCAACCGTCTTTTGCAAACTTTGAAGATAATCCTATTTTTAGTGCATCAAGTAAGTTCATATTTTTTGTTATAGATCTACAAATTGTGTCTTTCTTTTCTTTTCTTTTTTTTTACCATGCTTTTCAAACAGTTTTGTTTATGACAGATCATAAGTTCTCAAGTCGAAAATGTTGTATATAAAAAAATAATCACGCTGTACAAATTACAACTTTGACAGCGATGTAAAGAAAAGCCATATTGGCAATCGCATTGTATAAAACAGAGTAATAGCAGTATGGAGATATTCTGTGGCTTAGCTTAATGGAAGCCATGGTTGTAATTTTTTGCAATGCATGTCAATCGGATTGTTTTATAATAATTTCAAACATGTATGCATGTGAATGTTAATAAAAACCTGACATTACTAACCCCAGACTTGTTTTGACATTTTGCATGAGTAAGCGTATGTGGTTTAAACCTGAAAGGTAAAAATCCCAGTAAGGAAGTTGGTCCCCTGCGATTCTCCAGTTGTCAGAAGTGCTACGAGAATTGGTACCATGTTACACAGGTTTCGGAAAATAATCTCTTCATACACACAACATGATAAAAAGTAATAGGTAACATATCATGTAGTACTAACAGTCAACAGTTTGGAATGTGTTTTTACCAATTACGCATTGAAGTGGTAACCAGCAGAGAAACCTTGAAAGCACTCTTACGGTTGGGACATCTAGGACTCACTTTCCGTGGAATGGCTGAAGTGCACATATCAGCAGCAATGGAACCTGATGTGCTGACCATGTGTCATCCAGGGAAGAACTGCTTATTGGGCCTCAGTCCTTGAAGAGCCAGTGTACTGTATTAAATATTCACACTTCTTTTGTGCATTTCATTTCTTGTCCATTGAGATGTAACAGTCTATACCTGCCGCAAAATTAGTTTGGTATTGACGCTTGGGAAGCACGTGTTGAAATCGGGTCTACGTCACTGCGGGAGGGTGGGTTGCTGGCATGCGAGCCAATCAAAATCTTCCCAGTGCTTCACCCAAGCTCTGGTTACCTAGCAACAGAAAACGTTTATCTCAGTGTTGCCGCTTATCGGGCGATTCTTCCTGCGATCAGATTTCATCTTGATCAGATTTCGGTAATTCATGTTGTTGGGAGAGGACGTGTTGTTTGTTTGTTGCGTTGCGTTGCTGTGATATTTTAACCGGTCAGTTTGTTTAGTGTTTATTGAATTTAGAATATTCTTTGTTGTATATAGCATGTTGTTTTAGTGTGTTTTTTTGTGCATAATTTTCTGTGTTCTGCTTGAGTGTGTCGTGAGCTTGTGTGAAGAATGTCAAGCACAGGAGGCAATACTCGAGATGACAATGTACCAAGGAGGCCATGCACTAAAAGAAAAAGGAATTCTTCTCAAAGGACAAACGTGGGAGATTGTATGTTCTGAGCGAAAATAATTTGAGCAAGAGAAAAACAATGGGGATCCAATCATTTCTGTAAATAAAGTTCTGGACAGGACTGCTGCTGCTTTCGGCGTGTCTAAGAACACTATTGTTACCATAGGGAAAGAAAAATATAATGTGGTAGAAATAAATAAATAAATAAATAAATGCGAGGCTTCAAAATTGGAAACCCCAGGAAAGAAGAGGAATATCAGTAAACGCATGACAAATTTAGATACCTTTCAGCAAGATGCTATTCGTCGCCATATTTACTCTTATTATAGGAGGAAAGATATCCCACTGTTGGGAAACTGCACGTTTCGTTGAAAGATTTGGGACTTTTTCAATGTGGGGAAACATCTTTAAGGACAGTCATAAAATATCTGGGATTCTCATACAAAAAAAATAATGGACGCAAAATAAAGTATGGAAGCATATGGGGATGTGGAGGTAGAGCTCCACACATTCTCGACCTCGACCTAGGCCATACTATGGAGGTGATGCGGTGATGTGCTTCACCAACCTTCTTTACCGTAGGTTTGAGCCAGGTACTCACTTGGGCTGAGTCGACCCCGGAGTCGCTCTGGATATTTGAAAAAGTTCCACAAACCACCGCGGGTCTCACGCGTGAAAGTCAGACGCCCCACCAACTGGACTTTGTGCAATTCAGTTGCGGTATAATTGAAAGATGGGCAGACTTTAACGGCAACTTCGGAAAGAAATGATTATTGAAAAGGTAACCTGTAAACAATGCTCGTTTCGTTAATTCGTTCATGTTGTAAGGGAGATGGAAATGAAGAAAGGAAACAATAACACATTCATCATTGTTATTCCGTTTTCCTCGAAAAACAATAACACATTTCATCATTGTTGTTCCTTTTCATAATACGTTTTCCTCGACACAGTGTCAGTCGGCTGCACTTCATACCGTACCGTACCGCATGATATGGCAACACCGTGGCGCGTGTTCCTTCAGCTCTCAATACCAAACTAATTTTGCGGCAGGTATAAGTTAGAGTGTAAACTTTTTTTTTCTGGTGTCATATTTTCTTTGAGAAAATCAATATTAGCCACACATTAGTTAAAAATTACTTCTTTGTAGCTAATCAGTGGTGATTTATTCATTCTAGTTTTTTTGACTTTTAACCACTGTTATGTTTTAAAGGACCTCTATATACAAAAAATTGCCAGGTAAGATTATATCAGTGGCCCAGGCTCCACTTTGTCAAATGACCATGTCACTGTCACGATCAAGGCTTCGTGTGTTGCGGTCCAGTCCCCTGAGATCAAGGTGGAAACCTAATGGTGCCACACGAAGCCTTGATCGTGACCTTGACGTGGTAATTTGACAAAGTGGAGCCTGGGCCACTGATATAATCTTACCTGGCATTTTTTTTGTATATAGAGGTCCTTGTGACCGACAGACGCGGTGGAGCCTAGGCCACCAAGAATAATCCTCCTAGGCAACCATTTATGTGACCTAACAGACTACACGCTACCCTGAAGACGGAGGCAGAAACAGCCTCCGAAACGTAGGTATCTTTAAAAAATAACAGTGGTTAAAAGTCCAAAAAACTAGAATTAAAAATTACTGTAGTTTAGTGTATATTCACAGCTGCTACTCCTTATAAGTTGGTACAACATAATTCAAGGCTAAAATCTCATTCCTTCTTTCTTTTTAGGTGTGTCAACAGCATCCACAATGCCGGCCACTCACAATTCGTCGTCTTTTCTTAGTCCTGTTAAACATCCTGCCAATTCAAATGTCTCTGGACACACTCCTACCGCCAATTCTCAAAATAATAATCTCCAGCCACCTTCAGAGGATAGGTACGCTGCACTCAAAGATCTTGACAGCTTAATGAAGACTCATTCTGATCCATTATCAGAATGGACAACTGGTTAGTATGCTTAAATTTGTATGGAGAATGTTGGAAAGCATTTTAAAATGTATAAGAATATTATTTTGTTGTATTTTGAAATGTTATTATACTTCACCTTTTGCTCTCTGCCATAGAAGTCAAGCCTTTTTGTTTTCCTATCTTCCACTACACTTTGTTTCCACTGTGTGGCATTTCAGCTCTCCTTTTTATTACACTCTCTGCTACCTGATATTTCAATTGGCATTCCAACTTTTTTTGCCCTGCACCATGGCCTCTTAATGTTAAGCCTTGTCTACCAAGGAAAATTAAACTGTCCTTGCCTTCCCAAGTTTTGACACCCAATCACGGCCACTACTTCCACCGATACCGGTGCTTGAAAATTGTAACAATTAAAAGATGTTCAAAATATTGATTTATTACTGGCTGAGTATTCTACTCCAATTATAAGCATCAATTTACCAGAATTTTAATTTAGACAAATTAAATATTACCTCAGAATGTAAGAATATCTGTTCTGTAGTCACAAGATAGTTTTTCTTTTTTCTTCTAAATGATACAAAATCAATGGAAACTTTTAATTTTGCAGTACTTCCAGGATAATTAGACTCCACAAAAGTGTTGCTTGGCATTTCTGCAGACCCTGTGTTCGATCAAAATACTGGAAAAAGTATTGGCTGGTGCAAAGCGGCTGATATTCATGCATCGGTTCAGTCGTACTTTCATTTATTGTTCACGTTTCTTTTCCATTCATAATTACATGCATATAGTATGTGCTGTATGCATATTACCTCCTTACATTTGGTAGGCTGTTCTTGTTTCATGTCATCCCCTTACACTTTGATAAGATCCAATTTACATTTTAAAATGTAGTGGATTTTATTAATGTTCTAGCGAATGAGAATATTTTCCATTTAATGTGAAGGATGTGTTCATCGAGCATTATGATGAGAGTACCACGTGGTAAACATTAGAAATGACAAATGAGTTTACACCATCCTTGTTGGGAATCTGGATATTAAGAAATCTATAGGAAAGCCAAGATCAGTATTTAAGGTCAATGTTGCACTGCTGCGGTGGAATGCCAGAGAGGTTAGTTAATGTCAAGATTGTATTTTTGGCTGTTGCTTTCATATTATTTTTCAGAGTAAACATGAGAGCAGGTATTAGAAGGGACTACAGTCACCTGCATTATTAAGCATTTTTAGAATATTATATTAGTGTTTCTAAAGGAAACATATACTTTTTAGTGTGGAAGTTGGCGTTATACTTTAATTTTACTTTGGTATTTTGAAAGCATTCTTATGAGATCAAATTCAAACTTTATATTTCAGTTCAGTCATCTGGCCCGAGTTGGACAATAAGCAGTTCTGATCCAGGGACAAATTCAGTTTTCTATGCGACCTCCCAATCATCAGGAGGTCCTGTTGAAATGGGGATGAATGGGACTGCGCCAGTAAGCACGAGTACTTCCAGTGGGTTCCTAAGTAATGTTGATGCTTCAGCAGGAAATGTTACTAGCATGCCCTCCTCCAATCCTTTTACAGGTGGGTAAGGCAACAAGTATGAACAAAAGTAATTACTATATTGGAGTGAGATAACACAGCTTTTACTGATACTTGCAAACTAACAAATCAAAGTAGTTGAGAATATTTATTAATTTTAATGTATAAACTATATCATGACAATCTACCAGAATTTTATTTAATATATTCATAATTTCAAATGAGATAACTATTCAATGAAAGTTCGTTTCTCCCAACAATGCTGTTGCAAAAATCATAAAAAATATTCATTTTGCGTAATTTCCTAGATATTTGGACTCTTCCAAAATATTTCGAGACACTTGGGGCTCAGACACGTACAGTCAAACTCCGATTTTACGTTCCCGCATTTCACGTTTTTCCACTTAATACGTTCAGCCATCCAGGTCCAGACAAAAGGGTATGTTAAATAATAGGTCATTCACCTCAATCTTACGTTTGCTCTAACTCCTGTTTCCCGCTTCATATGTTTTCCAAGGGGTGCTGATGTCATAAAATTTGCCAAGAGTGTTGTCTGTTGGCCACGGAACTTTTCCTTGCTTTCGCAGCTGTTTCGTTCACCACGCGACCTTCAACTTCCAGATGTGTAACATTCTGCTTCATTGCGTGATACTGGGCCCGAGGGAAAATCGTGGAAGTTATATTAAAATATCACAGAATGTACAAAATCTTTGTTTGAAGAATGCGTACCGAGGTTATGGTACACTTCAAGGTTCTACGGAACTTTTTTGACAATTCACTTGAATTTGCCAGTACTCAGATTCAAAGGGTATTGCTTAAACAAGAATTCTTAGGAACAAGTATTAAAAAAAAAATATTCAAGAAATCAGTTCAGGTACCTGTGGAAAGAAATTCTTAACTCTACAATCGTGCACTGTAATTAACATGCAATGCACACGTCAAGCAATAACAAATCATACTTTCACTTCAAAAGATGTATGAAATATCCATCGTATTGTACTACCCTGAATAACTCTTGTGTATTTAAATTTTGTTAAGAAACAGTAATTGGAAAAGAAGGTATTGCCTAGAATTTTAAATTTATAACAATGGTTTTATTTTCTCTTAAGGCTTTCCACAACCATATGTATTATGAATCAACAATTAATTTTTTACAAACACGCTACAACCATGTCTCTCTTTTATGGCATGCTCACTTCTGGACATAATTAACATTTCAATGTAAAATGACGTTAGATAATGACTAGATTGAAATAATTAACAGGTAACTACTTTCATCAAATATTACTGGATTGTACCCTAACTTGTTAAGCTACATTTTCTCATGCATTGTTTGTAGTCAACCTTACTTTTACATAGTACACCCTGGATTGCAGACTAATGAGGCTCTGGCGACTGGCCCCATGGCCAGTATAATTCTGTGTTGTCCTGTGTTTTGTCCTTATTTGTGCTGAGCGCTCTTTTTAGCCTCAGCTTTTAACCAAAGTAAGGAAATTTTAGTTTTCAGACCTTCTTTTATTTTTGTTATGATAAGGGGCTGGACCCCATATAGTGTGACAGGTGCAAAATAGCCTCAGTGCTTACGCACCCAAAACATTTTAATTCAAATTCGACCAGCAAAAATGCAATTTATTACAATCAAACAATTACGTAAACTTCCATCAAGGATAAAGCCATTATTAATTAATTTCACATACAATCATTTAACCCCAATCTTACTATTCAATCAAAAATGCTCGGGTACATTGAATGTTGGGTATTTAGGAAGTGAGGGAAGATTTTCCAAGTAACTTGCTCCTTTATTAACGTCATTAAATTCAAAAATGAATTAGAGTCAAGATTTGTTTTGCCACAAAAACCCATCCTCAATTTAACTAGATCATTCGTGCACGTAATATGTTTTATTGTTTCATTCCTCGACGATTTCCCTGTCAATTATCGCGTAAATGTCACTCTTTTAGTCAGTACGAAAACTAGTGAAAAACGATGCACTTATTTGATACACCAATGATATTGCCAAGAATATGTCCACTTTTCATGTACCTGTATAATTAGTTCCTCCTAACCACATTGCCACATCTAATCAATGACATAATATTCCACCTTGAAGAATCACGCGATGACTTCAGTAATCATTCCCGTTTTACTGGAATCATGGGTCATGAAGAATTGGGTAGAAGGTGTAAGAATTAACCCCTCAGAAACTTCTATCTCCTTCAACCACGGGCAGACTTCAGAGTGACGTTTGACAACATCGCCTCTGTTATCTTCTAATTGTCTTAGCACACTCAAAAGGCATTGTCAAAAATTCCGTGTAGTACTTCACTTTCTCCATAGATGTACCATGTTCTTCGATTCTCGTACTTCTCAAAATTTTGACATCTCCAATATTTGTCCCTTTCGTCACGTACGCCGAATTAGAAATCTCATTTTACTTTCTTCGATAATGACTACACACTCCACATGCACGAGCATAATTTGCACAGTCAATCTTGTAAGAACCTACTCTCGTGCAGAGCATTTAACTCGCCAACTCCATTATCTTCTTCAACAATGCAGCACTTCGTACAACAGTCAGTATTCACCCAATATTCTCCCTTGTAAAAATAAGGTACATGAGAATTTCCTAATGTTCAGTAGGCACGTACGTCTATGTATTCCTAAAGAGAACATTCGAGCTTGTTCCTCAATCACACGTACTTGCATTTGTAGCTTGCCGAGATTCTCATCGTGGTAGCATGATCTGTTGGAAGTCCAGGCGCTTCATCAACTGTCCTCGCCAGGCATATGCACAAGTTCGCAAGCCACGTGCTTCTGTTTTCTACAGCGAAGTTCAACTCTCTGCGCACCGGAATCCTGTTCTAAGTATCCCGACGTGGCTCGAATGTGTGTGCTGAACACTTTCCGGGCAAGAAGTGTGAGCGGAACCATGCTGCCCTCTAGTGTATTATCGCTACAGCATTTTCACTCCAAAACAAAAGAGCATCAAGTGGCGTAAGCCAAAAAACAGTGGCGGAGCAACTGGTGTACGAAAATCACGATAAGGTAATTTAATATAGATTACATCACGATTTTCATCACAGATGTTAGGTTTTCCATGCAAGAGGAGGGAGGGAAGAAGCATGGTTCCATTGGGGGGTGGGGGGGTGGAGGAGGTGCACAAGATGCATTTGTCCTACCTCCCTTGAAGGACAGGAAGGGAAAATGGCACTTCTTGCATTCCCCGTGAAAATTGCTTCTTGGAAGATGATATCCAAGAAATAGCCACCACATTGCAAATGGAAATCAAGAATGGCTGCACAGGGTGGCTACTCACCAGGAATTCCTTGAATTCCGGGGGAATTATGCATGAATTATTCGCTCCAAGTATTATGCGTGAATTATACTTGAATTTTTCTCCGTAGACGTAAAAAATTGCAAATTTTATTAATCCAAATCCTATTCACATTTCATGGAAAAGACATGGTGTACGCGTGTGTCAAGCAAACCTCGTCATGCTTAAAAGTGCTCCGTAAAAATCGACAGAATGTGTGGTAATTAGTGAGTGTTAGTGTAAGTGAGGGCTGCATGCGGTAGTGTAAGGTGTGTGTTAGGTCGCAGGACACCCCCACAATCTGTTCCGTTAGGTACTTTCTCAAAAACTGCCAAAATAGTGACTGCGTGCACTCTCCATATATTTCTTATGGAGAATACTGTTGCCTGCAGATGAACACAATAGACACCCCCTGCAGCTCACCCAAGGGGTAGTTACCTTTGCTCATCCCCAAACGCTCACGTAAGAAGGACCAATCTTGATCTGAAAATAAACCAAAAGCGAATTCACCCATAAGCAAATGAACTGTTGTGAAAAAAGCATCCCCATGCTATCCTTGCAGATCCACGTCAGTTAAGCCTAACGGATGTCAGTGGTATAAATAACAACCAGACACAGACAACCCGAACCGAGTTAGCTTTGTTAATAAACATAGTTTTACGAGAAGTCTGATTGACATTCTGAGACCCCCAGAACTGAAATCAATACAGTAGTTCCAGTTTTATTTGACAAATACAACTGCCACGACACGGCATAATTCTCTGCTAGAGGGGTCTGTGCATTGGCGGGGCGCGACGTCATTCTCACTCACTCAGCTGTTACAAAGGACATTCACATAGTGTGACGTCACTCAAGAGTATGAAGTCCATTCCAATACTATAGAATACGCGTCAGTTCTCGTAGCACCAGGCAACCTGTGTTTGCGACTGTGCGATTGCAGTTAACGGCCGCTCTCCGTCAATTGGCTTCTTTAATCCAGATTTCATCAGTGTACGCACAACTTGGACTACTGTTGGTGTTCCTCATGGCTCCCACCGGTGGCGCCACACCCAAAAACAAAAATTCAACCCCCAAGCAAAACACCCACTTTGGTTTCGGGGACAGGGAGGCCCTGTCCATCATTCCCCCCCACCTTCTCCTCTGACAAAAAGGAAGCCAGATTCGCCCCTACAACAGCCCCAGGACCACTGGAAAAAGTCATTCAACCCCCTCACGTGCAAACCCCTTCAACCCTCAGCCACCCCTTCCTCCCAGACACCAAGCACTAACGTTCAGACATCAAACTTCAATACGACTGGCATATCTTCAATAGACAGTGTTCCCGTTTATCAGACTATCAAGTTAGAGATGCACAGAAAACTGGTATTAGAAATTACTACCCTTGTCGCTAAAGAAAAAAAATATCAGAAGATAGAAAATCCATCCTCCTAGAACTGTTGAGCAAATTAGAACAAGTACATGAAGAAACAGTGTCAAAGAACAAATCACTGAACGCCGTAAATAAAATCTTTCAAGAAGGAAATCACCATGTCCAATCTGCAACTCCTATAGAAGGCGTATTATACTCCCAGGTTGTGTCAACAAAGAAACCCGACAAACAACAACAAATACAGAATGCCACATCTACCGTAAAGCAAACCGTCTTTATGTCCGACAAAGATAGGAAAATGAGTGCTAAGAAGATACAGGAAATTTTCACTACCACAGTAAATCCAGTGAGGGAAAATACCAAAATCAAAAGCATAAGAACCACAAATCAAATGGTGATAGTGGAAACAGCTTCCAAGGAAGAAGCCGAGAAATTAATAAATAATCAAGATCTTCCTAAACATAACATCCAAGTAGAAAACCCTCGAAAAAAGGACCCACTTCTGATCATATATGACGTTCTGGCCAAAAAGACCCAGAGTAATTTTACACAGAATTTTACAGTCTTAACCTCCAAGAATCTATTCCATATGAAGAATACACAAATTATTTCAATGTGAGATTTAAAACAGGACCCCGTAACAGGAACACAGTACTTCTAGTGGTACAAACCATAAGTAAAGTTAGAAAAATCCTTCTCCGCACAGAAAGGTTATATTTACGGTTCCTATCTCTTTTTATCAAAGATTATATCATGGTTGCACTTTGCCTGAAATGTGGAGATCTGGGCCATGTAGGAAAATACTGCACATACAAAACCCTTGTGCACCCACTGTCGGAATAGAATCATGAACTCCAAAACTGTGACAAAAAAAAAACAACCGAAAACATGCATTCCATGTAAAAACAGGAACAAAAAATGCAATAGAAAAGACAACAAAGACTGCCCAACATACACCCTCATGTGGCAAAGACTAGTGGACAAGACAGACTATGGAGAACACCCCTAAAACAAAAAGGAAAAGAAATCCACCAAGTAGAAGAAAAAGAAACTCTAAGAGACCGGCAGCATACCGACTAAAAAAAAGCAATCGATTTAGTAAACTATTCCACGCTAAACCCATAAGCTCCTCCCTTCATGTACCCATATAGCACATACTTCAATCCCCCGACCCTTCTCGACCTCTCTGCTGAACCGTCCAAACCATAAGAGAATATAAATTCCATTTCAAACACCCATTCCATCCTCAACGACCCTTTTCCAACTCCTCCTGCCCCGATTGAGGTAATAAAACCCGCTCTGAAACGAACACCTATATCTGACAAATCATCTCACACTCCTCTCACATTCAAGAAAATTGAACTTACTGCAGAAGACACCCTTGACTTATATGACACCGATCTCGATACTGACTCGGAACCTTCATCGCCCTCACCAGAACACTCATCCCATTCCTCGGATCCGTACCTAATATATAGAAACTTCGAACACAACTTGAAACTTTCATGCCTAGAAGAGAGACATATTCTCATTACCGCACTGAGACTACTAGCGAGGAAGAAGGATCGCAAGGGCAAAAGTATTACCTTCCCCATACCAGAAGCAATGGACAGGATAACGTTAAAAACTTAAACCTTCGTACCAACACAGAGGAGCTGCTCCGGCTAACCGAGATAGTTTTCGGATGTCGCAGAGACTCCCTGGTACTTGACGCTGTTTACGCGGACTTTGTAAGGGCACACGGGAGGATGGAGTTCATAGCAACAAACAAATGGCCCCGGTGCCACTAATTAGTACAACACTCATAAAAAATGACAAGATACGCGATGCACACATCAACACCAGAAGAAGCGAGCTTGCAACACTTGAAACAATCAATTACTGCAAAGAGCAATACATTGACATAATTGTCATGCAAAAACCATACACATCCAGAAACAAAATTCCCTACATACCACTCAACGTACACACAATTCAGGACCGCAATCAAACCATGGCAGCAGTAATTAACCTAAAAAGAAATCTAACAATCACCAAAATAACACAATTCTGTGACACACATAAATTGCGCTCAAATATCTTCCGAGCATGGTTCTTGGATCTTAATAAATAGCTCTTTTCAATTTAGCCATGACATAGACCCATATCTGGAAAAAATCGATCTGATCAGCAATGCGTACAAAAACTACAAGATCATAATCACAGCAGACACGAACTCCTCCTCTCCGTGGTGGTACAGCCAAGAAACTGACACCAAGGGAGTAGCCATGGAGGAATTCATTTCAGAGCACAACTTACAAGTCGAAAATCAGCCAGATAATCCCCCCACCTACAGGGGAAGGGCGGGTGCCTCAAGCAACATTGATTTAACACTCACGAATGCAAGGGCCTGGGGTGATGTCCAAAACTGGAAAGTTATAGATCTCACCACAACAAGCGATCACAACTTAATACTATTCGACTTAATCTACAGGCAACATCAGCTTGAACAGACAGACCAGAAGAACATATTAAACTGGAGAAAAATCGATCATCAAAAATTCCTAGAAGAACCCATTATCCCTGAACAATTGGAGCAACAAAATTCACTCGACACGCTCGCAGAGGAACTCTCTGCAAACATCAGACAAGGAATTCAAAATTCAACACCCAGAAATAACCAAAGGAAAATGAAGGGGAAACCATGGCCAAAGAAACTAACCAACCTTAAGAAACAAATGCAAAAAGCCAGGAAACTATATAAAAAATCCACCATCGCACAATATAGAACTGCCAACCTCCAGATTTACCGTGCCAAAAAAAGGCAATACGAAACCGAGCTACTAAATTTTAAGAGACAACAATGGAATATCTTCATCGAAAAATGGCTGGAAATAAATAAATGGGGCACCCCGTATAAAATTGCTATCGGCAAGATAAAAAAAGTGCACACCATTTCCACCTTAATTAATGACGATAACAACACAAATATGACAAAGGACTTGGAAGAAACCATCAACTTCCTAATGAAGAATCTCATACCAGACGACAAACCTGAAAACGACAGCGATGAAATTAAGGATACAAGAAAAATCTATCACCAGCCATATCCAGAATCACCAATATTACCTTTCACTACCCAGGAAGTAGAAAACGAAATAATCAGCATGAAAAGGAAGAAGTCCCCGGGACCAGACTGAATTCCTGTGGAAATAATACAAGAAATCACCCCAGTACTTACGCCTTACATTACTCAACTATTTAATGAGTGCCTTATTCAGAAGATATTCCCAGAAACCTGGAAGGAAGCAAACTTAATAATCATCAAGAAACACCCAAATAAAGATGAAACCAGGGTCAATTCATACAGACCAATATGCCTTCTCAACGTTTTGGGAAAACTCTTCGAGAAACTTATCCTAAAAAGACTCAAAGAATTTCGCCTGCTCAAACCCATATCAGGGAAACAATTTGGGTTCACGAAAGGTAAATGCACTGACGATGCATTACGCCTGCTATCGTCTACAACACAAAACACTCCAAACAAGTACATGGTGGAAATTATGGTGGACATCGCCGGGACATTTGACAACTTGTGGTGGCCCAGCCTCTTTCAAACACTCAAAAGCTTGAACTGCCCAGGTACACTCTTTCTACTTCTGAAAAGTTATTTCTCTAACAGAAAAGTTAGCATCAAATATCCTGATCTACAAATGAGTAAGATTACGTCAAAAGATTGTCCTCAGGGTTCCATTCTGCGACCCGAGGTTTGGAATATTATCTTGGAGCCTGCGCTTATGAAACTACAAGACCATCCAGACATAGACCAGATCATAGCTTATGCGGATGACATTATCATGCTTACTTCCGGTAACGCAAGAAGGGAAATCAAAGATAAAGCATCTACTGCAATCAATATGCTATCCGATTGGTGTGATATTCTATAGCTGCGGAAAAGATGCATTATATTATCCTTAAGAGGATGTTACAAAGAAACCCTCAAATCAAACTCTGAGGAAAAAACTTAAAAAGAGTAAAAGAAGCTAAATAACTTGGTATTACTCTTCAAGAGAAGATGTTTTTTAGCAGACACACAGCCCTGGCAACAACCCAGGCCGAAAAAACTATAAACAGTCTAGCCACATTGAGTTCCGGAAACTGCAACCTTCCACTATCACACATAAAAACATATCTCATTACCATATATAATGCTATTATTTCCTACGGCTCGCTCCTGCGGGCCATGGAAACCAGTAAACAGTACATTTAAAAACAGATTGAGATCTTCACAACACAAAGTGATACTTCGCCTCACAGGTGTATTCAGAACAACCTCAACCCTAAATAAGCACAACCTTAGACTGATAAATGCCTGAAATGTTATACAGAGACGGACACACCGGAACATAAAGCCTTCTTTTGCCACACACCGAACAAAAAAATCGAAGATTTAAGACAAAAGCTACCAAATTTCAACACGTACCAGTTAATAAGAAATCCTGAGCACTTTACATTACTAAACAACTTAACAAACTTGGTGTCGAAAGAGGAACTTTCCCTCTTCAAATCCGGCATCACTCACCTCCCCATGCAACCCCTACCTCTGGAATGTAATATATCCCCCAGAAGATCACAAAGAATCCACCTTCGACAAACTCAACAGGACATCCCTCCTTAGGACTAAGATCACCAAGAGGATAATGATGCAGAACCTCCCACAGGAACATCAAGAAGGAGACACTAATACACAAGACAGTGATAGGGCAGAAAGGAAAAAGGTTACGCCTCCCCGGAGAAAGGCAAAGGATAACACTGCATGGATTCGACCCAGGAACCAACCTAATTTAACCCAGATTTTTATTTTCCGTTTATTTATATTAGCCTTGAAAACCGGGAATTATACTTGAATTTTATCATGGTCCTAGAGTAGCCACCCTGCTACACCAAGCGCCAACTATCCACATGGTGTAGTTAAGCAGGATTCAAACAACCACAAACCTGACACTGAAGGTAAACAGAAGTGGATTGCCTTGATCTACCACCCCTCCATCTCTAACCACCTAGCCAAAGTACTCAGACCTTTCAATATTATCATAGTGCACAAACCCAGTTCCAAAATAGCTGGCAGACTCATCAAGCATAAATGATACTTCCTCAATGTACTGAATAACCTGGGGGTGGGGTTGTATGTCAGTGCAAAGTGCATTACATTGGCAGGTCTATCCGATCCATTAATGAAATATTTCCACAGCACTCATCTGATACTAAAAATACCATAACCAACCGTGAAACTAGCAAAACACATTAGATACAACCACCACCAAATCGAGAAAGTGTTCACCACACAATCAACGTGACACAAAATTCAAGGATGCACATGCCATTGTGCATTTCTTCCATGAACTAAACATTGATAATGGACAAGCCCACCTCACCACACTTGCTTCCAATATTTGAGCAAGTAAAATCAAACTGGGACTATCCCGCAACAGCAGCGCACCTAACAGCCACCAACGTAGCAATGGCGACCAGAAGCCCACAAACCAGATAACTACGAGTTCCGATATGGATGGTGACAATGGTCACTGAAATTAATCAATCAGAATTAAACATTTTTGTTGATGCATAAGTATATTGCATGTATATTAATATCTTATCTCATCTGAAGTTTCCAGTAATATGAAAATCCATCAATAAGTCATAAACCCTTACTTTCCGTATTGCAGGAACAAGTGCCAATACATGGGTGTCATCGACAGCCAACAGTGGATTACAGAATGTCCAGGGTGGAGTAAGTTCTTTTGGAATGCCACAAATGTTTACTGCAAATCCATTTGGAATGCCGATCAGACATGGTCAGCCAAATTTTGGAATATGTACAGGTATGCTTCACAGGCTAAGTAGTAAATTAATTTATTATTATTATGGTCATACATGAGGGGTTCACTACTAAGTTCAAGAACATATCAGGGAATTCCTTTTGGGGGGGGGGCTGAACACCCTCTTTTAAAGGGGTGTAGAGAGAACCTCTCAATTGTATGTTTATGGCCAGTGGTGGCGATTGGGTTCCAAAGGAGAGGGGGTGCAAGCAGGGCTCGAAAAATCCCAGTTGCCAGGTTGCCATGGCGACTAAAAATTTCAGCCTGGCGACTGTGATCTTTTGCTGTAATGTTGCAGTTCTTTTAAGTTTGCATGTACGAAATTTTGAAGATTCTAAATTTAAATTGCAGTATAGCAAGTTAGCAAATATATATTTTTTTTCTTCAAAAACTCAATATGCTGACCAAGGCAGAAATTTATTTTGTAACATAAACTAAACGTAATGTTTCAACCATCTAGCAAGGTCTTCTTCAGACTCTGCACTCTGTAAAGTCAATGGAAGATAATGGTAAGCAAATTGTCCACCGCTATTTTATTTAGTTTTTTATTCTACTCCTGTGTTGTTTTAAGGAATGAAACTATGTTGGTTCGAAGCACACATTGTTCTTTGCTTATTGAAGTTATTATTTCAATTCAGTGTCGTCATATCGTGTAATTCAGACCGAATGAAAATGGCGGTGGACAATTTGCCTACTGTTTCTTTCACTGTTGGGTGTACAAAAGACCTTGCTACAAGGTTGAAACGTTACGTTTAGTTTATGTTTTAAATTTCTGCCTTGGTCAGCTTACTCGTATTGAGTTTTTCATATCACGGATACAAGGGTTAATGGTGTTATGATTTTTTTATCAACGTTGTGAACTATTCCTTACTCTTTTGTCCCCAAACCCCAAATTTTCTGCTTTCTCACATGATTTAGCAATGTTTTGAATACGGTGATGCTCAACTTCTTATAGTATGCACAATTGCCAGTAGGTGGTTTTCTGACGCCTGAATTTCAGAGCTGGCACCTAGCTCTGATGAAGATTTTTCGAGCACTGGGTGCAAGGAAAGTTTACTTTCTCTTGGTAGACAAGATGCATTAAGAAGCCATAGTGTGGAGGCAAAAAATTGGGGAGCGACTGTCCCCTAAATTGGCAGCCAGTGGCGGCTCATGGTGAACCAAAGTGGAGGGGCAACAGCTCACAAATTTTCTCTACTAGTAATGTAAGTTTAAATGATGAATTTCATACATAACAGCCAACGTGATAAGAAATTGATATATTCGTCTTTACCGAATATCATGTTTTGCACGTTTACACATACTATGATAAATTAATAATTATTTAACAGTAATGCCAAGATTACGAAAGATGGAAGAAGAAATAGAATTCTAACAGATTTAGTTGTAGCATTTTTTAACTTAACAGAGGGGAAAATTCAGAAGAAGCAATATTAATTTTTACACGGCTTGATAAGCACAATAACGAATATTTACATGCATTGAACGCGAAAATTACTAGTAAAAAAGTTACACAGAAAAAGATTCCTGTCCAACATGACAAATTGATATGTGAAATAGGGCACTAAAGTAAATATCTCACTGGAACGGTGATATCTTTGTCACCAGAAGCTCTACAGTAAAAAAACTTCAAACTTACCAGAAATCTTCGTCAGGCATGCTTGTTCTAGATTCAAATTTGGCCTAGGTTTTTTATGTTTATTTCTTTCATCCAGACTTCTGGTAGAAAAACTTCGCACCAACAAGTTCTCCACATTGCTCATCGCGACAAACGCACAACTACAGCACACTCTGCCGAAGAAACTTCACTTCTCCACGGAAAATGAAGAAACAACAAGTGTCAATACTATCGTCTTCCTATCCGGTCGTTTTATTGCTTCCTGGTTGCCAGACAATTTTGCCAAATTTTTAGAAATTCCCTGTAGCAGCTCTTGGTGAGTTTAGATGACAAGCTTCTGATTTATTTAACAGCCGGCTTGAAAAGAAATTGTGGAACTTTGTCACACTATCAAGATTTTTTTTTAAAACGTGCTAATCAAAGCATGTAATGAAATCTAATTTTTCCAGTAACAAGAAGCTGTAGCTGACTTCCGTGGCTAGCATACTGCATTACAAAGCCAGGGGTCCTGGGTTCGAATCCCGGCATGGCCATAGATGTTCTTCGTGATTGGCCTCCATCAATTTCATTATATCATCACTCATCCTCATCGTCGGATTACCGAAAAGTAGCAGAAAGCGACGGTAAATAAAAATCAAGCAAGAGTCTGTACTCTTTCAGTTCCCGATTTTTTCTTTCCTCATTGGAAATTGTGTAATTTATTGCTCACTTGTCATAAGTGAATAAGATTATGGAATACAGAATGATTTTTCCCACCGGTTGGTATTTTTTTTTTTTTTTAATGTTAACTTCATTGCTTCTGGCAACTCTTCATTGTTTACCGTTCTCCGGAGAGAGGGTCTGTTTCGCCTAGGGCATGGGTTTCGGACGACAAACCGTCCATCCTCCCGTTCACAGATCCCACGCGTGTTGTTCCCCCAGTTCCCTCTCTTCTTACCCCTCGTGGCCGCACCTGAGAATGCTCTACGTCTCGTAAAGTGGGAGGATGGGGCCCCACCAGATTTCTTGAAGTTCCGTATTCCCCCGTGCTGTGGCGTGCAAACTTCGCAATTGTCGCAGAAGAATGAGTACAGAACCGACTAAGCAATGGAATATTTGCAATTCAGACAATGTAAAAGCCAATATATAAATGTTAATGTAATGTATGTTCACTTGCGATTACACACGGCAGTGCGGCATCCGTATCGTCCTTATGAGCGGTCACCCCTGGTGGCGACATTTTAATCAGAAAGTGAAATTCGAAAGTTTTTTTTACCATTCGACTCCTCTGTCTCCATGTATTAACATTGTGTGCCGGAATCATCAGAGTATGTGTGTTTATCCATTTCTTCTCATCAGACATCAAAACATCTTGTGGTGTCTTTGAGTGTTTTTTCAAAGCTGTTGCACATTCATGGGATGGATAATACACTCGACAATGTGAGGTTCAACCTGTGGGCTGCGAACTGGATGCAGACAGTTCTCAAATATGTCTCTGTGATTCGAGCCTTAACACCACTAATGTGTCGTGTCCTCCCAGGTTTGCATCTCTTATAAAAGCGAAAACCCACCAAATTGTTCATATTCAGGCGTAAGCACTCGCAAGTGTTCAAAATTGTCTGTCACAGCTTCCGCAGTCTTGTCATATATCGGCAGGAAACAAAGGAAGTATTCTCGAATACAGCTGGATGCACAGAGAAAACCCTTCCATTCCCATCACATCTAAAGTTTCGTCTCCCAATATGATTAAATGCTTACTCATTTGTCTTCAGTGGCATGCCAAAGGGAGGTTTAGTGGTCTCATAACCCCATTTGACCCAGTATTTCTTAATAGAGAATGTCAGAGACAAGAAAAGATTGCAAAATGAGGACTGACCACCAAAAATAGTATGCGTAACCCCTCTCCCTTCCGAAAATCCTGGGCACGCCACTCTTTATCTCTAACACATTTTTTAAAATCAACTCACCAGACGTTGTTATCATTTTGTATTGGAAACTAAAGTAAGATGCATTCTTCCTGCAGGTTTGGATGTTATCCTTTATGGTGCTGTCACCTGCCTTCACAGCTAACCTTAACAAAGCCCTAATTTTCCATTCTTGTGACTTGGATCTTCAAGACTTAGGAACATTTCATACTGAAGGGACACACGATATATGTCGTTTGGAATGAACCAATCGACAGCAAAATTTCACACCATAGTGCCACAAAAGGGCGCACAAACCTACGTTCGACTTGTGAAATTCTCAGGCATCACTGTGTGAAATCTCCCTTAGTAGGCCACTGCCATTGTCACCTCAAAGCGTCAGCTCGTGTTGACTACAGAAGTAAATGTCTCCTCAACCGGTGGGAATGCCCCGCAGTTTTCTTTTCTTTCTCCTTTATTTTCTGTGCTTGTTCGTTATACAGGCAACATCTTACGATTTGACATACACAGGACATGTAGCGAAAAATCAGATGAAGTCAAGGGTGGCTCGGTGGCTCTGTTGTAGAACAATGGCACAGTATGCCAGAGCCCTGATTGGGTCCTGTTAAAGCCTGCAATATTCGTGAAAATGTCTACATATTATGCAACATCTTCTTGCTTTCTCTTCTCAACATGCATAAAATTTTCAGCTGTCCCTTTATGGTAGTTAAGTGGTTGAGTGTGTGTTAAACCCAGTAGGCTTAAACAAAAGTATTTTTTATGCCATTAAATTCTTGGACTGCATACATGAAAATTTGGTCCACACACAACTAAATCATTACTCAAAATGTTGATTTTTAGTTGATCTATGCAGCTTATTTCCTTCTTAATAAACCACTCCAATACCTGGTACTGCTGAAATATTCAGTTTAGAGAGAGAGACCTTGGATCTCTTTGACCCTCGACCTGAACTAGCACTTCACTGAGGCTCCAGAAGTTCCGTTGTCGTCAATGTCTTCAGCTTTGGACCCAAACTGGAACTAGTAGTAGAGTTCGTTACTTTATGGTATTTAGTCCTTTTCATTTTCGAATCACTAGATCTTATAAAGCTGCCAATGGACACTGACTGATCACTAACCGACTGTATGAACTGTCACATTACACCTGAAGTCTCATTAACCAATTCTGTTGTACAGATCAACCAGGAAATTGAAGCTGCATATTTATATCGTCATTATATTCTAGAATGTTCTGCAGATAAAAACAATTCTTTAATATTGCCAGTAGTTCGACTCCTCTTGTTCAAGAATGTTCCCTCTCGTGCCTTGCCAGAGATTAAAAATTACAACAAATCGTCCTACTTGTGGCGCTATCTTTGTTGTGCAGCTTCCAAATGCTGACAAGTCTTTACATAATGCTCAAGTTTGCTGCGACTACACCAAAAGCGTCACATTATTAAAAAAGGCAAGAACCTAATTTTATGTAGTGTAAAGTGAAAAATTTCCTGGGGAAGGGGGCCTCTAGCCCCCTGATCCCAACCTTGTATTTGTGCTATTAACAATAATATGGTTATAGAACATTCTCTGTATTGTCTTGATAATTATTTCTCTCAAATTATCATCACATTATTCAAGAAACCAAGATCCTAGTTTTATCTAGCGTAAATGGAAAAATTTCATGGAAGGTGGGGGAGGGGGCTCAAGTCCCCTGATCCCCACCTTGGATACCTGCCATTAACTATAACAGGGTTATAAAACATTCTCCGTCTTGCCTTGATAATTATTTCTCTCCTAAAATGATTATTGTCACATTATTTTATTTCACACTATAAGAAACCTAAAGCCTCATTTTATCTAGTGTAAACTGAAAACTTTTTTTGGGGGGTATCAAACCCGCTAAGCCTCCACCCCTCCCTTGGATACGTGCCTGACTAAGTTCACATCAGCAGCACAGTGCAATATGCAATTTTCTTCAGGCACTTGTCTGTTAACAACTACTCTTCATTACCAGTTTTTCCACCTGCAACTGTCTGGTTTTATTCAGAGGATTAATTCATTATAACTTTTTAAATACAAAGTGGGATAAAAACAAATATCATTTATCAGAACATCAATTTTTCGAGCACATTTCTGTTGATATATCACAATTAGAAACTGTATTTCTGTACATTTTAAAAAAAATATCAATATAATTTTAGTAAGGTTGATTGAAATTGATCGATATAGATTAATTTAGGCATTTTCTAGTCTGGCTGGTCTCGATTCTTCCACTACTCCTCTCTTTCCACAGTGTTACAATTCTGCCCTTTTCTCACACTATCCACTACCTCATTTACCCCATTTAATCTTACAGTTGGCCTCTTTCTCACTCCTAGTACAGTCTGTGCTATCAGTTGCAGTCTCACTGGCTGAGCATGTTTGCTGTTCGACTTTCAATCTCACCACCGAAGTTCCCAGGTTTGAATCCTGGCCTGGGCATTCTTTGTGAATGACCCTTCATCAGTTTTATCTAATTATAATCACCCCTAGTAAAACGTGAGAAATGCGAGGCTAAGTAACAAAAATAGAAAAAAGTGTACTCTTTTTTTTTTTTTTTGGCTGTTCCATCTTTTCGTGTCCAAGTCACCTTAGTTGTGCCTGATCTATTTTCTTTCCATGCTGTCATTTTAATTTCTTCGTTTCTCATTTTGTCCCTTCTATTACTTCCTTATTATTATTAGTTGTGCTCTTCTGCTTTTATTGGTTAAACTTTAGATGTTGGACCGCTCACACACATGTTATCTGTTTGAAGCTGGCACCTTTTCAAAATTTGCTGTGAAATACAAAAAAATAGTAACTCGAGAAGTAATTACCATAGACAAATGAAATTGGTTTTGTTTTCTTAAAGACAGGGCTTTTAGCCAAGATAAAATTTATACATTGTGCCTCCCAATGATTACTGTTGAAGGAAGAAGAAGAATAAAGTTTCATTTTTTTTAAAAAAATTGACACGCCCCTGTGCATCCCTCAATAGACCGAAGTGAATGAAAAAATATGTAGTATGTAGCGATGGTACGTTCCTACAAACGTGCAAAGTTTTGTTGAAGTCAGACTGATACTTCTTGAGTAAAAAATAATGATATTATATGAAGTGGCAGTGTTGCCAGCTTCAGAACAATGTTCGGAATTTTGCTTCTAGCGCCAGCCCTGTGGATGCTGGATGGACCAAATTTGGAGGGAAGCACGACAAAAGATCACTGTATGAGGATATGTAATGCACGTGCTGCTGCAACTTTGAAAAAGAAAATTGAAATTATGGGGTTCAGAAATTTTATATAATTATGGAAAATTTCGAACTTGGAGCCTTTGGCCCCTGCATCCTCCCTGGAGCCTTAATTGTCAGATGTTACTTAAAATGTTGTTTTTCACTCATTTTTACATTTAGAATTTAAATTCTTTAAAAATATGATAAGTAACAGCCTTTTATCTTCAATTTATTCCATAGTAACAAAAGGGAAACTGTGCTTGTTAATAATAGTAACAATGGATGTATTGTTTTGTAAATTCGAGTATATAATATGTTTAGACGTAAACTAATGAAAAAAAAGAATCGGGCCTTTGCCCCCTGCATCCCCCTTGAATCCTTAATTGTCGGATGTTGCTTGAAATGTTGCTTTTTACTCATTCTTACTTGTAGGATTTAAAATACCCCCCCCCTCAATAAAAAAGCATTAGTTTTGAAGTTTCAGAAATCTATCCCATAACAATATTGTATAAACGAAGGAAAAATAAGGACTTTTTAAAACTTCACTTGTTAATAATATAGTAATAATGGATATATTATTTTGTAATTCGAGTATGTCATACCTTCATATGTATACTATAGATAAAAAAAAATGATAGATCGGAAATATCATGTGTAGTTTTCAAGAAATGGCACATTAATTGCTTCCATGAGCTGCTGGTCAAAATGTTGACTATCTGGTCTGAACGGTTGTGGCAGTCAGAATTTCGATCATCCGGCTGCTAGAGGTTAATCTTGATGATGAGAATGAATGATGATTAGATTTAATCTATGAAGGTTTACTTGCAATGAAATAACCCTGCCCAGCACAGAACTTTCAGTGGTGACATGGTGGTTCAGCTACTGCTCTACCCTGTCTACCTTTCCTAGGAATTTTATATCCACTACCTGCATCTTACTTCTCTGTCTCTCTCTCATTGTCCAAGGCCTTTGCTCAATACATGGTTATATATAAAGAACTGTTTTTCTAAAGTAAAACTAATCGTGCAAGGATGTAATGAAATTATTCATATTCTTTATCAAAGGTATGCCTTTTAATATAAGTTTGGTAGAATATTTGTTAAAGGCAATGATAAATTTTATATTGGCCCTTTTACAGATATCAATTGAGTCCATCCAATAGAATGTAATTTTAAAATAAATATATATTGTTTTATATTTCAAAATAAAATTAATGCACGTGTTGGTATTACATTATACGAGGGGTGTCCCATAAGTAGTGAACCTGATAGGGTTCCCATAGTTCAATCTGAAAATAATTTCGGGATTTGAAATAGCAATTCCTTGTAAGTGTATATGCAAAGCGGTGTCCAGTTCGAACCATCCTATTCGTCTTTGCGGGAGCTAGAAGTGTGCTAAGTGTGTAACGTCAAAAATTAAGAGAGAAGAGATACGAGCAGTGATCAATTATCTCTTGAAAATGAGGTTGAGTCCCAAGGAAATCCATGAGGATATGGTGACAACATTAGGAGAGGATGCTGCATCGTCTGACACAGATGAGTAGCCAAATTTAAGCGGGGCAGAGTGAGTGTGGAAGATGGCCCTTGCCCAGGCAGGCCAGTGGAGATGGTGACACAAGAAAATGTAGAGAAAATGCACAAGATTATTCTTACAGACAGACGTGTGACTATGCGATATATTGCAGAGGAACTGAAGATGTCCAAATCAACAGTGGAGCGCATTGTGGATGACCAGTTGGGGATGAAAAAGGTTTCTTCGCGTTGGGTTCCAAAACTTCTGACAAGTGAACAAAAGTTGACAAGACACATGATCTCAGTATGAAATCTTGAGCTGTTCCAGGCCGATCCAGATGGATTTGTTGAACGACTTGTGACTGTTGACGAAACTTGGGTTCATCACTATGTACCGGAGCCAAAACAGGCATCAAAACAGTGGAAACACCCCGGCTCCCCCACCCCAAAGAAGGTAAAGTCCGGTCCCTCTGCTGGGAAAGTGATGATGACAGTCTTCTGGGACTCTAAGGTGTTTTGTTGGTCGATCATCTACGAAAGGGAAAAACAGTGACAGGAGAGCATTGTGCTTCCCTGGTGAGGCAATTACGGGGTGTTTTCAAGACTAAGCGACGGGGAAAGCTCTCTAAAGAGGTGATTCTGCATCAGGACAATGCACATGTTCACACATCGCTTGTTGCGATGGCAACCATCCGTGATTGTGGGTTCGAATTGTTGGAACATCCCCCTTATTCACCTGATCTTGCTCCATCAGACTTTCATCTCTTCCCTAACTGAAAAAAGCTTTGGGCGGTGTTCATTATCAGTGTGATAATGACGTCATCAGTGCTGTGGGTGACAATTGTGCAAGCCTTGAGGAAAGCTTTTATGTGACTGGGATAAAAGCACTGCAGAAGCGTTGGCAAAAGTGTGTGGACCTGCAGGAAGACTACGTAGAAAAATAGGTTGCTATTGTGGTCCCATCCTGTTCCCTTCTAGGTTAGGCTTGCTGCTTATGGAACACCCCTCGTATTATTAGGGACAAAAGTTTATGTACTGTGGCTACTTCAGGAGCTGAGCATGTTGAAGATTAGTTCATAACTGAAAGTTCAGGATTGTGATGTGGAATATACATGGGCATTCCTCTAGTGTGTCCTTTGATCAATTTTATCTAAGTCCATTGCAATTAGGGCAGAAAAGGTGATAAAATCCCTACATTGATGTGTATTTTACTTCCACATGCTCCTTTTCTTGTTCTTTTTACATTTCAAAGTTCATGTTACACCTGGTTTCTTGCAGAAATAAATTCACAGGATACGAGAATGTCCATATTAGTATTTAAAAATTCTCATGAACTGCTCAGTAAAGCTGACTACTTCTTTGCAGAAGCTAATTTTGGCCATCAGACGGCTTGGGGAGGAATGGGAATGGCGTGCGTTCCCAACGGCCAGGTTCCGAATGGTGGTCTTCAGTCCTTTCTTCCAGCTGCTTCCGTATTGGGTAATGCCAATGCGGGACTGCACACTAGTCAATCAATGAATTTCCCTAGTAAATCTTGGCAGCAGATGAATGCTGTGGGAAATCCCTTCATGGTAAGTTGGAATGATTTTGATGCTAGTGTAATACTTGAATTAAACAGAACAACAGAAACCAAGTCAAAACGTATCCCTTTGTTTTGTTGGTAATCTTGGTAATGTAACACATTAGGTGGGTCGTACAAAAATGAAGCATGGAAAAAGACGTGGGAATACCACACCTAATAGGCACAAAGTATTTTGGTTTGTGGTCAACGAATCACTTCTAACATGTTTAAGCATTCTCTAGGTTATGTTTTTGCAACAGAACACATTCAAATTACAGTACTAATCATCAATATATATTCTACATTGCTTATCTTTAAGTAAAGTTTCATTTAATGCATAGACCAGCACTCTAGAATGCACGTCTTTCTCAGTAAAATAATCATGGGATTAGATTTGTACCATATTTCACTACTACTATTAATACCTCGACTCATGCATATTCATCTACCTTTTTTTGTACTTATGTTAAGTATTGCCAATAGGATAATTGATCATAAGATTTCTATAGATGTTTCAACTAATTTATTTATAAAGCTTTTGTAGCTCGAAGAATATGACATGTGATAAACATTTATCCAAATTTCAACAATAATATAGAAGCAAATTCAACTTCCTGAATGGTTTATAATTTGTACAATTCAGAAACATTAACAAACGGTGTGCAGTTTTATGCACAAAATATTCAGCAACAATTATGATTACTATGCACATATTTACGATCAAAAGCTTTACTAGTTTTTATTCATCATCGTGAATTTAACAAGCAACAAGTTTGAGTACAATTTCGAAACTAGAATACAATTACTCAAATGTTAACTTTAAGACTCAGTTTAGACTTAATTTTGCATCACATAGATTTACCCATCTCTCGTCAAGATGCTCCAAATTACTTTAATTTTATCATTTAATTATGCAAAGGAAGGGTTGGAATAATATTAGGTGATGAGTGCTCTTTAGTTTAGATACTTCAATTATCGCCGTTGATCTGGGTATTCAAGTTAACTGTGACGCGATTTTTTGGAATGCAGTTCATGGCTCAAATAGTTCACGTTGATCACGTCATTAAATTTCAAATATTGTAGCACTACCTTGCAAACAGACGCACGATTTAAATACTTTGGTCAACTTTATTATTTCATGTTGAGGGGAATAAACAACGCGGTTGATAATATAAGACTTAACCTTTTGTCGCCCAAGTAACTCGATCGAGATGCTGTGTCAAGGTCGTAGTTTTTACGTTATAACTTTTCTATTTTTGGCTAGAATTTCGATTTTATCTTTTTATATTTTTCCTAACACATGTATTTAACAGAAATGGTTTTTTGCATTTTTTTTTTTGTCTTCATGAAAATGGAGGGGAAAAGGCGGGAAAAGGTACTTCTCTTTTGCGGCTCTTTTCAACGTCAAATTTTTGCCGATAAAGGAAGACGGGCTTTGTTGTTCTAAAGCAATGCTTTTCACTCCCGTCTGTTAACTGCATTCGAAGGAAACTTGTTTATCAGTATCCGATGTCAAAATGAAAGTTTTCCGTGAGGGTGCATGCAGGGGGTGCAGGGTGGGGGAGGGGGAAGACTGGTTGTTGAATCTGCGTTGTGAGAATGGAATTTCGAAGCACGCTGAAGGAAACATTTTCCTTTTAGCACAAGTGTCCACAAGTTGCGACAGGGGTTACCCTGCATTGTCTAAAAATAGAATTTCAAGCAGCTGCAAGAATCGGTGCTCATTTTTCACTGCATTCTAGCTTTTCGTCCGTGAATGTTGTGGGTAGGTGTCGTTTTGTGCCCAAGTGTGAGGACATTTTTTGGGTGAAGTGACAATTTTTTAAAATAATTTTTGGAGGTTTTCTCCCTTCCCCCTCCATATATACGCCAAATTTGCATAAATTTTGCGCATTTTGACCTTTTTTTCGGGGGGGGGGGAAACCATTTTTTTAAAGAAAAGTATTTTTGAGGGGATTTCCCCCCTTTTCCCCTCCATATGTATGCCGAATGTGCATAAATTATATATCGTCTGAATCTGTGATTCATTCTGCGTACAACGGTATATCTTTCATATCTCTAGGGCATTTAGTTTCTGAGCTATAGTCATTTCAATGTACCGCTGCATTTTGAAGCTTGAATCAGTGGCGTGCCGACCATTCCTTTTGGGGGTACAACTCAAGTTACATTGGTCATACGACAATGATGCAAATATTTTTCTGTTTCTTACATTCCAGCGATAATTTCTATGTGCATTTTGAACTTTTCATATCCTTTTTTTCGGGGGGGCAGGGGGGGGGGGGCGAAACCCCATTTTTTAAAAGAGAAAGTATTTTCAGGGGATTTCCCTCCTTTCCCCCTCCATATATACGCCAAATGTGCATAAATTATATATCGTCTGACTCTGTGATTCATTCTGCGTACAACGTTCATATCTCCAGGGCAAATAGTCTCTGAGCTAAAGTCATTTCAAGGTACCACTGCATTTTGAAGCTTGAATCAGTGGCGTGCCGACCATTCCTTTTGGGGGTACAACTCAAGTTACATTGGTCATATGATAATAATGCAAATATTTTTGTGTTCCTTACATGTCAGCGATCATTTCCATGTGCATGTTGACACTGTCATGTACCTTTTTTCTTGGGGGGAGGGTGGGGGAACCAAAATTTTTTTTCCGAAATTTTGGAATTTTGAGAGTTAGCCCCCTCCCCGACCACCACATATACGCCAAATTTGCATAAATTTCATATAGTCTGAATCTCTGGTTCATTCCGCGTACAATGGTATATCACTCATCTCTCTAGGGCAATTAGTCTCCGATCTACACTGATTTAATTGAAACTCTGCATTTTGCTCAAAATCGGCTCGGTACCGAGAGGCTTACATGTGAAAATGGCCTTGGGCGCCAAAAGGTTAAGCGAGTTACTAAAGATATATCCACAAAACTTACTTGGTAAATGTTAAGTACTTTCAATTTTAAACAACAAGATCTCTGGCCATTTTGTAGTTATATTTCTCTCTGCATGCACAAATGCACATAGTTCGGGGTATATCAATTATTACTTGAGGTGCAATTCAACTGCAAACTTTAAGACTTTCGAATAATATGAAACGCACACCTGTTCTTTTGCAGTTTAGGGTCTCTGGTGAAGCTCTATGAGGTCGGCAATCTGTGAATTGTATTCTGGTGTGGGTTCTTAAATGCACCATGGTCCTTCCAGTACATGCATATGCGATGATCCAGCTTCTGCATTCATGCTACCAACATCCTTCCTCCTTCAGCGTATAATTCAACCCAATGGAGATGTAATATGAAAATCTTCCAAAACTGGTAGTCGATGTCAAAATAAGAAACTTCGCAATTCATGGTCGTGGGATTGAACTTGAGAATACATGATGTAGAGTGTGGTTTCATGTAGGCACAAATCTTTAGTTATCACATAAAACCATATGCAAAAATCACTGAAGTTGTGAATACGGTGAAAAGTGCCCCATACTATGTAGGTCGAATCTGACAACGTTCGCCATTCATAGGCGTGACACAATGATCAAAATTAAACCATGACTGTGTGTGGCGTGAATCGGGTTAACACTGAAACTGTTTTCTTTGCCAGGCAAATGCTGCATGCAGGCAGAGCCATCTTTAGGTTTGTGGGAGATTTAACATGAACAAGCAAATGATGAAAATCACAAACTGCGATTAGAAAGACTTAAATAGATTAAAAGGTGATCCCATGATCACATCGGTGGGATGGCCAACCATTTCCTGCAGCTACCACGGAATGACAACTACTTTAACCATCAGATGGTGCTTTCTTTTCTTCTTTTTCAGAATCACCTGCACCAGGTCAAAGATGTATAACATATACAGGGTGTTTCTAAAGGTTGTTTACAATGCTTGGGAGGTGATTCCTCACACGAAAACAAGCAAGAAGTGTGAGTTCCATTTTTACGACTGAGGCTTCGTTTCCGAGATAGGAGCCTCACAAAAGGTGACAAAGTGAACGTCACACGTAACTGGGACGAATACTATCACAGATAGAGAGGCGGTTCCAAGGAAATCATCAAGGAATCGTATGTGCTCAGTCCGGAAGTCACTATGAAAAGTTCACTGCACGCATGCGCAATGAAGTCTTCAAAGGAATTGGGGATTTCCAGCAAGAACAATGCATGGAAAGGGTATGTAACGCAGCAAGAATTACCGTGACAATGAGAAATGCGTTAAAGACAACACATCCCGACCTCAAACATCCAAACATGAGCACGGAACACAAAATCTGAAAAGTTGAGCATGGTTGCATACCCCAGTTACACGCGAGGAATGAACGAATCATGTCATGTGGCATACGAGAGACACATTACTCCACCAGGAGGAGGGAAAGAAAAACAGAATATCAGATGATTGCGACAACGTGTATTTTTACATGCGACAACTACGTAATATTCCTCCCCCCCCACACACACAACAAACAACAAATGCTACCTACAATGTCTTACGCACAGAAAGTGCGTGTCACTGTACACCAACTGAAGATGTCACTTTCACCACACAAAGGGGGTGGGGAGCAATACCAAGAGTGTTCGCACGCGAACACTGTGACTTAAAAGAGACCAGTTTTGGAAGCGCTGCACAGGCAAGTCTGGCTCTCGTAGTCTACGTTTGACCTTCATGACTGCTGTACCCGCGAGAGGAGCTCGAAGGGTTGGTTCTCTCTGGCAGTCGTCCCAGTCGTGTTGCAGGTTCTGGGATATGATCAGCAGTTCGCTCTAAGTTGTCATACGCATTGAAGAGTACTAGTATGTTGTATTGAAAGAAGTTGACGTGGTGGAGTGGGCAAGTCAAGTATCGCAACAATTGGTCTGTGATGTTCGTACGGTGATATGGCCAATTTGTGCAGTGTGCCAGTGTTAAACATAAAAGATACTTTGCAGTTCCAGCTCCCTATTACACAGATGGCTGCATATACGACCCAGCAGCTAGCAGAACATGCATCTCATGTATGGGGAGGCAAGTGGTAATAGCCGTGAGGCAAGGCGTCTTTATGGAGAACGCTTTCCACATAGACGTTTACCATCTCACGCCTACTTTCAGGTAGTGGACAGTCGACTGCGTGAAACAGGGTCAGTGTTACCACCGCGGCAAGAAGTTGGAAGATCCCGAAGTGTACACACACACACACACATCAGATTGCAGAAGATGTGTTAACGGCGGTCGCAGAACATCCTGGCACAAGTACGCCCATGCTCGCTCGGGCACGAAACACGTCTCATGTGAATGTTTGGCGACTGTTGTCAGAGGAAGGAATGCACCCTTTTAAACTGCAGAAAGTACAAGAACTGTTACCTCGTGACTTTCACCCTGGTATGGAGTTTTGTTGCCAATGGTTGTTGCATCAGCTGGACACAAACCCTCACTTCGGGGCAAAGGTATTGTGGACAGATGAAGCCATTTTCACCAGGATGGATGTCTTCAATAGTAGAAACAGTCATGTCTGGGACTTTGTCATCCCACATGCACTTTTTGTGGCCCATCACCAGCACAGGTTTTCAGTGAATGTGTGGTGCGGGATAGTACATGATAATTTAATTGGACCATACACTGTCCCTGTTCGCCTGAATAGTCGCACGTATCATGCATTTCTTAGGTTCTGCCTGAACTGTTGGAGATCGTAACTTTGGCACTGCGGCAAGAAATGTGGTACAAACACGATGGGGCACCAGCTCATTTCAATGGTAATGTGAGACATTTCCTGCATGACGTGTTTCGCAATAGGTTCATTGGTAGGGATGAACTTGTGCCTTGGCCACCGAGGTCGCCAGATCTCAACCCTCTCGATTTTTTCTTCTGGGGAGAAATGAAAACCCTCGTATACGACACACCTGTCACATCAGCTGAGGACCTCGTTGCTCGCATCAACGTCGCCGCCACGACGGTAGCAGATATACCTGGCTTGTTTGCTCGTACTCGACAATTCTTGATTCGTCGCTGTCATCTCTGCATAGAAGTGAACGGCAGACATTTTGAAAACCGTCTGTTATTACCGCCCTCGACAAATTCCAGTGAGAACACTCTTGGTATTGCTCCCCACCCCCTTTGTGTGGTGAAAGTGACATCTTCAGTTGGTGTACAGTGACACGCACTGTCTGTGCGTAAGACATTGTAGCATTTGTTGTTTGTTGTGTGTGTGTGTGGGGGGAGGGGGATATTACGTAGTTGTCGCAATCATCTGATATTGTGTTTTTCTTTCCCTCCTCCTGGTGGAGTAATGTGTCTCTCGTATGCCACATGACATGATTCGTTCATTCCTCGCGTGTAACTGGGGTATGCAACGGTGCTCACCTTTTTGGATTTTGTGTTCTGTGCTCATGTTTTGATTTTTGAGGTCGGGATGTGTTGTCTTAACGCATTTCTCATTGTCACGGTCCTTCTTGCTGCGTTACATACCCTTTCCATGCACTGTTCTTGCTGGAAATCCCAATTCCTTTGAGGACTCCATTGCGCATTCATGCAGTGAACTTTTCATAGTGACTTCCGGACTGAGCACATACGATTCCCTTGGAACCGCCTCTCTATCTGTGATAGTATTCGTCCCAGTTAGGTGTGACGTTCACTTTGTCACCTTTTGCGAGGCTCCTTTCTCGGAAACGAAGCCTCAGTCGTAAAAATGGAACTCACACTTTTTGCTTGTTTTCGTGTGAGGAATCACCTCCCAAGCGTTGTAAACGACCTGTAGAAACACCCTGTATACGTTCATGCAACCTTTTATTCTGTAGCGGACAGAAGCCTCTCCCAGGGAGAGAGCGCGCGTGCGCGAAGAGACAAGTTGCTGAAATGTCAGGGATTTTAGCAGAAGATTAAATTTGTACATTGACCTCCCAATAATGAAAGATAAAGGATGAAGAAGAAAATTGAAATTTTACAAAAAAAAGGCGGGGGGAGTCTGGCATACTACTGTGGCCACCACAATAAACCAAACTAAATATCATAATGTTGGTAAGGAAAAGATTGACATTTGTTATTAAAGCAACAGTAAATATATTATATTGGTTTATCACCTTCATTTGCATAAAAATGAATTAACAAAATGGAAATATAATATTTAGTTTTGCCACATGTGGAGGTGATACACAAGGTATTCTGCTTGTCTTTTGTGGACATTGATAAGATGGGTTTACTGCTCGTCCTCTATAAAGGTTATTGATTTTAAGTCTTTTCAACCAAGTTTAAACTGTTTAGCACATCTTGTACTTCTCTCCCACCCATGAAAGGTTATTGTGCTTGATTAAAAAATTAGGAGCAAACAAAGATATGTGTTGTAACTTTGTTTTTATGTTGACATAACCTGTGGCATGAAATATCACCTGAATTGTTGCTAAGGGATTAACCCACATGAATTTTATTTGTGTGTGTGGTGGAAAACCATCAGAATATTTAAGAATTTTTTTGGACATTTACAAAGCAAAATCCCTTGCAAAGTTCAACAGAATTGTTAAACCTTACACAAGTCATGACTTTTCTTTTTAACATTTATAAGGGTGGGGCAGTTTAATTTGTATTGGTCAATGTAGACATATAAATATATCTGAAATGTTCTGAGGGTTAAGAATTCTGATGTACAAGTGAAACATGGATAGACGAAATAAAATACATACCGTACATAAACGCACCCAAAAAAGAGTTTTAATAAACTTTCAACATTTGTACAAGATGGTGCCCAAGAAAAACACTAACTCAAATATTTCATCATAAACAACAGACTATTGAACATATTTGTTTCTGTATGACAGTAAAAGAGTTCTTACGTCATGTGCTGGCAAAATACTTGTTAAAAACAGCACAAAAAGTACAAACAGCACGATTAAAGACTTATTTTCCTGTAGTTTACGGTTATTCCAAGCATAAGAAAACAGTTTTTCTTTGTGACGTTTCAGGAGAACACACACTCCTTTCATCAGACATTTATTTTCATTTTGACTAAAGATACAGTTATAACAATGGTTTGGACTACCAAAAACTCACAAACCGGGAACTCCAATATGACCCATCATTGCAACTTTCACACATCCTGCATACAAACTATCCAAATATTTAGTTGAAAGACTTGCTATAATTAAACAACAAACACCATTCAGTGTTAAAAATGCATATGAAGTGAAACAGAAACTAAAAAATATTGTCTGGAATAATGAGTATCGTATTGCAAGTTTTGATGTTGAAAATTTATATCCTAGTGTCCCAATAGAAGGTGCCACAGATGCATTACACAGATGGCTTATTGAGATGAAGGTTAACCCAGTAGAATCATGGGAAATGGTTCGATGGTTTACTGTATGTGCAAATTACAATTACTTTATATTTGATGGCAAAATCTATCAGCAAAGTAATGGTCTATCAATGGGAAACCCAGTATCCGGAATCATCTCCAGCATTTTCCTTCATTACATAGAATCTCCAATTGTTAATGCGATAGGTGCGGATATCAAACTCTACATCAGATATGTAGGTGATGTGCTAATTATTGCTAAAAATGAGAACACCATCATGGACGTATTTAAATTGTTAAATGAATCACATCGTCGCATAAAATTCACTTGCGAACCCATGAATAACAATGTAATTTGTTTCCTTGATCTGCAAATTAAGACAACTGACTCAACAAGTCAAATATCAGTCCATAGGAAAAAATTAGCGGGGGAAAAATACATCCATGCTAATTCAGAACATTCGCGTATAACAATGGATAACATATTTTTAAATTTTTTCCTGAGAGCACAAATACTATGTTCTAATAATGAGGATATCAAAAATGAAGCAGAAAGGCTTTTTAATATAGCAAAAGAAAATGACTTTCACACTAACAGAATAAACCAAATCAAAAAACAAGTCGCAAGAAAACTAAAGGAAAAGAGAAATACAGACAAAGATGAAAAATCTGTTGAAAAGAAATTTGTGTGCATTCCATTCCACAAGGGATTCTCACATAAAATTGCAAACATTTTTAGAAGTTTTAATTTCAAAATTGTTTTTAAATCACCAAGAAGTTTGGAATGTGCATTTAATGAATTCAAAATGAGAAACTCTCTACCAGATGTGGAAACCACAGGAATATATAATATAAGTTGTTCATGTTCAAAGGATTATGTGGGACAAACAGCAAGGAAAATGGCAATAAGATGGAAAAGGATTATGTGGGACAAACAGCAAGGAAAATGGCAATAAGATGGCAAACACGATTTGGACATTATAAATCTAAACCCAAGAACAGGTTTGTCAACTCATATCATCGAAGAGAAGCATTTGATTAAAAAGAGAAGGGTTTTAAAAAGATTAACGGGGAACACAGAGTTGAATGTCTGGGAAGCTTCGTTCATTGCAGAAGAACACTGGAATAAATTAAATAATGAAAATGGTAACATAGATCCAGTATGGAGTTTTCTTTTTCACAAATGGAGTAAGCCACCATCTTTAAAATTTAATGTAACAGAAAACATCAAGAGACTTTGTGAAAACAATGATGAATTTGAATTACCTGATGATATTTGTGATTCATAATTTTAAAAATATCTGAAATAAAAATAAAACAGACTGCTTTTTTAACAGTTAAGTTGCTATATTACAACAATGTAACATTGACAACATCCATTATATAACGGATTCTTTTTGTTTAAAAAATTACTAACCATTGTTATAACTGTATCTTTAGTCAAAATGAAAATAAATGTCTGATGAAAGGAGCGTGTGTTCTCCTGAAACGTCACAAAGAAAAACTGTTTTCTTATGCTTGTAATAACCGTAAACTACAGGAAAATAATTCTATAATGCAAGCAATGCATACATAAAAGAAAAACGATAAAAGACACTTTAAGAATTTGTCTTTTCGATTCCATTTCGAAATCATGATCAGGTTGAGGTTCCACTGGCGCTACTCGCTGTGTCTGTCATTGCAGTCTTGGCAAGTTCTTGTTCGTTGAGATTGATGATTGCGGAAGGCCAAACATGTCATGGAAACCAACCACCAATTACCAGAAGATTGCATTTCCTTTTTTGCACATGCCAAAGGAAAAATAGAATGGCATGTTAAGGAAGGTGTACACATGATTAACACTATAACGACGGCTACAATGACTATACGTTATTGTCGGATCGTGTCTATTGGACCCGGAGAAATATTATACTTTTTTTTCAGGTGTTCAAATTTTCTAATTTATATCAATGACTGAAAATAATGTTTCAGGTTATTTATTAATGACATTTACCCATTTACATTTTTTACAAAAGAACTTTAAACATTGAATAACATATGTTATAAAGAAACCCTTGAGTTTTGAGTATAATAGTTTTTTACATTTGAAACATTTTTATCATACGTCCAGTTATCATTAATGATTTTTAAGAATTTACATATTTTTATTATCTACTTTTTGTCAAAAATAACTTACAACATCGATTAAAATGTGTTACATAGAACACGTAAATGCTGAGTACAAACGTTTGCATACATTTCAAGTGCACTGTACTTGTTTTCCGATCGATTTTTGATGGACAAATATGACACCTCCTTCTGGATTGCTTCTGTACACCTTGCTCTTCATTTGAACACCCGTTGGTTTGCTCGTCCATTACTAGTTTGCTACTGAGCTCCTTTCCCAGGTACTGCAAGAATCTTCTACGTCTACCCGATTTGGCTCCCAATTCATAAGGATGTACTGTTTGGTACAAAACAAATGCATTTAGTGCACTGAAGTCGATCATGTCATGAAATATAACCCATGGCCTTCTCCGAGCTTTTCGTTTCACACTGTAGTTTTGTACCATTTTGTGTTATTAGCTGTGCTGTGGAAGCATCGATTTTCGGCTGTTCATGGAACATAGAAAGTAGAATCAACACCTTGTTCTTCTTGGGGCAATATGATGCTATCATGAGATCATCTTGAAATCCAAACAAAGATGAAATACACACTCGCTGTTTTGTGGCAGTAAACTCTGATGGCAGCTCTCCTTTGTTCTTTCGCATCGTGCCGACCAAAGTAAGTTTCTTGGCAAGTAGATCCCTTGAAAGAGATACACTCGTGAAGAAATTTTGGCACGTGATGTTTCTTCGACTACCTTCGACTAAGTCCTTCACTACTCTCTCTACTTGATTTTTCTACCTATTAACTCCAGCTTCCTTTCCTTTGTAGATTTGAGCCTTCAAAACATAAGCTCTTGGAGAATCACAAATCAGCCACAGCTTGATCCATATTTACCATATTTCACTGTCCAAAAGGGCATCGCCCTCTACAATTGACCAGTTGTTCGTATACAGTCATGATGCAATCAGGAATGTACGCTTCTCGGAGGTAAACATTCCAAGTCTCGAATACATCTCTTATAGGTTCGAGCTTATCTGGAGACGAGACCTAAGCTTTCGTGTATTTGGTACGAGAACGAACAAATTCGTCGTCCAAACTACACAGATGTTCTGCACCAAACAAAGTGTGCATGCAGATTCGTTCCGAAAGTTCCGGAAAATTGCAGCACCTGTGCTTTGAAACCAACAAACTGAAATAACCAACAATGGTTATGCAGACTATTGTCGACAAACAAACAAATCCTTTTTTCCAGTATCCGTCTGCAACTTAGGATATTTGTTTTTCCTGGGTGAACTGAACTGGCAAAGGGTACTGTATATGATTTCAATTGATTGATTTGTTTCATTTTACTTCTCGGTTTTTGCCTCTTGGCTAATTTGCGAAGATGGGGATCAGTGATGAAATGATGAAATTGATGAATGGACATTTGCATAGAACCTTGTCCGAGGGGGATACGAACCCAGGATCATTGACATGGCAGTGCTATGTGCTAACCACTCACCCACGGGGTCCAGGAATACGATATCTCTGTGACTATCCTTGAAAAGTCACAGAGGCGAAGAGGGATATTTCTGCAGTAGAAAAAAATAGGCCTATATATTTAAAAATTAAAATCTGGCCTAAAGGACCCGTCCGTCCGCAACGCGAGTAATACATTTTCTGACCAAACTTAAAAAATAATCAAAGATTACAATAAATGATTTCAAAGGCTTTTGAAATTGACGAAAAGTCACGGAAGGAGAACACATTCATTTTTAGCATTAAAAAATTAAACGGGTATAAAAATTGAAACCGGGCCTACAAGACCCGCCCGTCATTACAGTGTTAAAAACAAATAATCTCAACAACAATTGGTCCAACTTAAAAATTCCCATCTCCCTGTACATGATTTAATATGTATAATTTAACAATATTGAATAGAGTGCATTCTAGAGCAAGATAAACTAAACTTAAAATGCATAAAAATGTGAAATCTGTAATTATAAAATCAAGGTTCCACCATATACATAATTTCACATGTCTCTAGCTTTGCAACATACGTATATTACATGTCTGTGTCAAGTATTGAAGTGCTGCATTTATTTAACTGATAAATTTTGTGCATACAGAAAAACAAATATATTCTTACAAACATTTTAACTTTATAGAGAATCTGAAGCTACAAGAGCTAGTAATGATGATCATTTTTTTTCTGTTTTCAGTTTGGTGCTAGTCCAGGTACAACTGGTCACTCAAGTAATCCCTTTTTGTGAAACACTAAATGAGGATAATGTAGTGTCTTTTGCATACATGTTATACTAGAACAATTCATGTTAAAAGAATGGGGAAAAAAATCTCTTTTCTTTTTCTTCTTTTCCGTTTCCTTTTACATACGCTGCTTTCAGATAATTATTTTTAAGCAAATATGACTTTAATATATTGCAAAAGTAAATATTATGGTAATGTATATATTTAAGTGTTTGCATTTTGTGAATTTTAATGTTTGTTTTACAATGTGTAACAAGTCACTGGAGAAATACTACGCCAAAGATATTGTAAGTAGGGGAAAAACACTATAATATAATGTACTATTTTATGTATAACATTGTTGATTTTTTTACATATGAAAGCATTGGATGTAGGTTCCACAATGTAGAAATGTAGATAACGAGAAACTATTATATAAAATGGATGTGCTTATACAGAAGATAAATGATTGTATTATACCTTAGGACGTTTCTAGGATTAGTCTCCAGTGATATGTTTCATGAAAAAAAAAAAAAAAAAGACGGTGTGATGATGAAAATACCATATTTTGTGTAATAAGCCTCCACCAATCATTTTGATAGAATTGCCAGTAGTTTCGTGCATGGTTGATGAAAAACTGTAAGTGCCTAGTCTTAGTAGTGGTGATATCCCCAAGTTTACCAGGGGATCATACTTCAAGACAAAAGATACGGTTAATTTTTCCTACCTCATTGTCAAGTTTTGTAGAATTTTTCATTTCGGTTAGGCCAAATCCAGATAAAATTTTATCTTGATATTTGATAAATATCAAATATCTGATTATTTGGTCAGATAATTGGGATTATTTTTCTTTCAAAACAGATACTGGATAATTCGAAATCTGGGATCTGTCACCGACAGAAAATTAATTTTCTCCGACACCAATATTATCTGATTTCGGAGGCTTACGACAACAAATATGGTTAATTTTTAAATCCGAATATTACAGCATGTTTTAGAGAAAGAAAATGAGAATTCTGGTCAATTTAGCTCCCATTTTTCTGTTCGGATCCACTTTTTTTTTGCTTTGGGCTTTGTTGGGCAATAGCTATGCCTGTGTCAAAAAGTGGGAGGTAAAATTTCCAAATATAACTACGTGCACCCGCATGTCTGCCAAAAAAAAATCTTCAAGTTCAAGAAGATATTTTGTCCAGTTTCGGGTAGAACTGTATAGTAAGATTTTATACAAATGGAAATTTGTGTTTGTCCAGCCATTTCTGGACGTACCTGGATTAAATAGTTTTCGTAATATGCCCCGTAGTTTAACAAGATTAACTTAGTGACTAGTGTAAAAGAATTGTTTTGATTAGTATGAAGTGACGAAAAAGTCATAATTGAGAGTAAACTTGTAATTTGTTTTTCTGTGCAGCATTTAGGATGTGCTGCTGTTAGGTGATTGTCCCCAAGGTTATTCTCAGTGTTCTGTCACAGAGTTAAAGTAATGTATTTTTTAACAATGCAATTAATTTTTCATCACTTGTGCCCAGGGGCATAAGTTAATGCAGGGCACGGTTTGTAATGGCTGACATTATACACTTTTCTGTGATAATCATCTAAATATTTGTCGACACTTCTCATTTAGTTGTCAGTGTGCATATCGTGCGCAAATATATCTTGGTTCTATAAGAATTTTTATTAACAGACTAAAGATTGTAAAAAACTAGGGTGAGACGATGCCAATACTGCTGACGATACTCTTTACCAATTCCCACTGTTACCGATACTTTCTGGGCCTCCCCAATTGCATGGTGGTGACGTCGTCACCTTGTAATCAAGGAGTCCCGAGTTCGATACTCAGTGGAAGCACATCGCACAGTGTTCGGATCCCACTTTAAACTGTAGGTTTGGTCCCAACTAGCCTACCTGTGCATAAGTGGACTTAAAACAACAATTCAAATTCAAACCGATACTTAGAAATTTGTGTCCCACATCTTGGCCATGCAGTCTAAGGTATCACGCTTTGGGCTCCGGGTTCGAGGTTCGAGTCTCCTGGGGGAAGCATAACAACTTTTCTCCTGAGATTTCGGCATGAGTTTGGAAACAGTGGCCACCCACCATCGTGAGGAAATTGGGGATCTACCAAAGAGTAGTGTAACCCAGTCATGGAAACCTACAACGACTGGGGTTTGTCATGTTGACCACATGTCACAACGAGTTGGATGATCTCCCAGCTCGGCAGGTGGGAGTGAGGCTGGCAGTCGGTACGTATACCCTGGCCCTCACGGTCTGTTGCACCACAGGTAATATATTTATTTATATTACTTGGAAATTGTAACAATTCAAAGTTTTTCAGTATCGGCTGACCCCTAGTAAAGACTGTTAACAATTGATGCAAAATATTTTAATTTGTAAATATTATGTACAACAAGCATAATACATAGAACAAATGCACTATGAGGCTGAATGGGAACCTCGTAAATACTGTTAACGATGCAAACTATTTTTTACATTTACTTAATTTTAAAAATATGCAGTAACTATTTGGATGTGCAGCCAAGTATATTTCTGTGATATTTTTCTTTTCTATCTGTGAATAAAGATCAATATTTTTTAAATACGAAAGCATTACCATAACATGCATTGCAAATATGTATAATTGAGTATTTTTAATTGCAATTGTTCAGAATTTTTTTTTGTCTTAGTGAATGTGCGTGCGTGTCTATGTGATAATGAATATTCTGAAGATTAACTACTTACATTGTCCTTTATAGGAACATGTATAATTTAGACTGTTTTGTATAAGAAAATTATTTGTATAGTCTGTAATTGCATAATTTCTCTGCTGACTGCATGTGGAGCTGCAGCAAAAAAAGAACAGTTCTGATTTGGTTACATTGTACAGAAATGCAGAGCTTCTCCATTTATTTGTAAACCTACACACTTGGTTAATCTGTATGTGTACTTGTATGTAAAAGCTGTGTGTGTATGCATAATATGCACATTGTACATACATACCTAAATTCGCGCACACACATACATACATACACACACACACATGTAACAAATGTGCCACCTAGCAACACAAAGATGTAGTTCTTTGTACATTTAACCATTTTTTTTAAACACAGATAGGAATTTTTATTTTAAACGAAAATTTACATGTTTGGTTTTGGATCCCAAACCAAGTAGTGTCACTTGTATCATGTAAGCATGCACAGCTTTGACTTCTAATGTAAATTATATGTAATTTTTTTGTCATTTTTTTAGAACAGTATGCTTTACTATGCTTGGATGCTTTTGTTTTTCCATAGTTACAATTGTACACCAACAGAATATATATATAGATATACATAATATATTTTATTTTTGCAACTTGCATTATGTAACTTCTTGAAGGGCAATATTTTTTATTGTAAGAGCTGAATGAATTTAAAAACCCCTAAAATGAAGAAAATTGTGTTAGTTCCATTTAATTTTATGATATATTTTCAACCTTTTGTTTCTTGTAATCATGGTTTGAACCAGAACTGCAATTGTGGACTAGCTGAACCCTGCATTGGATATTCTCCAAGTGGTTTTCATTTTATACACGAGTGCTACATTACCATTACAGTATATAGCATAGATGATAATGCTTCATTTACATTAGTGAGATGTAATATACAGGGTGATTCAAAAGTTCCCTAACCATCCGGTAGTTTCAAACAGTGATGTGCAGTGACCTTCACACTTGAGGTAGCAACTGATTAGGGGTAATCTTTAAAGCATTGTGCACACCACCTCCCCCTTCACCCACCCACCGAAATGCACAGATTACAGTGTTGTTTCAGTAAAACACTAAAAAATTTTGCTATTTCATGGAAGTGGTAATTTAGCACAAAACCTGAATTTCATTTATCTGTATCCGCTTGTGCAAATACCTAAATCCTCTATGAAGTTTCACCTAAAAAAATTAAGAACAGTTTGTACCTAACATTGTATTGTAGTAGATCAGTCCTCGTCCCAATTATATGGATAGAACAGAGTTGAACTAATAATAACTGGAAAGGGGTGTTATGGTGGTCATAAACCCCCATGAACTTTTGAAAAAATAAGTTTTGGTAATTGTAATTATTTTGCTCATTTTCTTACCAATATTTACACTCTAAATACTTTCTCAGCAGCCTAACCTCTGTTAAAATATTTCTGGTTTGGCCTATTCACACAAGGACACACACAGAGAGACAAGGGAAATTTTAAAAAAGCCCTCTTGGAAAACAATGAGAATCTTGAAGAAAGGTCTTGAGTTGAAATTATGATTACTGTATGAATGTTTGATGTTCCTCATTACTACCATGAGTTTGTTAGCAATTTTTATTGTCTTGTCGCAATGTGAAATGCCAAAAATGTAAATTAGCACAGGGTGAAAACTGACAAGAGGTTTTGTGTAATTTGCTCCTTGTACAGTTTGTCACTGTTATTTCACTACAGACCAGTGTTCAAAGTGAGGGGAAATAGTATCCCCCCGCTGTCTCATTGTCACCACATTGAACCATAGGAGCGCATCCCCCCCCCCACAGTTAACCACAAGGCTTGACAAAACATTCCCCCAGCGAACATTTTCCACTTCAAGCTGCTTCAAAGTATAATACACCACCACCACAAATATACTAAAACAAAAAAGAGAGCATTTTTTTTTACGTTATTATGTTAGGGGCATCCAGAAAGTAAGTTTCCCTGGGGTCGTGCACAAAAAGGAAACATTATTTCATTCAGTGATTTATTGCCACAGATACAGCACTTGTCATAGCGTGGGACCAACTTCTGTATACCTGCATGGTAGAAATCCGCCGCCTGGGTGCCGAACCACTGTGTAACAGCCATCTGAACCTCTTCGTCGCTGTGACGTGAAAATGTTGGCCAGACAGGAACTTTTTCAGGTGCAAGAACAGGTGGTAATCTCTGGGAGCGAGATCCGGGCTGTACGATGGAACACCTCCCAACCGAACCTGTCCAGAAGGGCTGCAGTGTGCCTAGCCATATGTGGCTTCGCATTGTCGTGCAGCAAGATCACCCCAGCACTGAGCTTACCGAGCTGCTTATTCTGAATGGCTCATCACAATGTCCCCAGTGTTTCACAGTAATGGTTAGCGTTTAGTCTCACCTCTGGGAAGAAACTTGATGAGCAGAATGCCTTGTCTGTCCCAGAACACCGTGCACATCACGCACCGACACAGTCTGTTTAAACTTCGTCCTGCATGGATATCCACTGTGACGCCAATGCGGACTACTGCTTGCTTTCTGGGGTGCTGTATGCAACCCACGTTTCATCCCCTGTGATGATCCGGTTGAGAAAATCGTCATCATCATGGTAACGCTGCAGAAATGTCAGTGCCGTGCCCATGCATTTTCCTTTGTGTTCGGGATTCAGTTGCTTCAGCACCCACCAGACACACAATTTCCGGAAGAAGAGGCGTTTGGTAACAATGTCGTGCAACAACGACCAAGAAATCTGCGGGGAAATGGTTGCCGAGTTCCGCAATTGTGATGCGACGATCCTCCAATATGCACTGCTGCACCTGCTCCATAACGGCCGATGGCTGCCCACTGCGCTCGTCGTCCTGCACCAACGATGCACCATGTGCTTGCTCATGACGTCTGGCACAGCTGACGATGAATTTCGATCGGCTTTATGTTTTGTGTGTTCAAGAACTTGATCACCGAACGAACCTGGCACGCGGCAGGAGATGGAATAAGAGCTGTCATCATCTTTCTCTGCCACGATGCTACTGAGGACTTTCGGGAGACGTCTTCTAGGACATTCACTTGATAGGTCATGTGCCTTTCACGCATGTGTAAAACCGTTTGCAATACGCATGGCCTGCCACCTGTGGGCGAGTGGGAAACTTACTTTCTGGATGCACCTAATAGTTATATTCCTTACTGGAGAAAAAGGAACTGTTACCAGAAATTCATCCCCAAACAAAATACTTTCTCTTTTCATAAATAATAAAACTCAAAGCCATATTCAATTATGCATAAATATACAGTATAATAGACTGGGATTCCTGAAACCACTGGCTGGAGGGTTCGAGGTGAGGAGTATGGGGAATAAACACTGAAATCTTCATCTTCTCTTTCCACGTTAGGTTCCACCTGAAACTTGGTTTGGCGGTCAAAAATAATGCTAGATCAGCTCTTTCCAGGCTGCCTGCCAATCGTACCAAGGAGTGAGAAGAGTGTGAAATGTTGTATATGAATTGTGGCTTCAAGAAGAAAATAAATATTGTGATTTGCTAGAGTCGCTACTCCTCAGTGGTAACCATGGTGACCATCTTGAATGGTGGGTTGAATTTTTTAAATAGGAAGGGGTAATGTCACATTTCAAAACACACAAGAATTTGAGGACAGAATCCACACTACTGAGAAAACAGTCTAGTTGGAGTGACAAGTGACATATGTAACTTGTCATGTCATTTAGGTAGAAAAGATTTGATTTATTTGAGGGCTTAGTTTCTATAGTCGTTTTCACGTTCAGAAGACACAATGGGCTCTCATGGACAATGCTTTCCTTATGGGAAAATACGAGCGCGCTGTTGTGAAATTTCTCGATTTACAAATTTAGCTTGCGTAAAATCGGTACCTGCAGTTTTGCAGGAAATTTTGTAGAGAATACGATGGTGAGCACAAAAAACTGGTAACTTGCTTACATATTTTTAGATAAATTAAAAACTCAAATTTTCTGTGAAAACAAAATTTTTACATTGTTTTCATTCTGTTTTCATTCCTAACATTGAAACATGCCGTAACATTGAGGTATTCATTATGAAAAAAATTGACACTGTTTTTTAATTGTCATAGGTGATGGTGGTGCTCAGAATTTATCAATACTTTAAAGCATATTCGCATAAAAAAATATTCAAATAAAGTATGTGGATATTTTTTATATTCGTGCAGTAGAAAATGTCATCGCTGGCCATTTTTTGTTCTGTAATTCCAAGTAACAACTTCTAGCGACAAAGTTGTGGAGAAAATAATGAAATTTTTTATAACAACTCAAAGGTTCCCAGAAATATTACTTCCATGCATTTGGAGTTTCTTTTTAACCTCGCGAAGTAAGGAGACGTTGTCTGGCCATCTTGAGCTGACTCACCGCAGCATTCCGGCTAATCCCCACCAAGTTTTCGAGTTGTTATTTTATTTCCATTCAGTAAAAATATTAACTTCATGCAGTTTGTTATAATAGAATTGCAATTACTTTAATTTAATAATTGACAATTATTTCCAATGCTGCTGTTGTGAGCAACATTAGTGCTGTCGCAAATACACGTTGTTTTGACATTAATACTGAAATGAAGATCACCTTTCAGTTTCCAACGTTCACATAAATTCATAGACAATAATGAATTTATATATATATATATGTAACACATTACCATATCTCAATGTTATTCTATGAAATAATTACAGAGAAAGGCGAATGAATATTAAATGTGCCTGTGAATTAAATTAAATCTAATGGGAAAATGACATGCTAATGAACTGTAATGTTCACAGTATAATATTAATATTAATAATTACATATAATTATCATTATATATACAAAATATGTAACACCTTCATTGTGAAGGAAGCTCATCATTTCCCAGCGACATGAGCTAGCGCTGTATTGGCAACACTGTGCGGTTTCTCCATAAGCGCCGTTGTGTCTTCTGAACGTGAAAACGACTCTAGTAGGGATGGGCCGATGTGAAATTTTGGCCGATACCGATATAAAATTTACTGATACCGATCCGATATAAAATTAGAAATGGTCCTTGAAGAACCTGAAAGGTTCACTGACCTCCTTAATAAATTGTTTCAAGATGACTGCAGTGCAAAAGAAGTTGCATATTTAGACATTTACTTGTTTAGAAAGTAGAGCATGGAGTGTGCAGGTTATTTATCCATAAAAATTACAACAAAATTGCAGACTTTTGCACTAATTTATCAGATATTTATTGATATATCGGATCGGTAAAATAATTGGTAATTTTACCGATATGCCTATATCGGCTGATACTGATAGAGTACCAATTAATCGGTCTCATCCCTAGTTTCTAGTGACAAAATGTCACTTGTCACTTCAATCTGAAAGCTGTTTTAGGGTCTGGTTCTGTGAAATAGGTTTGCACCCAAATCAGACTTGATTGTAATGAAGAGGTTAATTGGGGGGGTCACATAAGAATATTTATCTGAACAGAAATATCTGTTGCTGCCGAAAGTGTAAGCTTAATATCATAGTACAGTGTGATTCAAAAGTCCCCAAACTTTGATTTCAAAAAAAATTTCATGAAAATAGTGAAGGTCAATTTAATTCAAATTCTCTTATACTGTGACCCATAACTTTATTGAAATTCGTGCTTACAATATTTACAAATGATGCTGGAAGTGCTATCCATTTTCTCGAATACACAAATTCACGCGACATACATGTTGGGCCCTACTTTTTTCATTATGTTGCTTGGCATGTCCCTCGCAGCTGTTTATGTTGTTCTGCCGATCTTGCAGCGTCCTGAGGTTGTGTGGTACACTGTATTTTTTAGATATCCCCCATAAATAAAAATCTGGAGGACTCAAATCTGGTGAGCGAGGCGGACAGAATTTTTATGAGACCGGTGGGTCTTGGGAGAACTTGCGGAACATCTCCATTGTTTTGTTCAAATTGTGGCAGGTTGCACAGACTTGTTGGAACTGACAATAATGTTCCTCTTCTTCGAGCATCGCCACAAAATTATGGATAATGTATCCGTACACAGCTGAATTAACAGACTTTTTTTTTTCTGAAGCCCAGATGTGAGTGTTCTGACTGTTAACATACCCGTCCAAATGAAACCAGGCTCCAGGACATCACAAAATAAGCTTCCAACATAGCAACTCTCTGTTCTTGCACGAGACTCATGGCGCACGGGATTTTACTTCTTGCCAACTCCCACATGAACGTGCTGTCACGTGCATCTATCCCGTAGCACAGCACGTTTCCAAGGTCACCCACATATCACCACAAGCAACAATACCCAGAAATATTTTCTAGTTTTACATCAATGAATTTTTAAAATTAGTTTGGGGACTTTTGAATCACACTGTAGCATGCAATGGCAATTCAACTCATCCATACTCTTTACTTTTACTAACACTGCAATTCAACTCATCCATACTCTTTACTTTTACTAACACTATGTTGCTAGAGAGCATTTCTTGTTTGATTTTGAGGCAAATAAATTTCTAGAAAACCTAAGATGTGCCAGTAATTTCCTACAAAAAATATGGACTGCTAGTGTTGCTAAACTGCCACTTTTTCACTTTGCCTATAAAACTGCTATTCCCAAACCCATCAGGCATTGGACCAATATTGGTCACAAATGACAAAAGATTTGCATTCAAAAAAACTTTGAATTATGACCCTGCAAAATCTTTTCGCACCTTTCTCCCTCAAAATTAGTACTCTGGAAAAAAAAAAAAAAAAAAAACTGTCCGACTTGACTCATTATTTTCTGGAGGTATTCATTGATTTGAGGCTGGATGAGCCCCAGAGCAGCTTTATGTGGTGACAAGGTCAGAAAAATTCTGTCAGATTCCCTCCTGACTAGACCACCGTGGCTCGTAGTTGACAATAAAATATTAAAAAATATGCCAACCAATGAGGCTTGAAGACACACAAAAAATAAAAACATGCATATCTCGCAGGTTGTTCGACTTTTCAAACACACTGCAATATAGAACCGTAATCACTAATATTCAAACAAGGAAACTTACCAGGTGTGCCGGTTAATAATTCTTAATTGATCCGAAAGAAAACAAGTGTATCTGGGGAGAAAGGTAACAAATGCTTTATTCAAAGTGTGCACCATCGCTAGCTATACATTGTGCCCATCTGTCAAATTGTGGATGCCCTTCCAGAAAAATCGTTCACATTTTGAGGTGATCCAGTCAGCAAGCCATTGTTCGACATCTTTGTAATTGTTGAAGTGTTGCTGGGAAAGTGAGTGAGACATCGATGAAAACAAGTGGTAGTCCGAAGGGGCTAAGTCTGGTGAGTATGGCAGGTGGGGCAAGAATTCCCAGCCAAGTGCAGAAATGGTGTGTCTGATGCCTTTCGCTGTGTGTGATGAGGCGTTGTCGTGCTGCAAAATCACTTCTCCGTGTCTTGTCGCCCAATCTGGGCACTTTTCGATGAATGCATGGTTCAAATTGATGAGTTGTTGATGGTAGCGAATGGCATTCACTGTTTCACCTGGTTTCAGAAGCTCATGGTACACCACACCCTTCTGATCCCACCAAATTCACAGCATTGTCTTCCTTCCGAAGCAATTCGGTTTTGTGGTTGATGTTGAAGGTTGCCCTGAGTCAACCCATGACTTTTTGCATTTTGGGTTCTTGAAGTAGATCCATTTTTCATCCCCAGTCACTATCCGATGCAAGAAAGACTTCCTTTCATGCTGAGAAAGCAACACTTCACACACTGTTTTTCGCTTTTCCATTTGTCTGTCGTTCAGATGATGTGGTACCCATTTTCCTGCCTTCTGGATCTTTCCCATGGCATGAAGACGATCAGATGTGGTTTGGCGACCAGCATTTAACTTCTCTGCCAGTTGTTGTTGCGTTTGCGTATAGTCTTCGTTCAACAGTGCTTGCAATTCGGCATCTTGGAATTTTTTCGGCTGGCCTGGGCCATCTTTGTCTTACAAGTCGAAATCACCACTTTAGAATCGTCGAAACCAATGCACACACGCGTCTTGCGTTAAGACATTGTCACCGTACGTTTCCACAAGGATACGATGGCTTTCACTCGCGTTTTTCTTTTGATTAAACAAGAAAAGCAGGACATGCCGCACATGCTCCTTATTTGGTTTGAAGGTCAACATGTTTCCCACACAAACCCAATATCACGATCACTCGCACTCGGTTGCACATCCACGGCGTTTAAACAGCTACTGTCTCTGGCAACACACTGACACAACAGTCGAGACTGTGCACCAACCCTTGCTTCCAGGGCCATCCAGCGACGAAATCAAGAATTATTAACCGCCACACCTGGAAATACAGTGGCATATCGGTCACCCCTGCAATGTTGTCTATGTCGTCTTGAAATTTTGTATAATTGCAGAAATTCAACAGATAGTGTCGCTTATGAGAAATTTCAACTTGCAAACCATATTTAGTATTTGTAAATATATACAGACAGGTCTGAGTTAGGCAACTTTCACACCAGACACACAACACATGTTACTTGGAAACAAACAAATCAATATTTCACATAGCAGTGACATGCTGCATAAGCTTGCATTCAATTGACAAAATCCTCGAGCAACATGTGTCATAGTTGCTTCAGTGTGAAATTTCCCTTAAATAAGCTGGAAATTGTTTGAGATGAGACGATCGCTGAATAGAAAAAGCAGCTGATGTTTACTGTCGACACACTTGGAAGACTCATCAAGAATATCAGTTGGCTCTACATGTTTTTTTGTTTTTTTTAAATATGCTGGTAACAAATCAAGAAACCATATTGGTCATGATGTCTGCCAGACCATAACATTGTGGAGGGAAGCTTCAGCTCCTGGCTTCCAATAGATCTCCACTGGGGAAAAATTGTTTCAAAAAGGGCTACAAGATGAAATAACAGATGTTTCACATGTGATAAAAATATAAATAACAACTTGGCATAAAAGTTATAACTGAAATTGTATGTAGGGGCCTCACTGTGACGTTAGCCTGGATTCAGCGATAACAATGAGTTTCATTTCTGTGAATTTTGTGGAATTCCCGTTTTTTCAGCTGCACAAAAATAGACCATATCCAATGTTGCATTTGAAGTTTTAATGACATTTCTCTCAAATGAGATTTTCAGTACAGCATGTTATAAATGTTTTGTCAATCTATTATTAAAAAAAAAAAAAAAGTACGGTTTCCAAAAAAATTAATAGAACTATATTCATCAGTAGTATATTGAAAAGAAAGTACACTGTTACGTATAATTCATAGTGAGGATCACCAAAATTAAAAGTACAGTTCATGTTACACCAGCCCAGGGCCAAGTCTCTGCCAGCAGCTCTTCACACAGCAATGATGTGATGCATGGTCAGGAAGTTGAGTCCACTTCCACTCTAAGACTTAAGTCAATTTTGTTTTCCAGTTATTTATGAATTCATATCATCCTGATTAATTCCCAGAAGCTATTTCCCTTATAAAAAGTATGTGGGAAAGCATATTTTTGGAGGTATATATAATTTCCTGTAGGAAAGGGGAGAGGGTTGAGATTGACTAAGTCTCTGGTGTTACCATTGTTTATGAATATTACTGGATGATTGCCTGGGTATTTATTTATCCCAATCTTCTATTAGACAGTAAAATAATGAATTCTAACTATAGTGTAAATTGAACTTTGAGTTGAACGTCATTGGGATTGTCACTATTCATCTTAGCGACACTGAAAACTATGGATTCCACACTAATATTGGTCGTTTTTGATTATTTTTACGTGTCACCCCCTTCCCAGCCCCACCCCTAGGGGTGTCTTGGAGTTGAACGGCATTGGGAGTGTTACTATTCATGTTAGCGAACCCGAAAACTATGGATTCCACACTAATATCTGTCGTTTTACATGTCACCCCTCCCCCAGGGGTGCCAGAGGTGTCTTGGAGTTGAATGGCATTGGGAGCATCACTATTCATCTTGACGACCCCGAAAACTATCGATTCCACACTAATATCTGTCGTTTTACATGTCACCCCTCCCCCAGGGGTGCCATAGGTGTCTTGGAGTTGAACGGCATTGGGAGCATCACTATTCATCTTGGCGACCCCGAAAATGCTGGATTCCACACTAATAACGGTAGTTTTAGATTATTTTTACAAGTCGCCCTCTTCCCACCCCCACCCCTAGGGGTGCCAGAGGTGTCTTGAAGTTGAAGGGCATTTGGAGTGTCACTATTCATCTTAGCAACCCCGAAAACTATATCTACACTAATATCGGTCGTTTTCAATTATTTTTTCATGTCACCCCCACCCCTAGGGGTGTCTTACCCACCCAGTATTTCTTTTCAGATTGTAAGTGATATGTGTACCAAGCAGTGGCGGCTCATGGTTCGAAATGTTGGTGGTTGCAGTCAGTGACGTGCCCAGGAATTTGGAAAGGAGGAGGGTGCATATACTTTACCGTAGTCGACCCTTATTTTGCCATCATTTCTACTTGGGGCATGATCTGACTAAATATGCTGAGCTAAAATATAAAACTGTTCCTAATTTCCTCCCCTTTCAAAACCGCCTTCACACACTGTTATTTCCATTCTGTATTGTTGACGCATCTTGAGTGAAAGTTCCACCTTGTGGGGAGATATCGAAGCAGACGCTTTTTCACAATTTCGTCCAGCACTGGATCGCTGCAGACTATTTGAAAAAAAACCTGCATATTAGTTGTACGTTTGCAAAAAAATATCCAACCATTTCTATTGCTGGATGCTGCATTCATCATTATCAAATTCAGCTGGCGTGCATGGCAACAGGGGCGGCTGCTCCTCAAATGGCAAAGCCCCATCTCAACTACCTCGTCCCCCTAATTTCCAAATGTATTTTGAAGTGCATTTGATTGATTTATTTATAGATTTTAGTTTATTATTAATTTTAAACATCTTCATCTTCAGCCGATCCTCTGGAGATAAACACAAGTTTAATTTCATGAAATCCCTTTTTTGGATATACAATACATATAAATATAAAATTATGCTAATGGGATTTCCCGTGTTTCATACCCATGAATACAATAAAACAGTGTCTCATCAAGGCTGTTGCCCCTTCTCCCACTAATCAGATGGTCTGCGAACGAATAATGTAATTCCTTTAAAAAAAGTTTAATAATGATAGAAATATTGCTAAGAGTAAGAAACAATAATTATTGGTTTGCACACAAACACGAAATATCAACAACAACATTCAGCACAGAAGCCAAAGCATTCAGAAAACATCGAACCAGACTCCACAATATTAAATTTATTTTTCTGGGAGTAGTTGAAAGGTTAATAGTGTATGTACATCACACCACGAATGTATATATTTTGGGGCTGAAGCTTGATAATACTCCGATGATGAAATCGATCAACTGATGAAATGGATGCTTTCAAGTAGTGTTGCAGCACTTTATGCCATCTAGTGATACATTTATTATTTGTACATGTACGCATGATTTTTTCCAGGGAGGGGCAAGCAAGATATTTTTTTTCCATATGGGCAAGGAGGCATATTTTCCCCAATAATAGTGATGCCCCCCCTCAAAAACACTGCTTCAGTCTGATATTATCATGTTCCTTTAACGCACTTATTATAACAAAAATTACTGCTACTGGAATGAATTAATGTATGAAATATATAAACATGTTCACCCAGGTAAGAAGACTACAGCACTCATACTACCAGGGACGCCATGAAATCGTGCAGAAGGTAAATGAAAATAGTGAGAGGCAATGTGCACCTGCATTAAAAAAACTTTACATGCAACTGTGCAAATAACTAGTTTAAGTCACAACAATTACAGAAAAGAAAAAGACTAGGATACTATTATGTAATACATTTATTTTACAGTTGTGGAGAAAACAGTACAGTCCACGAAAGTTTCTGGGGAATAAAAGTGCACAGTCTTTCAATAGATCAAAATAATGATATGACACTTCTTTTCCACCAAGCTTTCATTCTTGTCCAAAACAAATTTGCCGAATGCACAAATGATAACTCCACAGAAACATACACTCTTCTCAACATATTATTTGGGTTTCAACAAACTGATTCACCCACAAAAAGAACAAACAAATAGTGCAAACAGAGGAGCAACCTACAGAGACAATATACATTAGAATCACCTGAGTTTGGAAAGAGGTAGGGGCAATTTGTAATAATTTTCATTTTTCCACTTCTGTGATTATTGAGTCAATGCTGATTTTTTTTTTTAAAAACAAATTATTAATCAGTTCAAATTTTCATTTATGCCATTGCAAAATCTGTATACCTTGAGAGTTATGCAATCATCATAAAATATATATATGTATGTTAAACTGACTGACAATTTGATTAACAAAAAAATGGGTCGTATGAATAAAATTGAGTACCTATTCATTTCTCATGGATTTGTATGCATAAAAAAGACTGACAACCTGTTCACACAGTAAGCACCAACTACATATTTCAGCATCCATTCCAGTGTTAAGCTTGTGCTTATATACACAAGCATTTATACACACCGTGTCCCAAAATGATCATCAGGGTTTGAAGTAGTATATTGAAAGAGACGAAGGTGAATGTTTTATGACGTACATGTACAATAAAGAATGGCTGTGGAAGTTTGTTACCCTATCATTTGTTTCCCATCAGTCACAGCGGCGTAGGTGTTAGAAGATGGAGACTCCCGTGCAGAAGTCATTGAATTTGCAATGTGTGGTTCTGCTGTTTCAGTTCAGCAAAATTTTCGACGGCAATTTGGAATTTAGCCTCCGTCCAATAAGATCATTCGTTGATGGTTTAACACAACTGGATGTGTCTGCAAAGGGAAGAGTTTTGGACGTCCAAGTGTGTCGAACGAAAGCATCGAACTACCGGATTGATGTGTGCCATGTTGCGAAAGGTGCTCACATTGAACATTTATAAGGTACACTATGTAAACTTGTTCAGTTGTTGCTTACTCCTATGTTAAGCTTTGTCCTTGTACCCCACATATAAAGGAAATTAAACGACTATGAAACCCCGATAATCATTTTGGGACATACTGTATATGTAGGTCACCTGGTTGTAAAAAAAAATGTTATGTATATGTAGGTCACCTGGTTGTAAAAAAAAAATTGGTATCTGAAATGTTGCTAGATTGGAGACTACATGAGGAAAGTCTCGATTTATGTGAAAATGGAGTAGCTATGTGCTAACTTCTTGGAACACTACTCATTTTTATCAATATGACCCAATATCATAGAATGTTGTAGACTTAAACTGAATTGTAGGAGTGATAACATTTAAGATTACAAGATAATATTTCGTTCTATATGACACAGATAACTGCAATATTCACAGTAACATTTAAGTGCTCATAATTACAAGTATAGCAAGAATTTACTGAGGTTGTAATTTGGATTTCACAATAACCACAAACAATTTGCTACTAAATTTGACATTTTGCATTCTAGGCTGAAAGTTGCAACAGAACTTTCTTCAGTGTTTTCGTAACATGATACTTTTCAACGGTTGAAATTAAGGGAGTCCATTATCATGGTAACTATTTGTGGCTACCTGCCACTACATGGTACAAGGTTGATGAATGCAGTGATATTAATGTTGTTTATACACAATCATTGATCATTTTCTACACAAACATTTTTCACTTTCACGAAAAAAAATAATAATAAAGAATCAAATAATATTGGCAGAATTACAAATATTAGATACATGTTATATACAGCAACAAACTGCCACATCGCTAAGTGACGTGAGTGTACAAGTTCTGCTGAGATATCACATCATACATAAAATGTATTGAAGACATTGGCACAGAATATTAATATGATGTGCTGTTTTCGTTTGCCTCAAAGTCTATTTGCTATATACATAGTAAAAAGCTTCATATATTATGGTGATGTATAGTAACAATGGTATAATCTGCTTATATAACATTTAACACATCTATCACAACATAGCAATGGAAAAATAGACATTCCTTTGGATAGAATTCCACCGAGGCAAGACCTGCAGCTGACATATTCTGTTGGCACAAAATTGCATGAGAAGTAAGAACCAGGTCACCCTATGATGTACACTATAGCGAGACAGCTTTCAGCCCGAATGCAACCTTTCGTATTGGTGTGACATCACAAGTTGCACATGTTGCTTGCATGTCACTCAGTTAGGACCACTTTTCCAATAACCCCCCGATCTGTTGGTTGTGTATGTGAAATTTGATTTGATGTTTTTTTTTATTTAGAATCGCTTTGCCACCACTTCTGACTAATTGTGATAAGGATAAGCGATGATATGGTGAAATTGATGAAAGAACACCCATGCCAAGGCTGGAATTTTATATATACACACTGGAGGGGTCCATGTTGCTTTGGTGTGAAATCCTCATGTGGCACATCATTTGACATTTGTGGCTTTGGTTTGTAAGCTCCCTAAGAAGGCATGCAACATGTGGCCAGTGGGTCTCCATGCAAGTGGCCAAACGTACCTTTCAGGGGACCATTTTTAAGTTTGTTTCCCACTTTTCCGAACACAATGCTTTCGTTGCCTCTGTGGAAGAACCTTCCTTCATTGACTAGGTTCCTGAGTTAGATCTAACAGAGGGTGATTCCGTAGCCTATCTATAGTGCATGGGTCTTACCTTGCTCATGCAACTGAAAATGTCACATACTACATGTTACAACTAATGACATTTCTGTTGATGTACTATAAAGATACACAGAGATTTACAAGTTTCTTATATTTGAGAAAAATAGAGTGGGATGAAATATTTGAAATCCTTGCTAGGAAAAAACGTAACATTTTTAGAATTTTTCCTAACAAAGAACCATATGCTACGACAGTGCATTAAAATAACAATGCCATCATTTATTAAACTTTCAAATATTTGTCACTGAGTATTGCAATATGTTTAAATGGATTGTTATCCATTCTGATATACCAATTGTGGCCATTATTCATGCATTGGAAAACCGCTTTGCCACTTCCACAATTTGCCACTTTATGTTTACTGTTGCTTCATTACATCCACTTTATGCTCAGATAGAGTAATAGGGTCCAACAGTTAAAATAGAATTCGAACCACTGTGCAATATGCCTCCACCAGGGATTGAACCCACGACCCATTGATTAAAAGACAAAAACAGCTGCTTCTGTGGAATTGTACCTATCTGCCAGGAAAGATGTCACAATTTTGAAATCTTTCTAAACTTTCTGAAAAGCATGGAGCTAATGATGTGATGAAGCACAAAATATAACAATTCCAACGTACTGACTGATAATTTTTTTTGGAACAAATATTTAACCAGTTTTAAACAAATATTTCCCCTTCAAGTGATTGTTTCTAAATTTCTGGAATAAAGACTGCCATTTACTGCAAATTTCACACATTTATAGTGCAGAAAAAATCGAGAATTAGTGCCTTTTAAACACTATCATTTGGAATTTTCCGACTGTTCAGAATCCCGAAAAAGTGGGAAATACTTTCTCAATGTCCAGAATCAGGAAGGGGATTTTTTTTTTTCGATCCTAGTACCAACTGTTCCAGATGCTGCATTACCAAAATGCTCAGTGATTTTACACTCAAAATAAGAATGAAGTATGTGATTTGAAAGCATTGGAAAGCACATTACTCGTAGGTTATTACCTTATAGCATAAAATACAACATTGTCCTGTATTAAAAATTAATGATATGACATATCAGGTTCTATCAGGTTTTCAAAGATACAAAATGAAGAATTGGATTCTTACTGGTTCCAATTTTATCATACATCAGAAATTGGCTTTGTCACTCTCTTGGAGAAACTGACAAGTTTTTCATGGAACACATACTGAACTTCAATTATACAATTATCAGGTTTTGTTGTTGGTGGACTTGTAATGCAAGAAATTACATTTTCGTAACATTTTCTGTGTCGGTACTAGGAAGATAAAATGAGAATCAGAGAACATAAAATCGGAGGTTCACCATAAATTAGATTTTACGTTTCAACAATTACATTTCTGTTTTGATAGTCCCATTTCTAAACTCGCTAGGAATAAACAGTAGCAGAAAATATGAGAAAAATTAGGGATGGGACGATATGAAATTTTGACCGATACCGATATAAAATTTACCGATACCGATAACCGATATTCTACTGATCCGATATCAAATTAGAAATGGTCCTGGAAGAACCTGAAAGGTTCATTGACCTCCTTAAAAAATGTGTGTTTCAAAGTGACTGCAGTGCAAGAGAAATTGCATACTTAGACATTTACTTTTTAAAAAGTAGGGCATGGAGATTATCCATAAAAATTACAACAAAAATGGCAGAAATTTGCACTAAACTATCAGATATTTATCGATATATCGGATCGGTAAAATAATCGGTAATTTTACCGATAAACCGATATGCCTATATTGGCCGATACCAATAGAGTACCGATTAATCGGTCCCATCCCTAAGAAAAATATTTTCATGAATATGATTTGTGCCAATTAAAAAAGGCAGTGTATTTCCACATTCAAGTTACAAAAAAATATTTTTTTCTTAGGTTTTTAAATTTTTTATTGCCTCAAACTATCTTTTAAATAGATATAGGTAGTAATTCAAAAGATAATGAATGGTGTAATAATTGTGACGTGTTTCAAATTATACTTGAACACAATATTTTATTTTGCAACACTTTATGTTACCAGTTGGCAGACTTATAGCAGATACTAATTGGGTGAAACTTTCAGTTATAAGTCCACTTTATGCACAGATAGTTTAGTGGGATGCAAACACGGGGGTTTCAAACTGCAACCTCCTGATTACAAGGCGATGACGTTACCAGTATGTCATTGGGAAGACATTAACTGGGTCCCAAGATTTAATACATATTAGGGATACGACAGATTAATCGGTACTCTATCGGAAAAATTAGATTATTTTACCGATTTAATATATCTATAAATATATTATAATTTAGTGCCAAATTCTGCCATTTTGTTAAAATTTTTATGGATCATCTTCATGCCCTCTTTTTTTTAAAAAAAAGTGTGTGTGGGGAAAATGTGTACAACTTCTTTCACATTGCATTCACCTAGAAACACATTTACTAAGGAGATCTATGAACCATTCAGGTTCTTCATGAAACATTTAGGATTTTATATCGGATCAGTAGAATATCAGTTATCGATACCGGGCAAAATTTCATCCTGGCTCATTTCTAATACGTATAACAAATATCAAGCAAATGTCTCAAAACATTGTCACAGTCTAATTACCTCAGCAAATATGTAAAATACAAAAGGTTTCTTAAATGTTCACCAACACTGTATGATAAAATTGGATTTTACTAAATGACTGTTGTATTATTCTGATTCAAAGTAACATGGCTACATTAGAATACTTATATTCTGAACAACTACAATGGTCAAGTATCTGCAATTGTGGGAATGGGTAATTGTTATGGTACTGGTGACAGTTCAAACTGATATTGTCTTAGGCCTAATAAAGGATCACTGGAAAAAAGTATACCGGGATTATAAATTGTACTGCTCAAACACCGGCATGCAATCTCTGACTCAGTGCCAGTCACAATATGAACAAGTGCAGACTTGGCACAAGATCAAACAGTTTCCAGGTCTGCTGTGTAACCTACTAAGATATGATGAAAATTTCACAAATTTCGTTATGTATTAAGTATTCACAAATTAATTAATTGCACAAATATAAAGTTCCAAAAAACAAATCACAAATGATTTCCCATTTACCAGAAAATGCCAACATTTGTTGTTTGACTAAATGTCTGCCTTGTTTTGATGACATGTACTCTAAACCAATTCTTGCAATACTTCATACAAATTAATTTATGAAGGTGATTATGATCTCTACGATTGAACATAACAGTAACCTGAAATTGTTGTGGTGGTTAGTGTTGAGTTGAGTTTTTAAGTCCACTTTATGCACAGGAAGGCTAATCGAGACTGGACCTACAGCTTAAAGTGGGATCCGAATCACTTGTGCCCCTCCCTTGATTACAAGGCGACAACATGTGGTGGTTAGTGAACAGTGTGGATATGAAAATGTGTATGTGTGTGAGGGGGATTTAGGAACATTTCAATTCATTCTTTTCGCCTGTCATAGCTGGAGTGAGACTAAAAAAACTAGCTATCTTGTGTATATTGAGAACTAGAGATACATATGTATATTATATATTAACGGTAAGTGACTAGAAAGTTATACATATGGGAAAACAAACTGTTGGGGGTATTCAAGAACCTGAGTTATATCCCAGGTATGGTAGAAGTTTTTTATGATTCTTCAAAATCAAACAGAAAAAATATTACTACTAATAGGCAAGATAGGGCAATAATACCTTAAATCATGGATACGTTTCAGCCTAAACAATCTATTTCATCACCACAGATAATAAATAACATACACAACATGAATTTAACAGAGGAATCTTATGGGCTAAAACATAAAAACTACAGCTTGACAATGGCAAATAAAACATATGTATGGCAAGCAATGTATGGGATACATTCTTGTGCACAGATATATTTTGCTGAACACAATTTGACAACTGAAACATATTCACAAATCTAGATACCATACATGAGAAATATAAAACTGGAATGGGAAAACTGATGACAAATTGCTAAGAAAAAGTAAAGTGTAAGGGTTAGCTGTGTAACTCTTGTGCAACAAATCATAAAACACTCACTGCAATCAGAATTCCTTGAATGCAACACAAATCTCTTAAAGTCAAATAATATATACTTTATAGCTTTTGTAGAATTTTAATGCTGCAGATTATCTAGTTCTCGTTTACACATTTCAAGATGTATTCATATGAAAATTGCAAATGAGTTCTTGATTTTTGTTATTTATCATTGCTTTTCTGCCACTTTTGGCTAATTGAGACGATGAGTACGAGTGATATGATGAAATTGATGAAGGGACACTCACAAAGAACATCCATTCACTGGCTGGAATTCAAACCCAGGACCCCTGGTGTCACAGCATGCTGTGCTAACCACTTTGCCAATGAGGTTGGCTGCAAGCTAGTTCTGAAACACAATGACACATCAGTGCCTTCCACATTATCTGAACTTAGGAACCTTGGCTAGTATCTATTTTGAGTGTGCCTGAGGTAACAGGTCTGGCACATTTGATGCAAAGCTAGGGCTGAACTCTTATCCCCCTTTCAACCAATACTAATGTTCATGCACTGGCTCCCACCAATACAAAATGCTTGAAACTTATTACAATTATGCATTTTGCATGGATTCCAGGATATGTAGATTCCGAAAAGTGAAACATTCCATTTTGTGGGTCAGGCATATGTAATTCAAACAGTTACACTGGTATTGATCAGGATATTTTTAGCTGAACATGAAGATGGCCATTCATTCAGAAGCCAGGGAGTATAATGTCACCAGATTTACAACTACTGAAGATTTGAAACTGCTGGATGTACCATTAGTGTCCGAATTTTGTACAGTACTTTCTCATTTTATGCCACTTTTCTTCCTCTCTACACTTCTCACGATGATGAAATGAAATTGATTTAGGGACACTTAAAAAGGAACAAATACCAGGACTCGAACCTAAGACTATCAGTGGCAAGATTGTGACTCCAACACTCAGCATACTGTAACGAAATGTAAGTCTGTGTGAGTATATATGTTCTCAGTATGAGAACAAATATAAAAGAAATTCTTGAATTCACAAGTGCTGTCTACAATTTGTACTAACCGTGAATTTCCATTATGATCGACACTATAAGTCAGCTCAGGAATTTTAATCCGAGACCAAGAATTATTGTAAAAAATTGCTATAGCATTTGACTGTACAAGCGAAGTTTCCAGAAGTAAATGAAAAGCTCAAGTGCTGGGATCATAATTAATTAAAAATACCTTTGTCATAGAATAAAAAAAGCCTATAACAACCGTGTATAAAGTATTTTTAAAGTTTGGGTGATTCTTTATAAATGTACGAAGCCAATTAGGAGTTAAGATATGATAAGATAATTTTCCGGATGCAATTTCCATAATTATAAAATCAATACGTGCAATTATCTCTGACGCGTGCAGTAAAGCAAGTATGACTCTCTCCTTGTTGTAATCATAGCAAAACTTGGAAAGTAGTTCCTGTTTTAGATTCAAGACTGACTGTAAAAAAACACAATTTTGAAAATTTGCAACTGATTTTCTTTCATATTGAGAACTTCGGATTGAATCTGATGTTGACTGTCGGCCAAAGTTTTAACTGAAGATGTCAGATAACTGATGCGACATAGTATTAAAACTGACAGGCCTGCACTAAAAAGATTAAGTAGATTGAAAAATATTTGCCTTTTTCCCCTGCTGTGTACACTAGTTAAGTTCTGATAAGAATCTCTGCAGTTGGGTCTTACATTTCCTGTATTCAATTTGCATGGAAATATTGAGAAATATCCTTGAGATCCATAAATGCTGTTAATTATAGAGGACAGACACCGCTGCACCTGGCAGCAGCTTCCACCCATGGAGTGGAGTGCTTGGAGACCCTGATCAAGGAAGGGGCTGATGTGAATGTACAGACTTACGCTTCGTTATGATACCCTGTCACTAAGACAGGTTTTGCTGTCAGATAAACATGCTCACATTCTTATCTAGAAAGCAAGTGTATGAATGAACGGACAAGTCAAAATTTTGTTAGCATTGAGGTGGATACAACCTTCCCAGGCTCACTTTGTTTTGGGTTACCATCAGAGTGACCATTCCATCTCGGGCATGAGTGAACAAGAGTGCATCAGCACCAGAACTTACGTCCTCGTACCACCTGTAGGATAATCACAGGTATCCTCCTGTAAGTATGTCCTTAGCACCTTTGAATCGTTATTGTTTTGAACCTCAAAAAGAGGATCTTGGTAGCACAAAGTTACAAGTACGGATGGGACAAATTAATTGGTACTCTATTGGCCAAAGCAGGCATAGGTAAAATTACCGATAATTTTACCAGTGTGATATATCAATAAATAGCCTGTAATTTATGGTAAAAATCTGTAATTTTGCTGTAAGTCATGAATGGCTGTGTACACGTCTGTCATATTTTTTCCCCAGCATATTCACATTTTATAGCACGGTTGGTACAAATGTATTGGCAGGGTGAAATTATATTGAAGACGAACATTTAGATTTGCCCTCTTCATCTAATGCATTATTAGTTATGAACTCGTTTGAGGTTTTCATTTGGATCTGCCTCATATATCCAAAAGAGAATACTGAATCTGCATATTGACAATTCAGTCTTGGGAATAAAAGGAGGCGATAGGAAGTTTAGAAAGTTTTAAATTTTTTTCCCTTAAACTGTTGACCCCATTTGAACACACACTTTCACAATGTCAGTTCACATTAAACAAAACGACAGAATATACATGTACAATTTAGATAAATAGATAGAGATGGCACAAACGTATCCCTCCAGGCAAACTAATATCAAGTAAAGACAGTGAAACAAGAAAACACAAGTTGTTATATTCCTAGCAACTGTGTCATAAACAACAAATGATAAGAGTAGACAGAATGAAGCCAAAATTTTCCTCCTCTGTTCTTTAAGCTGTTTACTAAGTGTTGCAAACAGTGTACACTAAGAAATACGTATGCATGGTTGCACTGAGTATCATTGGCAAACACGTACGGCTAATGGGGATGATGGGTTCTGCAATATCACAACAAAAACACGCACACAAAACATTTCCAATATCACTGGGTACATGTTTTTCATCTCCCACAATAGCATGGTTAATGAAAAATATGTATATATATTTTTCCTGAATTCCATATTCTCAATCACTCATGTAAACTTACAGTTAGCGCCTTTCAAATCATAATCATCTACGCATAAACATGAGAAACCTGCTATAATTACGATAAAAGTGAAAATTTTACTCTGCAGGAGATAAACAATAGCTTTTTATCTTCCTCATATTTAACTGTCACATATGGCATTTCGATATATTGAATCTGTGATAATACGGTTATAATACTCTTGTAGGAAGCTCTGTTTCATCAACATATATATCTATACAAGAGTGTCATTTCCTGGTGGAACACCAGTCCATGATTACTACATAATACCTCCATTTTTAACTTAAACAACACAAAACACTTAACATTATTTTGAAAGCTTTCAGCTTAATCACATACACATTTCAGTCTCATAACTTACGCTGGTGTTACATAGGATATCTACAAACTTTGATCACATTACCATACTGGCATTGGAAGTTCGACATTGAAAAATCTCTGCATACAATGTTAACTTTTAAGTGTGGTTTACATTATGCTATTCACACCAACAAAAAAACATAATTCAGTCATAATTATGTTATTTAAAAAAAAACTTTTACAGGACTAGAGGGTTGTCGTGCAATCTGTGTCATATTACCTTGAATTCTGATCAACAGATGTCATCACATGGTCATGTTTTGAAAGTAAAGATATATCGGCATTCCTATTCTGTCCGTCGGAAAGCTCCTCGTGCATTGGTTCGTCAGTCAGGGTTTCATCGCACCCCATCGTGACAGATCCTTGGCGAGATGGTCCAGAAGACACCATGGATTTCTCGCCCATAGGCTGCGGTTGATCTGACATACTTACTGTTCGAACTGGAGAAGGGTCCGTAGCCATGCTGCCCGGGCTGTCCACCGGCCGGAATGTGAACCCTGGAGAATCGGCACTTGACAATGATTCCGGAGTGCCAACGGAACTTAGAGAGCCTGGGATAGGGCTTGGTGTGGTTTCAAGACTGGAAAGCACAAGATTTTATTCAGCATATTAGTGAGGTTATAATATAGAACTTACCAATAACAACATACAGTAAAACCTCGATTTCACATTTTTCAAGGTAAAAAGTTGAAAAACTTAAAATACATGAGAACGTAAAATCCGGGAAATTTTATATCATTATTCTATATTGGGAGTATGAAGATTGAATGTACAGTCATGGACATTTCTTGTTGTAATGATCAAACTGAAAGTTAATTGGATTGTTACAACCCAGTAGTGTCTGTGACTGTACCATACAGAAAAATGCAAATGTAAAATCAGGGTCCACCATATATACTTTCCAAACACATGCCTTACAATAAGCCATGCACCTGGATTTATTATATATATATATATATATATATATATATATATAAAACTAACTTTAGTCAATATCATTAAGAGTCCTGCACTGCACTCTGTCAGTGATTGTCAGAACTGGGTTGAAGGGAGTGGAAGCAGGGGGATGAAAAGCAATAAACACTACACAGTGAGAAACAACTGTAGCATAATTAAATTAGAATGCCTTGTTAGCAATTTTTCACTTGAAATAAATGCAAATTATAGAATGTGAGAAAATGTTATTCATGTTTTGTATTCTTTCCAAGAACATGTATCATGAGAGGACCCTTTACCCTGCATTCTGTCTTCAAAAAAACTTGACAAAGCATAATGATTGAATACCTATACACAGCCTGTAAGGGATGAGCCAATACTTCCAACTGAGGGGTTTCACTTGATGCTGGACAAGTTAAACATCTACAACTTCGCCACCAGTTGGTGCAACCATAAATGGCATGCCCTGTATTTCTTACATATTTGAGTCACTGTTAATTTGTATGTAATGCAATGTTGTTGCATGCTAATCCTGTAGATTGCAAACCTTGAGAAAATACAATAAATACAACATATTGTATTGCATTCTATTGCAATATCAACAACAACAATATAATAATAAAAAAAAAGGATCTAGAACACTCTCTTTTTAATGTTCCTTCAAATCCTGAAAGGTTGGCCATTAATAAATTCTACTCGTTCTTACAATAGGCATATATGCTCAAAATGTTATTTTTAAAATGTAATAATTATTTGCCAATGCTTTAAATTAAATGTTCTTATTATCCTAGTATTGTTTGTTTTATTTAAGTAGAATATATGAATCAATACCAGTGTACTTATAGACGTGAATGGAATTCAATTTATGTAGGAAACTCATGAGCATCATGATGATACTGGAATTACATTGCAATTGGAATCTCTCCCTGAATGGGATATGAAGTAGCCATGAACGTGAATTTACACAAAAGAATATCACTTTTGTTTGTCTATTAATAAATTTCAAATAAATATCTGGACACGAATTCAAATATGAAATATACATGCAATACTTTAGTCATTACTAATTGTGGGCACAAAATGTATGAGAATATGGAAACAATGCTATCTATATCTACAGTATACAAGAGTTTTCACAGACATTTACACATTTTTTTTTTGACTGTAAAGAAGAATAATCCAAGATTATTCTTGTGAAGCTTATTTATTGTAATTACATTTCTTATGCATTTCATGTTATTTAATTCACTTCACTTCCCTGCAAATAAAGATTAAATGCAGTTTCACACTTCGGTACAAATCAAAAAATCATTAGTGCACACAATGTGATTACAAAATTTTGCATCTTGTTTAAAATATGTAAATATTAAAGTTTCATCATCAAACTGGGAACAAATATAGTAAGTGTGGCTTTGCATTTTGGGTACAATAGTGTTGCAAAATACATGTAAATTTCCAAATTTAACGAAATTCACATGATAATGTCATGCAGAATTTTTGCATAAAATAAACAAACTCTGGATAAAGTACTGGTTGTATTGGTGAATAAATTCCAACAGATACTCCATGTATTGGCTCATAATGATATATCGGCACTGGTTCAACTCTACAATATACCCATGTAAGCTGCACACCCTTATTTTAAAACACCATATTTCTAATTTTAAAAAAAGGGGTAGAAGCAATTTGATTAAATACAGTATATTGATACAATGGAAAATGTATCCATCTTGTAACTTTTTCCTGTGCAAGAAATAAGTGTAACAATTTCACCAACCATACCTGTTTGCCAATGAATGTGGTATCAGAAGCCCTCCTCTTTCCAAGGAGTAGTAACTAGGCCTCTTCGCTGGAGGTGAGAGGTAACCATCCACCTTGTCATCTTCCAGTTCACACTTTCTCTTTACAGCACCCAATGAACTCGGCCTCATGGCAATGGGACTCAGACTTCTCCTTAAAACAAAGACGGCGAGTGAAAGAAAATACTGAGCTACTTGGTACTAAAAACACTGAATTTTTACATTTAAAATAAATGACAAAGATACTGAAAGCCATCGCCCAGCGTCAATTTAAATGTTCCGAAAAATGGACAACCATGAGAAACAATAATGGCGATTTCTGAAATTCAGAAGTAACAGTGTTGCAATAATGAGCAAAATGTCTTTTCCATGTAGAAGTTGCGATGATTTGGTGGCAACCAGATGTACTTATGCATTTTTCATGCCTGAAGAGTACCTGATTGTTGAAGTTTTACATTTTAAAAATGCATAGCGTTTTTATCTTGTCAAGTGTGTGGTACATGTGCTATGATGGCAGACATGCAAATGATAAACTTTAAATGAAAATGTCAATGAGAAAAACACTTGGAGATGTTTTGCAAAATTGTAGACACATTAGAAATTAATATGGAAAATTTACATCTATGATAAATTTTGTTCATTAAACTTGGAAGAAATTCGAGCATTTAATTATATAAAACAATTTGATGTGCAAATCAAGTTTTCATAGCATTGTTATTTCTGAATAGTGAACACTTCTGAATAACAGTTACTTTCACATTCCGCATTGGTGTCCCTTACAGAGATGTTCCACTGTGTAAGATTTTGCACTTTTATGATAGGAGGAGGGAGGGGAACATGAAAATATATATTAATAATATACTCACAAAAACAATAAAATGGAATGGGTGCATGATGACAGCTCATTTTTCGTAGTTCTCTGAAATTAACTTTTAAAAAATCATGGAAAATGCTTTTGAATATGGGTAACCACTGTCAAATGGGTGCTGAAAAATTGATCTCAAACCTAAATATGTTTTAAACTTACAAAATGTCCAACATTTTTGAAAGTGAAAACATAATTCGCAAACTTTGAAAATTTATAGGTTCAAACTGCATTTTTTAATTATCTTAGGCTTATTTTCAGATCAAAATTCCCATTAACTTGAAAATCCTGAAAATAACAGGAAAGTCAGGAAATTTAACCTATGTGTAAAAGCCATGGGGAAGCTGGGGATTTTGATGAAAAAACCTGGGAAAGTTTCTTCTAAAAATATAGTTTGGCAAGTTAAAAGATTCCAATGGTTTAAATTGGCAAAATGAGCAAGAATCTTGCAAAGTGCACTGCATCTACAAATGACCACCCTTCTTCAGGAGTGCTTTAACACTCAATGGTCACTTCTTCACACCATTCATGGTCAGAATGAACAATATGGCTGCCTTTTTGATAATGTATTCAACATGGTGTGAAAAGTACACCGCAGTTTTCATGTTTCCACAGATAAGTCACTCTTACTCCTTTAAATGAATTGTAAGGCAATTCATCCTCCATATTGAGGTTGAGTTATTGTGTTAAGTCCACTTTACGAACATATAGGCTATTTGGGACTGAAGCTATAGTCTAATGCAGGACCTGAACCACTATGTGCCTCCAACAGGTATCAAACCCAGGACCGCTTGTTATACAATGACAATGTTACCATTATACCATTGAGGAGGTGCCTTTCATCCATATTGGAATTAAATGCATATATGGAGGAATTATTATAACACTGGAACTATTGTCTGGTTTGAATGACACTTAAAATATTTTAAAGATATTTTATTTAGAGCATAACTCATGCAACATAACAGCACCTTAAAATACATGGTGAAATATAGGGTACCAAATTCTATGACGTTCGAAGTTTGCAGACAATTACAAGTTGGTTTACAATTAAAACTTTTAACCTCAACTATTAAGAATCCCAACAACCAATTGCAGCCATACAGCTCTACATAACACAAACATCTACTGTGGTACTCAATTGTGATTAAGATCTGAGGAAATTTGCTTTCTCAAATGAAGACTCAAAAATCTCACACATAAGCATGAACTAAGTATTTTACATTTTGAAGCTAAAATTAGACGGAAGCAACAATGACACAGACCCCTTCAGTCCATAAGAAAGCATTCCTATGCATGCACAAACAACAGACCAAAGCTATACGATGTATGTCACTGAGAAACGAGCCCATACAAGCAACACATGCAGCTTATTTATTTGCCTTAGTTCGAAAAGTCCCATTTATTTCTGATGGTTGGTTTCTAAGATATGTGTAAGCTTCCTGAGGGACGTAAGACATTGGCATAACAGCAAAGGCACCCTGAAAATACTACACCTGCACAATTCATGAAATAACAGGAATATCCACTGCACTAACCTTGTTGTGAAAGCCTTCCTTGTAGGACTTGGTGAAGGGCTGCTCCTCACGGCCATCTGCATGCTTGGTGAGAAGCATTGTCTGCCAACACTGCCACTTAAACTCCTGGTCGGCGAGGGTGAGGAACACTGAGGTGGGCATTGTGGAAGGTGAAGGTGCAATGGGTCAAGAACACTGCGTGACATTCGCCGACCATCTCCTTTAACATCCATGTCAGTCTGAAGAGAGAAAGAAAAAAGTTTAAATAAAATTTTACAAATTGGTTATCTTGTGTCACTGCCTCTACACATTATTCACTATAAAGAAAAAGGCTGTCCATTATCACTATAAACTGACCAACTTAAGAGGCTTACAATTCAGGGAACAGAAATATATATATCTACATAAACACTGCTTTGGAGCAGCAAGCTCTTAATTAAACTCATCTATTGGAAGCAATTTGACTCTTCTTAAACCACAAAATATGCACAATATAGGTATGATTTTATGAACGTAAGTTAAAAAAAAAAAAAAAAAAATTATATTCATTGATACTTGCCTACATGAACGATTTTTGTTGTATACACACAAGAAAGCCATACTTTGCTGACACAAGCCTATAAGGTTTGAAGAATTTAATAATGATATTAATATTAAAAGTGAATGAGACAAATCAATCAGCAGGCAATAAGAAAATCTACACTTCTTGTAAATTGAAACATTTCATGACATGAGCTACATGTCAATTAAAGATGATGTACATCCAGGACGAAATATTTAAATACACAGACAGGGTGTCACCACACACCAACAAACTTTTACAGTGCAGTGTTGATCAAAACAAACAACTTTTATTGGCAACATTTTGCTCCTTAAGAGCTAGTATCACCGCTGGTGATGATACCTAAAAAATAGGTTCTTGCGTCGACCGTCTGTGATCGAACAGTCAAGTGTGTGTCATTTAAATTTTACTGAGTTAAAGATCAAATATGAAATTAGTTATATCGTTAAGCCTTTTTTTAAATACATTACTTATTACGTAGTTTTCCTTATCTCAATTTCGTAAAATTCACTTGTTCGCTAATTGTATGTAATAACTTAAATCAACATTTTAAAGCACAAGAAAGCTTCAACTGTTCTTCTACAGCAAAGAAATGAAACTGATCTTATAGAATTTTCTTTAGAATGTCTGTAGCTTTTCGACGTACAGAGCAATGTACGTAAATGTTAACTTCAACTTTTCTAAGCTGGTCGTGCAGGCTGTTTCCCCCTCTGTACCGCTCATGCTCCTCATGAACCCCCCCTCCTCACTCCTCCACATTCCCTTTTTTCTTTCACAATCGGCCAGTCTTCCCTTCAAGTGGCAAGAAAACTGCATGCTGAGAGCTAGGAAAAGAAAAAAAGGCAGGAAAGGTTTTGGGGGAGAATCAATGGTTTGGGCGATGCTTGTAAACAGTTCTTCACTACGTGATATCCTAATACTAAACCATGATGGGGTTGTAGTGCAATGACAACAGCAAACGTTCATTGTCAGTTTGAGATATTTCTGAGGGTCAATGGTAAAAAATACTTGATGATCTGTTATGGAAATAGTGCTATATTTAAACATTTTGAATGTCCATTCAATTTAATTTCGAATTTGACTCTTTTCATGATTTGTAAGTAGGGGGATAAAATATATTTACTTAATACTTTACTATGTTATTTTTTCACCAATTACATATATATATTACAGTCAGACCCAAAGATAAATCACAACGTAAGATAGTTCTGTGTCATCATCCCAGCATCAAATAACATGGGTACCTGGGGAAAACCCTGGGGGTAAAGGCGGTCAGGGGCGTGATGCTGATCACATCACCCCCACTCACGACCAGATCAAGAAAGTGTGGGGCGTTACCCCCACACCGCCTATACGCCTTCATGGCATGGTGCTATACACAGGGGAGCACTTTACCTTTTTTTTTTACTTTTAAGCATAGGTCTTATGTAAAATAAAATACATTAATTATGTTGTTTTTTTCTTTCCCAAAGACATTATTTAGTGGAATAATATGACAGACTTACTATTGATAATGACCATACAAAACACACCATAAAACTTCTTTAACTTTCAACTTTCTGGGGCCGGCCACCGTAGGGGAGTGGCTAGCACATCGCGCTATGATGCCAGGGGTCCCGGGTTCGAATCCCAGCTTGGGCACGGATGTTTGTGAGTGTCCATTCATCCATTTCATCATATCATCACTCATCCCCATCTTCGCAAATTGGCCAAAAGTGGCACAAAAAGCAAAGTAAAATAAGCAAATCAATCAATCAACTTTCTGGATATACGACAAATAACACTATGTAATGTAAGACAAAAGCATTGACTATCAATATCATTGACATAAATCAATGGATACAGTTGCAGCTCTCACACTGGGCAGATGTGATTAGTAGTGAAAATAACTACAAATAGTTTTATACAGGGCTCGAAAAATCCCAGTCGCCAGGTCGCCATGGCGACTGTGATCTTTTGCTGTAATATTGCAGTTTTTTTTTTTTTAAGTTTGCATGTACGAAATTTTGAAGATTCTAAGTTCAAACTGCAGTACAGCTTAAGTTAGCAAATGATTGCTTTTCAATGTTGTGAACATTTCATAGAATCAGTACCTTACTCTTTGTCACCCAACCCCTAATTTTCTGCTTTCTCACATGATTTAGCTATGTTTTGAATACGGTGATGCTCAACTTCTTATAGTATGCACAATTGCTAGTACGGTGGAAGCTTGATAACTCAAACTTGAGGGGGAAAAGATAAAATTGGAGGTATCAAGGATTTTGACTTACCAAGGTTCGGGTTATTGAGGGCCAAAATCGCCGACTTTGAGTTATAGAGGTCTAAATGTTTACTGACCCTTCTGAACATCGGCACAACGTATGCCCAAAACGATTGCTGATCACCTGACATAGTACTTACACACCCTACACTTCGACTTATTGAGTTACTGAGCTCAAACGGCATTCCATAAACTGTACAAAAATTCGTCTTATCAAGGCTTTATTCGAGTTGTTCAGGTAAAATTAGTATTGAGTGTTATGGACAATTCAAGGGGATTACAAAAAAATCAACTTATCAAGAAATTCGAGATGTTAAGATTCCAGTTATCAAGGTTCCACTGTAGGTGGTTTCCTGGCACCTGATTTTCAGAGCTGGCGCCTAGCTCTGAAGAAGATTTTTCAAGCACTGGTTTTATGTGTGTTTCACATCTGATTCTTCTCCATGGAATAGAAATTGGCTATTCGGTATAAATTATTTTCCGTCATAAATAATAATTTATTAACATGTAGACCTAAGCTTACAAGGAATAAAACTGCCCAAGAGTTGCACAAAGGCTAATCGGGGCAAAACCTACAGCCTATAGTGGAATCCGAGCCACTTAATTAAATGTGCCTGACCGTGGATCGAACTCGTAACCCCTCTATTACAAAGCATCATTATTACCGCTAACCGAAGCGAGGATGTTAATTTATAATCTTTCTAATTCTTAACATTTAAGAGTTAGGTAGTTTCTGTAGTCTTTTAATTCCCTAATGTCGTATTTTTGCTCTTGGATGTTTTCAATAACAAAAACAGATGTAACGATGAAAGGATTGAGAAAACATCGCTGACAATTATGTTCATTGCAAATACTCGAATGAGAAACTACAATCAAAAAAGCTGCCTCCCAGGGCGGAGTGGTTAGCACATTGCGCTACGACACCAAAGGTCCTGGGTTCGAATCCCAGCTTGGGTATGGGTGTCCATTCCTCAATTTCATCATATCATCACTCATCCCCCCTCTTCGCTATTAGCCAAAAGTGACAGAAAAGCGATATAAAGTAAACTAAATCAATCAATCACTACAAACAGAAAACAAACTTGACGGTTCTTGAGACGTTGAACGTCCTCCAACTTTCAAAAATTCATTTTTGACACCTATTTCGGAAATTGGAAACACCATTTGCAGAGGATAATAATTGTACACATTTAACTGTATATATAACCTATAGAACCAAATAACGATCTCAGAGCCACTGAATAAATCCACCTACCAGGTAGACAGCAGGTATCATGTCAATTTCGTGAAAAGTTTGGCGACTTATGATTTTACAATTTCTTAGTATCAAATGATCAGTGGCCGTTGTTGATCCAAGCAGATAAGCAGTTGCCCTGCCCTTCACGATTTTAGAACACGTCGTAATAAGGTAACATCTTCCTGAAGTAGGAAATGTACTTGAGCATTGTAATGACCTTTTATGAATGAAAAAAAAAAAAACGTTTTTCTTTTGTTTTGCTCGAAATGCGTCTACTGTACAATAAAAATCTGGGGCTAAGAACTCTTTTCCAATCCTCACTACCCCCTTTATCGCCATTCCTAAAGTTCAAAAGTCCTCTTAGAATTTATTAAAGGAATATGAACCTTCCAAAGAACTGCATCACACACATACACATACAAACAGGTCTTCACTACTTATATGTACAATTATCTGCGGATGTTTGAAAAGTCCTGTAGTAAATTTGCAAATTCGTCATTCCGGTTCAATATGAGTAATATGCATTGGCTGTAAATAGTTTTAATTGTATCAAAAATGCTAAAAGTACACATTTTAGTAACTACACGACTTCCCCAATGATTCCAAATGGCTAACTATTGGAGTGATATTCAGGTGCATTAGCACTGACCTCCGTGATGGAGTGGTTAGCACATCCGGAAGTTCAAATCACGGCATGGATCATCTTTGTGAGTGTCCCTTCATCAGTTTCATCATATAATTCATCCTCATGATAATTTCATCAGGCGGAGCACAAAGCATGACGCCTTAGGGTGTAAGACACATTTTTATTATGTTAAGAAAAGAAAGAACATGAAAAATCATCTCACCTAGGATAATCCACCAACTGCAGAAAACACAAAACAATGTCTTCCGCCTGTTCTGCACATCTGTCGCAACAGGCTGAATAGCTATGCACTACTACAAAACATCGTCATTATTTCCCTAGTTTACAGCACCATACGAGGGTCACTATTTATATTTTGAACCTTGGCAACACTGATTGAAGTTAGGCGCGATTTGACGTTTGCACCGAATCGTCTGGCATTATTGACCATAACGTACTTCAAATGTTTTGTTAATAGCTTCATTTGTGTTGTTTATGTTGATTTGGAGATGGCGCGACAACAATAAAATGGAATTAACTCGTGAACATTTTCGTGCGATGATTTTTTTACGATTTTCGACGTGGATTATCAAGACAAGAGTGCATCGATCAACTTACTTCCACATTTGGCAATGAAGCCCCATTCCTTGCCACTGTGAAAGGCTGGTATAACGAATTTAATCGTGGCCGCCATTCGCTCACTGACGAGATTCACCAAGGTCGTCCAAAATCAGTTGTTGTTCAAGAAAACATTGATGCTGTGCAAAACCTAATACTGCAAGATCGTCATGTGACATACTGTGAGATTGAGGCAACCATAGGCATTAGTGCCACCAGCATATATAAAATATTACATGATCATTTAGCTGTGAGAAAGGTATGTTCTCGTTGGATCCCACACAATTTGACAAAAACTCAAAAAGACGCTCGCGTCAATTGGTGCAAACAAATGCTCAATAAATACAATCAAGGTGCTTCAAAAGACGTATATAAGATTGTAACAGGTGACGAATCATGGATATATTCATATGAGCCGGAACGTAAACAGCAGTCGACTGTATGGGTGTTTCAAGATGAACCCAATCCAACAAAAGTTGTTCGCGCTCGAAGCACATCGAAACAAATGGTCGCCTGTTTTTTCCGGAAAACTGGTCATGTGGCAACTGTGCCTTTAGAGGAATGTAGAACGGTCAACTCTGAATGGTACACAACAATTTGTTTGCCAGAGGTCTTTGGTCAAATACGGAAAACAAACAAACGCCGTCGGATCACTCTTCATCAAGACAATGCCAGCTGTCACACATCTCGTCTAACAACCGACTTTATGAACAGTCAAAAAATCGAATTGATGGGTCATCCGCCATTCAGTCCTGATTTGGCACCCAATGACTTCTTCTTGTTCCCGAATGCCAAGAATAAATTGCGTGGACAATGATTTTCGTCGGCGGAAGACGCCGTTGATGCGTTCAAAAACCATATTATGGAGGTGTCTCAAGAAGATTGGAAAAACAGCTTTGACAAATGGTTCGAACGAATGCAAAAGTGTATTGACCATAAAGGAGAATACTTCGAAAACCAATAAAGCAGTTTTCAATGCCAAATTCCTGTTTTTTCATTGTTAGGCTCAAAATATAAATAGTGACCCTCATACAGGAGAGATATCCTGCTACTCGATGTTATAAACTATTCCCTATATGTTGGTCATAGGCGTGCGCACGGGGGGGATTGCCCCCCCTAATCACGGACGTTCGCAGATTTTTCCACAAAGGGACAAGAAAGGTATTTTTCCATGGAGCATATTACCCCGATACTAGTGCTGTCCCCTCAAAAAACACCACCTGAATTTGAAATTATTGCATTCCTGCATCCCCATTACATAATAATTAATGAAAATTACTATGACTGAAATCTAATTATACGTGTGAAATATATACTTTTAGGTTGACCTTCGTTTTTGAGGTGTGTTCATCCTTGACCCCTTCCAGATGTTCCATGCCCTTATATTATTATACTTTCACCTAGAAATTTAGTGGAGAGGAATATTGTCGCTGTTATTAAACAATATTATACTCTAAAAGGAAATGGCGCAACCACAAGGGGACAGGGGGCATTGTCTTTTGCCTTTTTCCAACCTTGGAAGAAAATCAATTATAGGGGGGGGGGCATACATTGAAGTAAAGGAAAGCAAGACTAGCAGAATCTACTAGTAGCAGGACAAAAGGATGCTCAAGACGGAATTACTTTTCACGTCCATCTTGCATTATTTCTTCCAGACGGCCAGGATCACTTGCATGGAGGCACAGAGTGGCAATTGTCCCCTCGACTTTAAATTTTATACGTGTGAAATATATACTTTTAGGTTGACCTTCGTTTTTGAGGTGTGTTCATCCTTGACCCCTTCCAGATGTTCCATGCCCTTATATTATTATACTTTCACCTAGAAATTTAGTGGAGAGGAATATTGTCGCTGTTATTAAACAATATTATACTCTAAAAGGAAATGGCGCAACCACAAGGGGACAGGGGGCATTGTCTTTTGCCTTTTTCCAACCTTGGAAGAAAATCAATTATAGGGGGGGGGCATACATTGAAGTAAAGGAAAGCAAGACTAGCAGAATCTACTAGTAGCAGGACAAAAGGATGCTCAAGACGGAATTACTTTTCACGTCCATCTTGCATTATTTCTTCCAGACGGCCAGGATCACTTGCATGGAGGCACAGAGTGGCAATTGTCCCCTCGACTTTAAATTTTATACAAATAAAAATACATTTCGTAAAATTTTCTTTCTCGCTTCGCTCGCGGTATCTGCTTTTCTTGGAGTCTTGTCAACTTCCGAGCCGTAGCTGATTGAGAAAAATTGTAAAAGAGAATGCCATGGCGTCCCATGAAATTTTTTGCGCCCTATTAAATCAATACTGTTTCCAACTTTCAAAAATTTGGATCGAAAAATTTTCTTGCTCGCATCGCTCGCAGTTTCTTTTCTCCAATGTATTGTAAATTACCAGAGAGAAGTAAGAACAAATAAGTAATTCAGACAGTTGCTGCTATAACAGTTTAGTTTGGAGGAAAACGAGCGCTCACATTTCAGAGACAATTTATATATTTTTTTCTGTTGGTTTGTTAAGGGGCGGTTAAATAGATTACGTAATGTTTTTAAATAATATGTTAATACCTAGGTGTATATATATATAATATAGGCTACACACGCATATATATATATATTACATCAATGCAAAAAACTAAAACAGTGAGATAAAATGAGGTTCTTCTTTCCAGATCTCACTAAATTTTCAAGGCTTTTGCCCCCCTCCCTTCCCTTATCAGAGGGTCTGTGCACGCTTATGATGTTGGTACCTTCTTCTAATAATGAAAACAAATTAAAAAAACTGTAATATTAAATTAATAATATTAAAATATTAATTAATATTGTTATTACATGAATGAGAAAAAGACTGCATAAGAATAGGAATATAACAGCACGTATTCATTGTCTAGCTCATGAATAGTTAGGATCGATTCAATTTGTATAAAACCAATTGCCCTGGCAAGGTGATTGTGAAAGAGATAAGGAATTGAATATTTATTGAAAAACTAAAAAGGATGTTAGATCCATTTGACGAAAAGTAAAGCTCTTAATTTAACATTTAAACATATTACTTAAGTAGTGGTGTGCATAAATCTTCTTTTATACAGTCATCCAAAGTTGTATGATCCCAATGTAATCCTTCCCTTACAATATGTTTGATGGAAATACCCTCTCTCGATTATATGACAGATGCTAAACAAAACAAGCATATTTACATTATTTAATTTTAGTACTTTGTAAGTCTCTCGTGGAAGATTCGGACTCCCTGGAGACCCCGCCTCCCCATAATAGTCCTTGGCTCGATTAAATGTAAGTTGTATTGCGATGTTCGTCAATGTGTGTTTTTCTTCTTTCAGACACTCGGAAAAAGTGTTTTCTTGTCACAGAAACCTTGGGGGTTGTGAACGTGGGGGCTGCAAAAAAAGGTCTGTTATGGTCAGACTCACCTTCACGAGCAGGGGGGCAGGGGGGAGTAGCAGACAGGGAACCTTGTCATCTGCTTCTTTCGACAGAGCAACCCTCCCTCCAGCAAAGTCTCCTTGTTTGGATGTTAACAATACTCAAAAAACTATACTTTCTATTCTGCCTGTATGCATGCAGTGTAGATTCACAATTACTACTTGTGCTTATTTTTCTGGTGGATAACATCCTAAAAGCAATAATATGCAAGGAAACAGTATCCTAGTCATAGACTCCTGTTGACTGCATACTTGGTTTTACCAAATTCTCCTTAAATCAGATGTGTATGACAATTCATATCCTACATAGAGTTGGAAGTGGTCGGGGAAAAAACCAGGGTTCTTTTCCCATTTTTTTTTCAGAAAAGTGTCTCAAATCAATGAAAATACAGGAGTTGGCAGTATTTTTCCTGTTCCATGGTTTTTGCTTATCTCCCTACTGCAAATTTTGTTGTTCCAACCTTCTATAGCATGGCGCCTTTGGTTAGGCTAGGTCCTGATAGTCACAATTGTCCTACCATTAATTTGTAAGATAACCTTCACCATCAAAATCAATGCATTTGTCCGTAATTTTGGATTCATCGCAATTGTCCTAGATTCGATGTATTTTGGCTGCTTGTTGCAGTGGTTCTCAACCTTTGTGAGACCCCAGCCCAGTAAATTTATTTCTTACGAGTCTATGCCCTGAATCAAAAAATTTCACTATAAAATACATTTCTGATCTTTAAAGTTTATATGGAAATTAATATGCACCCTCAATTAATATCAATATATCAACTATGGCATAATCATAGTTCAATTATGTATAGACTTGCTGTCAAATATAAAATTAGATCTAAATTAGTCGTTAAGTCCTGGGTGCAATGGATCTTTTGCGACCCGGCGGTTGAAAAACACTGGCACTAAAACTGAAGCAGAAGTAAATAAGACTGACCACAAATGAAGAAAAAAAAAATTAAGAAATCTGGACTGGACCTACAATTTGAAATGACATCTGAAGCATTCTGCCTCCACTGAGGATTGAACCTCAGACCCCTTCTTATTACAAAGCAACAGCATTACTTTATGCAAATCCAGAGACCCATTCATGATTATAAAAGGAACCTTCTATCTATAATTTTTTCGGACAGTACTCACAATTTGTTTTCTGTGCTTTACAGACTAAATTAAATTTTAATCTGATGAAGTAACTAACAATCTTGTTAAATATGACAGTGTGGGTGTAACATTGAAGTGACAAGCAACATGGGCCCCTTCAGTCTATAAGCAAGCATTCACCACACATGCACAAACAAGACCGAGGGAGCTTTCAGGCTGAAGTCGCAGATGACAAGCGACGCAGTCTCCTTCAGTATAAAGCAAAGCATTCACTGTACATACAAGAACAACAGACCGTAGCAGCATGATCCACACCATTGAGAAAACAGTATGGTCCAAGCAACATGCAAGTGACATGTTTAGCTCATTGTCGCACTTCGGTTCAAAAGGTTGAATGGATTACTGAGGGTCTGCTTCCAAGTGACACATGTCACTTGTTGCTTCGATCTGAAAGTTCTCTGAGAAAACTGTACAGGCCAAGTGACAAGCAGCTTATGTTGTTTCGGTTTGAAAGGTTGCATTTACTTCTAACGGTTGGTTTCCAAGAGCCATGTGTCGCTTCCGTCTGAAAGCTCCGTTAAACAGGATATATACATACATTCACGTAATACGTATACTTTTGCATATGCATTCTGAACAGTAAAGATTTTTAATTGTCCCGAAACATCGAATATCTTGATATTAACATTTGTTTCATATTTAATGACATCAACATTTAAATTGATACACAAACATGTAAAAGCTTATATTTAATGACATCAACATTTAAATTGATACACAAACATGTAAAAACTTGTTTTAAGTCCATTTCATGATCAGATGTGCTCATCAGGACTATACGTTTAGTTTTAACCCTAGCTGCCCTGGGTCAAATCTAAATATTTTCCTAACGATCTTATTTTCAAACACACTGAATTTATGTTCCTCTTTCAATGAAAGGGACCAAGTTTCACACCCATATAATACTACAGGCAAAATTACTGTTTTGTATATTTTAACTTTTAGTTTCTTAGATATTAAACGAGAAGACAAAAGTTTATGAAGAGAGAAGTAACATGCATTTCTTTAATCAAGCCTACTTTTTATTTCCTGTTTAATATAATTTTCATTTGTTAATAATACTCCTAAGTATTTGAATTTGGAAACTGGTTCAAACGAGTTGTTATCAATAATTAGATTTTGATTATTACCTAACACTTGGTTTCGGCCTGTAAGCATATATTTAGTTTTCTCTTTGTTAACTTCCAAACCTATCTCTTTAGCAGTTTGAAAAAATATTTTTGCATTATTCTTGATTGTATTTATATCATCCCCTAATAAGTCTACATCATCTGCATATGCTAACAACTGAGTCACACCATTTAATTTACATTTCGGATAACGCTAATGTCAAAATCATCAACACAGACATTTCTATGTGGTGGCTTTTTTCTGTTCTTTCCGGAGGACACGAGTTTCCTCATCGGCGACCGAGCATTCCTCTCCCGCAATTCCTTTCGAATCTGCCTGATGGTCATCTCTGACAACCCTGTTGCTACAGACGCACGCTTTGTGCTCTGTGTGATTGGCACCAAATAGTTTCTCTCTTGATTCCCGATCACAGAAATCAATGACTTTGCTCACAATTTCACGCCCTTCACTGTGCACAGTGGCACCTCTCCTCCTCACACTCGTCATAAAACACCAAAATAAATAAAAAGCAAAAAAAAATAAAATAACTTCCAGGCGGTTCTCACGGACAATGACCCGCCAAGAAGAAAACAAGACTTCCTTCTCCACGGCCACCCCTAAATTCTGCAAATGAACCTGACCCTCCCTTTCCCTCTGTGCTCCGTCTCCCTTCATTCAGCGATCTTCTCGTCGGCTGTACATACATTGTTTTCATGTTATGTTTACCAATTTCAGAAGGCTTCATTGAGTTCAATGCAAATTGTATGACATGGTGATTTCACTCGAAAATTGAAGGATGGCACATTTTACTTTGTAATTAAAAAAATTACCAAAATGTCACTTACCATTCAGAATTCTAATATGAGTAACACTTATAACCAGTAAATAACCTTGACTTGGCATGTAAATTGTCTGTCAAAATTTTGTACCGTAATCGCTCAAAATGGCATTTTCGGATTATTTTTTTAGGGGGGGAGGCAGTTTGTTTAACACCTTTTTTTTTTTTTTGCCACTACTTGTGTACCAATAGTGTCCTAATTATTTGAATCTTGAGACTTGAGTAGTTCCAGAAACTTGACACTTAAGAGGATGAGCCTTAACGTTTTGCATTAAAGTTCTCATTATTACAAAACTGGTTAGCCATATTTTTTTGTGTACTACATAAAGACAGCTTCCAGGCAGAATGCTGAAGGGAAAAGATGTTACAACTCCACACGATATATTAGCATACAAGGAAACACAGTATGTAAAAATGAAACATTACCAGAGATAAATCCTCCCAGGATTGTGATATGGTCATGGCAGAATGCAATTCTCTTTCTAGTGCTGCCTCCCTGCCCACAGCATCCAAGCATTCTTCTTGCCTCAGCTGGCTCACACGTGGTGTCATTCTAGGACTACTGGAACTCTGAATCCAAGAAATCAAATATCCATTGAAAGTACATGATTAAAGAAATATGCACGTGTAAAAATTACATTTGAGTCAGTACCAGTGAGAATCAATACAAATTTAATATCTAATCCTGGCAGATATCTGTGCTGTTTGTGTAGTGGTAGCATCGTTGCCTTGTAATCAAGGGGTCCCAGGTTCAATACACTGTGAAGGGACATAGTGGATCTGATCCAACTTTAAACTGTAGGTCCAGTCCCAATTAGCCTTTTTCTGCATAAACTGGACTTACATACAAACTCAAAATCTGGCAACTTGGGTACTCTGTTTGGTATGTAAGTTCCACAACTTCAGCAGAAAAATATATGGATAGTGTCCAATTAACATTGCATGCTAATGTAGAACAATTGTCACTAATATTGAGAGAACTATCAAAAATATAAATGTCTAAACTGAATAAATTCACATTTTACCTTTCAATAAGTAAACATATGCAAATCTCGAACCATATCAGGTGAAAACAAACAGGAAGAACTATCATGTGAGATAACCGCAACACCACAATTATTTTGACGATCAAAAAATATTGAATGTCCAAAAACTATATGCATCAGGCAACTTCAGAATTTATCATCATAGCACAAGCACTGTACATTGTTCAAACCTTGGTAATGATATCAGTGGGAATTAATAACAGTACAGGTACCAATTCGATGCAGCATTGGCTCAACCTTGGAAATAACCTGGGTCCAGAATTTTACTAAAATAAAAATATTTTCTGCATGTAAATATTAGTTTGCAACTGACTTATAAATTCTGACCATGGTAACTAGGGCTTGAAAACAGATTTATATTTTCCATAAAAATACATACAATGTTTTAAGTACGTGCAAAAAAGCTTATAGGCTCATAAAACACAAAAGTCTCAAATTATTACAATATTAATATCCTGGTAAGGATTGTGGCAACAATCTTCAGGGACATTCCAGTTTGTCTGATAGTCTAATCCAACATGAAGTGAACCAATCATAGTTCAGAAACTTGTAAACTTCCAAACTTTACAAAATAATTCTCCTACAAATACATTCAATATGTTGAAAAAGTCAGTAAGCATAATCAAGAAGTTTGTCAAAGTCCATTTATGATCTGAAAGGGATCTGAACTACTGTGTACCTCCACCGGGAATTGAACATGGGATTACTTGATTACAAGGCAACAGCCTTAACATTACACAAATGAGGAGGCCCTTAAGCATAGATGAAACTTGACTCTTAAGTGTAAATATGTGAGCATGTAAGATAATTTTAAAATTTTTGATACACATTAAAAAAAAGAAAAAGCACAAAAAAAATTAACATTATTCACACATTTTTTGCACCTGAAATCCATTCATGTTAATAACGCCTAGCTATTTATTCTGTAATTGGTAAACACTTCATAGTAAATGCATTCTTATTTATTGTTTACATGAGGACAAGTTTCCAACTCATTTAGTTTAAATTCCACCAAAATGAAACTCAGAGTATACTGGTTTTACTTTAGCGTTACTTCTTCTCAGTCAGTGTTTCACAAACAAGAGGAAAAAGTAATCTCACCCCAACACCATGAAGAGGACTGAAACTGGCACTGAATCTCCTTAACCTTGAGTTCGAGAGAACATTAAACGAAGTGTCCCTGGAAAAGAAAATAGGCTAATTACATTTATAAACACTACTTTCTTACATTTTCTTTACCAAAATTTTGACTTGCAACATCTCAGCTCAGTCAATCATCAGGGCAGAAGCGGTTACAAATCAAGAAATTAGATTCTATTATTAGTGATTTCTCCAATTACATAGTTACCATTCGTAAGGTCTGTTCAGAAAAACAAAGATTATTAACAAAATAGTGAAGAATATAAAGTAGTTTTTGACTGCAGATGATATCCTACACCAGTGGAATTTATTTTTAAAAAAATTAAAAATCATGATTTTTATTTAAAAAATCATTTTTGATGATATTTTTATTTAAATCCGATTTTTTATATATTTTTTTATAAAACCAGGCTTAAAAGTGCTTGTATTGTGTTGGGCACCATGCACATACATATATGTTTTTTTATAGAAAGGCTTTTCTAGTAAACGGCCCTATAAAATATTTGAACAGTCTGATTAAAACAAATAAAAATTACGTGTAAATGTAATTTTTTTGTCTCTGATACGAGGGCCACTATTTATATTTTGAGCCTTGGCAACACTGATTGAAGTTAGGTGCGATTTGACGTTTGCACGGAATCGTCTGGCATTATTGACCATAACGTACTTCAAATGTTTTATCAATAGCTTCATTTGTGTTGTTTATGTACAATAAAATGGAATTAACTCGTGAACATTTTCGTGCAATGATTTTTTACGATTTTCGACGTGGATTATCAAGACAAGAGTGCATCGATCAACTTACTTCCACATTTGGCGATGAAGCCCCATCCTTTGCCACTGTGAAACGCTGGTATAACGAATTTAATCGTGGCCGCCATTCGCTCACCGACGAGATTCGCGAAGGTCGTCCAAAATCAGTTGTTGTTCAAGAAAACATTGATGCTGTGCAAAACCTAATACTGCAAGATCGTCATGTGGCATACTGTGAGATTGAGGCAACCATAGGCATTAGTTCCACCAGCATATATAAAATATTACATGATCATTTAGCTGTGAGAAAGGTATGTTCTCGTTGGATCCCACACAATTTGACAAAAACTCAAAAAGACGCTCGCGTCAATTGGTGCAAACAAATGCTCAATAAATACAATCGTGGTGCTTCAAAAGACGTATATAAGATTGTAACAGGTGACGAATCATAGATACATGCATAGGAGCTGGAATGTAAACAGCAGTCGACTGTATGGGTGTTTCAAGATGAACCCAATCCAACAAAAGTTGTTCGCGCTCGAAGCACATCGAAACAAATGGTCGCCTGTTTTTTCCGGAAAACTGGTCATGTGGCAACTGTGCCTTTAGAGGAACGTAGAACGGTCAACTCTGAATGGTACACAACAATTTGTTTGCCAGAAGTCTTCGGTCAAATACGGAAAACAAACAAACGCCGTCGGATCATTCTTCATCAAGACAATGCCAGCTGTCACACATCTCGTCTAACAACCGACTTTATGAACAGTCAAAAAATCGAATTGATGGGTCATCTGCCGTACAGTCCTGATTTGGTACCCAATGACTTCTTCTTGTTCCCGATTGTCAAGAAAAAATTGCGTGGACAACGATTTTCGTCGGCAGAAGACACTGTTGATGCGTTCAAAAACCATATTATGGCGGTGTCTCAAGAAGATTGGAAAAACTGCTTTGACAAATGGTTCGAACGAATGCAAAAGTGTATTGACCATAAAGGAGAATACTTCGAAAAACAATAAAGCAGTTTTCAATGCCAAATTCCTGTTTTTTCATTGTTAGGCTCAAAATATAAATAGTGACCCTCGTACTGTATATACAAACTTACAATGGAAATGTTTCATGAGAGTGTTAATAAAACTATAATAAATTTCAGTAACTTTCCTTTCAGTGAAAATAAAACATTGTGGATGTACTATATAAATGTAACTTAAAATATTATTTTGTAGTCTTTGCAGCTGAATTTTGTTAATTTTTTTGTGATAGGTTTGCAAAATATCAGCTGCTATATTTATTTAGAATTTAATGATAATGACACTATTTGTGGTTTAACATGATTAGTATTTTGTATTATTCTACAGAAAATGTTTGCTGCCCATAAAAATTATTGAATTTTAAATGAAGAGAAATGTAAGTGTTTACAGTTTATATATTACATTTCCTTTTGTATGAGCTTCACATCATCAGTATATATATTTTGCTTCATGTCTTTCTCTTTCTTATGGTCTAACAAACACCATTAAATGAATACATGATTAATGTATTTCAAGAAAAGTGATTCTGATGTGAACAAAAACCTGATGTACGTTATTCTATAAATTATTTATGTAAAGTGAATTTTAAAAAAAATCACCTGATTTAAATCAATCCACCTTGGCAGAAACTGTAATAAAATGTTTCTTAACTATTAGTGGAATAGTAGCTTTAAATATCAAGAATGCAGTCTGCGTGTCCTGCCCGGTACAATATAATGCCCCTGTTGGGGAAAGGGAAAATATCAGGGGTGAGTTTCTATGTAATCCTTGAAATGTATTAACTACTATCGGATTACCAGTGATCAGAACACTACATTTTAAAAGTAGCTTCGCTACAGCTACAGCTACTCTTCCAAAATGTAGCTTCGCTACAGCTACATTTACCAAAAAGTACCTCGCTACGCTACTCATGTGCGCTACTAGCTACTTTTGCGCTACTGCTACATAAAAAAATTAAAAACAACCATATGGGTATTAAAAATCTTCTACTACTGGTAAATAAATTCTGTTATTTATTAATATGGTTCCCATCATTCAATAATTTTGATAGCATTGTTACTTCAGTTACTTATTTTTACTATAGTTTTTGAGAATACCATACCTATGCAAGTGGTATATCAAACCAAATTTGATTTATGAATATTGAAATTAGGGTGTTACCCAAATTAATGATTACAACTATACACAAATAAAATTTGGCAGGATTATGTATTCATGCTCACATCAACATATTTTTCTTGAGAATAAATATTTCATTTTTTATAGACTGATAGGAAGGCAGCATTTTGAATGAAAAGTACCTGGAGCCCTTTGATTACAAAAGGGCCCCAGGTTCGATACCCAGCGGAGGCACATAGTGGTTAGGATCCAGTCTCGATCAGCTTATCTACGCATAAGGTGGACTCAAAACAAAAACTAGGGAAGATGCCAAGTTGGGAGGATGGGATCCTCCTGCTCCTCCATTCCCCACACTGCTCATCATTCAACATTCTTCCTCGTACTTACAATTAGCCGAAAGTGGCAGAAAGAGACTAGATAACAGAATAATTAAATAAACCATTCATCCTCATTGTCATGATTGAGAGAAGTGGAAGAATAGATGAGGAGGTAAACAGAAGAGGACAAATGGGTGGTGGACTATACCAAAGCGTTCGAAGAGTAATATGGAACAGGGGTGTACCTATGAAATGCAAGAAGGTAATATATAACACATACTATGTGCCAGTAATTACGTATGGATTACTTGGACAATGTAATAGAGAAACAAAAAGAAGATGCAGGCAGTGGAGGAAGGGATAGAATAAGGAATGAGGAGATCCGACAGACAGTGGTTGGGGTGAAGCTTCAGGACAGAATACATCAGGTACAGATGAGATGTTTCGGACACATGAAGAGGATGGATGCAGAAAGACTACCAGTAAGAGCTTATAATGCAAAAGGAGTGGGAATATGGCCAAGCGGGAGACCAAGATGTTGGTGAAAAAAGCAGATAGTGGAGAGTGTTAGGAGAAGAGGACAAGATTGGAACCCCGTGGAAAGAGAGGAGTGGTGGAAGACCAGGAAAAATGGAGAGGCTCGACTTCTATGCCTACCCAGCCAGAGGCAGGAAACGGCAAAGGATGATAATGATGAGAATGTCATGATTAGCAAAAGTTACAGCAAAGCGACACAAAAGTAGGAAAAATACATAAATTTGAAAACAATGTATACTTTTTGCAATATGATAAAATATATTTAGGAAACTGTCGTGTAAACCTGAGTGTTCTAAACGTATTGTAATTTTAAAATTTGTGAACAAAAGTTATCGCGAAATGAATTATAATTCCAGAAACTGTATATCATTCTTGTAACAATAATTTATTGCTGGTGAGATTCTATATACTGACGATGATCAAAGCTGTTAACGTACTGAGCCATTTATTGTTGGCACTATTCCTTTGTCAGTACAGTGGAAAATCCATCGCTCATTTTTGCACTGCAAGTTGTGTTTTACACAGCAATTAATGACATTTTGGTGTTTCTTACACCATGGATATCCACAGGATTTGTTCCAGGGGTGAAGCAAACGAGGCACTTTTCCAGCAGTGCAGCATACGAGGCATGTTTCTCTCCAAAATAGCGATGCAGCTAAAAAAATGAAGCTGTTAGCTGGAATATATTCATATATGTCAGTTAGTTATGTGGATATCTGAATTATTGATACTAATTAAATAAATTACGCAGATATCTATAATCTACAATCTACATAATCTGTGTCTTCATGTAATAGACTGTCTTAATGAACCTCCTGCAAAATTAAGGGTATTTGTAGATTTTTTTTGACGCTGTTGCCACATTAAATTCACCTCAAAATGCTGAGAAAAATTTAGCTACAGAAATTTTGTAGCTTCGCTACCGCTACAACTACAATTTTCAAAATGTAGCATCGCTACAGCTACAAATTTTGTAGCTAGCTACTTCTGACCACTGCGGATTACAAATTATGGAAACTAGAGTTTAGACTCCAAGTAAAAATTAACCAGTACCAGAGGTGTCGCCTGAAAGGGGTTCACGGAGAACACGAACTCCCAACCGATAAAACACTACATTTCAATATACTTATTTTACAAAGCAGTTTTTTTTCATTCATAAAGTCTTCACAATGCTTCAAATTTCCTAATTTCTCCAGACAGTTGACAAGAAAAGCTCACCAGGTTAGGCAGTGAAAGCCCGGTGCACATCTGGCACTGTGAATTCCCTCTGCTGTATTCTTCCAATGTTCTAGTTTTACCGAAGAAACGGGAAAAATCAAGGGGGGGAAACTGGAAATCAGAGCACGTGCACCCTCCAAAAGAACACTGTAAACAGATGGCAGCAACTGTTCGGAGAATGCCAATACCGGCGGATGTACGAAGTATTTTATTCTTTCGTTTCGTTTAGCTTCTGTACTGGGAAAAAGTAAGCAGTCGTTAAGATATAATGCAAGCACTGTTTGCGTTGCTATAGTATTTCCTAAGATCGTCGATGTTTTAGCCTAATATCTTTCTTTTCCAATACATGTAACCAAATTATTTTTCGAGTATGCCTTCGATTTCATGAGAACAAAGAAGTGTTTTTTGGTGTCTTCAAAGAGCCACACTCTCTGATATTCTATAAATAAAAAACTTGTGATCCAATGATGATGAAATTTAAATACAGTGCAGTAGGAAAGGTTTTAAATACAATCCTTAATTTTCAGATTTTTTAAATCAGCCAAAAAAAGGTTTTAACCAATTTTGTGAAACATTTTTTTCTTAGTTTGGGTCTTATTTTGAAGTTACTTTCGGCTGTTTTTAAAACCCATTATCATTGTCAATTCACATTGCAAAACCAATTTTTTTATTCAACAGAGTAAAGACATTCATTGAAAGAAACCACACTGCACGTACAGCAATGTCCATTGTTTAACTTTCCTTCACCTTTCTGCCACTTTTGGCTAATCACAAAGATGTAGATGAGTGGCAATAAGATGAAGCATGAAGGGACAAACACATGGGCAGAACACAACAAAAGCTCCACAGAGGATTGTACTGGCAGCATGCCAAAGTCTCATTAGACTGCAAATTACAGTCAAGGGTGTACTACATGGACGAGAGATTTGACATTTGGAGGATTTCCAAAAAGGCACTCCTTATACCCTGTTTTTACAATTCATATTTCATTCAATAATCAAACCATATAAATGTACCTTGACAACACTGAGTCACATATTGGCAACACATTTATTTTAAAGCATACGAAAGTGTTTCTTACACACACAAAATGTGTTTACTTATTCAATCTGATGAACTAAGTATTAGGGGTGTTTTAGAATACTGGACATGAGTCTGAAAGTACGTTTGAATCGTAGAGAAACTAACCATCACTGTTGACAGTTTCATTAAGTATTATTTACTGAAGAAATTATGATTTGAAAAGTAGCTTACATGAGCATCCATGTTTTACAGAAAGCAGCTGTTCTTAGCTTATGTACACAGAATACTGTCAAATGTTTTGTGCTTGAGACCAGATATTAAGTGATCAGGGACAATATTTCAATGGTAAGAGACCTAAACTTGACCCACCTAACAACGAAAACATTTACATACCCATTCTTACACATACGAACGTGTAGTAGGTGGCAGCAGAAGTCTGCATCCAAGACAACAGTAAACAAATGGATGCTTCTGAACAAAGAATCATGAAGAAATGTACAGAATGGAAAAAAACGTTCTCCAGGAAACACAAAATAAGTAGACTCTTGAGGAATGTGTTAACTGACACAAATAGAAATCGAACCACGTGAAAATGGTGCCACATCTTGAAGCGGATTAAAGAGTGAGCTGCACTAGGAAGGCAACTAAGTAAACCATATTAAAAGTAAAATTTTATATATATCTCAACAAGTATTTTACAACTTACTGCAAGGTCCTATGTTCATAGGTTTCCTAAATATTGTATATTGAAATCGGATGATTCTTTTTGATACATGGTGTATTATTTTTCTTTGTGAATATCCAGCCACCACACAAAATCATCAATGCTGAAATTAAAATCACAGTTCTAACCAATCAATTTAACATATGAGTACCAACACAACCAATCTGCAATGGAAAACTCTTTCAACATTCCACCACATACAAGGTTCTCCTTTTTACACAGGTCTTATTTCTACAGGCTTCCCTGCTTATGTAAAAACCTGCCTCAAAGCACTGACATTTTTTTGCAAGAACATAGTTTTCGGTAATTATGCGATATTGCCCAAACACCTCTCACTCATTTATCTCATTAATTTTAGCATTGATACTTACCTATTCTGCATTGTGGAAGATTCTTTAAGGTGAAGTTATGCCTTTGTCCATAAAATAGTGTCAACTTTTCATATTACGAGTCATTATTTGTCTTCCTTGTTCCACTTGGATAACAGACAGACAATATGGCATGCACTCGTCATGGATCATCGTGCGTCGTGCTTGTGTTTTGTTGATTTGGAGTGGGTATGCAATGTTTCAACCTTCTTAACCGAAAAATACCTACTTTCGTGTTCATTATGTCATCACAAACCATTGACGGATAGTCCCAAAAATACATTCACCATAGCCCCACAAACCCTTGACGGATAGCCTCACGAAACATTGACGGATAGCACCAAAAACCATTCACGATAGCCCTACGAAACATTGATGGATAGCCCCAAAAACCATTCACAATAGATCCATGAACCATTGACGGATAGCCCCAAAAACCATTCACGATAGCCCCACGGACCATTTCCGGCAAGTTTAGGTTAGGTTGGGTTAGGTAAGAATAGTTTAAAAAATCTCGTAAAAAAAAGCACATTTGGAAACACTGGCGAGAGCACGTGACTTTCGAAACTTGCGCCATCTGCAAGTACATAATGGAAACAACGACATAATGTTGTCGCTTTACAGAAAATACAAGTTCCTTACATAAAAAGTGATTATTTCTTGTTCTGCAGCATTGAAAGAAAATACCTCGAAGAACTTCGATAATGCTACAGAAACTGATTTTAGTAAGTAGTTTCTCCTGTAAATTTGAAGAAATCCATTCGGGCGATATTGCATATTTACCCAGTTTTCAACTGTCAATGATTTATTTCACAATTTTTTACATTGCTAACGTACTCTTCTGCATTGCGGAACATTTCTTTAGGCGGAATAATGAATTTATAACGAAAATAATGTTTATTTCTTACATTAACGAGTACTTACTGTTGTTCCTTATTTCCCACAAACCATCCACGGGTAGCCCCAAAAACCATTGACGTTAGACCAAAAATTCACGATAGCCCCACGAACCATCACGGGGACGAGGTATGCCTACTAGGTTAGGTTAGGCCTGTTAGGTTAGGTTCCATTAGCACTCCTTTCGTTCAATTTAGCATATACGGACAACATCATGGCGGCAGCAGCAATAGCGCATCGGAAATAGATTTTTGTAGAAAACCACATGCATTCGCATTAAAATGGATCAAAAATACATTCTCGAACATCAACAACACTACAGAAAATGATTTGCGTAAGTACTTTCTCCTGTAAATTTGAAGAAATCCGTCTCCAGTATAGTAAAGTGTTACCGTAAAGTTCCCTGTGCATGTAGAACTGTGCCATGGAGGCACATTTACGGGATGCAGGATAGGACTCCACACATTCTCGATCTTTGCCATCTTGGAGGTCATGTGATCAGCACCTTGCTCCGGATGCCTCCCCCCCCCCAGGTACCCACTGATTTCAGGCTGGGTGAGCCCCAGAGCTACTTAATGCAGGGTCAAGGCCGGAAAAATCCCGACCTTACATCACCCACGCCGGGAATCTAAAACTTTAAGGAAATAAAGGTAACATTATCGTATGAGGGAAACGGATTCCTTCAAATTTACAGGAGAAAGTATTTATGCATTATTTCACCTTAAGAAATGTTCCGCATTCCAAAATATTACGTTAGCAATCTAAAAAAGTCCGAAATATATGATTCGTACGTGTTTACCTCATACGATAATAGTACCGAAATAAATAAAATTTATTGTCAAGATAAGCTATACAATAAATAACAAAATTCAACTTTGCAATGTAAGCAATCATCTGTTAACTTACCGTGTTGTTGTAGAAGAAACTGTTGTCATAGTCGAATTTAATTCATTTATCATTGGTGCACTGCTTGACCTTTTCAAACTCCCACTCGAATTTGAAGATGGTGAATCAACATCCATGATCTTATGTATGAATTCATAAACTACACATATAATCACAACGTTTTTCTATCTTGAAATATCCTCACACGAAGGAGATTTGAAAGTGAATTTTTCGAAAATAGGTCTGCACATTAAATGCTCATATTCTTCATCCGCTTTTCTTGCTAAGTTATTTTACTTCATTCTGGGCTAAAGGTTCTTTATTGCAACACTGCAATCAGAGATGCAATATTCAATAATTTGCGTTCTTCACAAGAGAAAATTATGAAGAACATAGCACACAATATCGTCACGAGGACAAATCGTTGTAATAACAAAAGCTAATTGCATCCAGCAATAACACAAAATAGAACATCAATTTGTTTTTACTTAACGCACTATTGCTCCGCAGACACTGTAACGGAAACATAATGAAGTAAACACTGTTATTTCCAAAATTTCTTCACATTTGATGAAATTTAGGGACACAAAGCTATCAAGCCATTTGTCACTTAACGTTTTGCTTTTGCCTGCTTACCTTGCCTTCTATCAAACAAGTGAACAACGCGGCGCGTTGCAGTATCTCATTAAAAAGCCAAAGTTGGTTTTATGTTGCCTACTTTGCTATTACGACAGGGAAGTTTCATTTATTTGAAATATAAAAAACATACACGCAAAAATGTATAATTTTCTTGTATTCTTCTATTTATCAAAATCTTGATGTCACGTTTCCAAAATTTGCTTCTTTCTCTACGCAACATCCAGAACGGACGATCATTTTCTCCAGGAAGGGTAAGGTAAAGTAAAAAAAGGTAAAGTGTTCCCCTGTGCATAGCACCACGCCATGAAGGCGTATAGGGGGTGTGGGGGTAACGCCCCACACTTTCTTGATCCGGTCGTGAGTGGGGGTGATGTGATCATCATCACGCCCCTGACCGCCTTTACCCCCCAGGGTTTCCCCCAGGTACCCATGTTATTCGACGCTGGGTGGGCGCCGGGGCCGCTTCCATCGTTAGAAAAGTTCCCGGATTTGAACCGGCCGGGGATCGAACCCGGGACCTTGAGCATGGTAGTCAGACGCGTTACCGACTGAGCCACCGCGGCCACCTTCTCCAGGAAGGGACATGCAAGATTTTTTACCGATAATCTAGACTTCTAAGAAAACGGCGTACTCCCTTCCGCATATTCATACCACAGACATGGACGTCCGCAGGATTTTGTCCAGGGAGGGGGAAGAAGATATTTTTTTCAGGGGGGGCAAACAAGGCACATTTTCTCCAAAAAGAGTTCTGTTCCCTAAAAAAAAAAACATTTCTTAAATTTGAATGTAGGGTGATCAAGCAATAATTAACACATATTATTGTGGCTAAAATAAAATTTCATGTGTGAAATACATAATTTTTGGTTGACTTTCATTTTTCAGCCCCCCCCCCCTCTTGGATGCCCATGAGTCCATGACCACAAATTATGACTCAAATATACATCAAGTTGACTCAACCAGAGCGCAGAGATTTAACTCATATGATTTTTGCTTGAACTGGTCTCATTTTTTGGAAAACACTAAAGCAACCTTGATTTCTGACGTCTCTGAGAATACTTTCATTGTAAGGCTAAATGCCTAAGTTATTAGGTCAGGCTAGATAGGTTTAGTTCTCTTGGCATAAATAATAAATTTTCAGCATATTTATGCTAATTGAACCAACGTAACAACAGGCAATCATCACCTGACGTCAGAATTGGGCGTTAAGGAAGACCCTGCTTGAACACATCCAATGGGACTTAACTCTCGCACATAAGTTGATTGTTTGAGTGGCATCGTCAAAACAACTGTTGGACAGATTAGATGCGGGAATTGGCCAAATGGCAAAGAACATGGCGAAAGTGTGTGATTAATTGTTAAATATTTATTTTTAAAAACAGTATATTAATTAAAAGAAAGAGAAATTAAAAACGGTAAGTTTTGTTTAGTTAGTCTGAAAGCATATGTTCACTCATGTATGCTGCAGAGATTTTTTGTTCATAGTGAAGTAGGTTCTAAAACCGGCCGAAGTTCCGATTGTCTAATTTCTAACTAATCATGGTACACACGCATTTTTACATGGTTCGATTTCTATTTGTGTCAGTTAACACATTCTTCATAGTCTTTGTGATTATTTATGGGTGTTTCCCGGAGAACGATTTTTCCATTCCGTATAGTCCTATACAGTGCCGTAGAGCAGTTCTCTGGGCAACTCCTGCAAGTAAAAATATTGGCGGCCCTCATAGTGGCAAAAAATTACGTAAGAATTGACAATATAGATAAAGTCTGTAATTCATTAACAGTTTCATGCATCGGAGACACATTTAAATCCGATATTTTATCTTTCTCGTGGTTTGTACTTACCAATTATGTATTGCGGAACATAGTGGAAGGTGCCAATATGCTTTTTGCACGAAAACAAACACTTTTTCTGCTAAAATAAACCATTTTCCTTAATGCTACGGAAAGCACGTCACGGTGCGATATCGCTTGCTTTGCGAATTGTAACGCTTCTTTTGTTTTCAAATATCAATGTTTCCAACTCTATTGTGCATGAAAGTTGTAAAAAAGCCCCAAAAACCATCCACGGGTAGCCCCACAAACCATTGACGTTAGCCCCAAAAACCATGCACGGGTAGCCCCACAAACCATTGACGTTAGCCCCAAAAACCATCCACGGGTAGCCCCACAAACCATTGACGTTAGCCCCAAAAACCATCCACGGGTAGCCCCAAAAACCATCCACGGGTAGCCCCACGAACCATTCACACGAGGTTAGGTTAGGCCTGTTAGGTTAGGTTCCATTAGCACCCATTTCACCCCTAAATTCATCGAAAAACCATTTTCCTTTCTCGACAAAAAACCGCGCGTTTCTTGAAGAAGAAAAAAAAACTTGCGTTTCTCGAAAAAAATCGTGCGTTTGGAAACCCTGATTCCACTAGCGAGATCGCGTGACTTCCGACGCTAGAGCCATCTGCAGGTACATCTTGGAAACAACGGCATAATGTTGTCGATTTTCACAAAATGCGCAATATTATTACATGAAAAGTGATTATTTATTGTTCTGCTGCATTGTAGGATGAAGTTTTAGGAAGAATATATATCGACGGAGGTTATAAACCTTGGAGAAACTCATTTCCGTAAGTAGTTTCTTGTGTAAAATTGAAGAAATGTGTCTCCGATGCATGAAACTGTTACCTGTAATTCACTTCCTACTTCGGTACTTGTCTAGTAAAGTCCGAACATCTGTCACTCGTTTATTTCCTTACTTTTAGCATTGATACTTACCTATTCTGCATCGCGGAAGATTCTTCGAGGTGAGGTTATGCATTTTTTCCCCATAAAATAGTGTCAACCTTTCATATTACAAGTCAGTATTTGTCTTCCTTGTTATGCTTGGGTAACAGACCATATGGCATGCACTCGTCGTGGATCATCGTGCGTCGTGCTTATGTTTTGTCGATTTGGAGTGGTTATGCAGTGTTTCAACCTTCTTACCCGAAAAATACCTACTTTCGTGTTTATTATGTCATCATAAACCATTGACGGATAGCCCCAAAAACCATTCACGATAGCCCCAAAAACCATTCACGATAGCCCCAAAAACCATCCACGATAGCCCCACGAACCATTCACGATAGCCCCACAGACCATTTCCGGCAAGGTTAGGTTAGGTAAGTATAGTTAAAATAAAAATTTTAAAAAAAATCTCGTAAAAAAAGGCACGTTTGGAAACACTGCCGAGACCACGTGACTTTCGACGCTCACGCCATCTGCACGTACATATTGGAAACAACGGCCTAATGTTACAGAAGATGCAAGTTCCTTACGTAACACTGATTATTTATTGTTCTGCAGCATTGCATGGTGAAGTTTTTAGTTTCCGTGAAAGAAAATACCTTCAAGAACCTCGTCAATGATACAGAAAGTGATTTCAGTAAGTAGTTTCTCCTGTAAATTTGAAGAAATCTGTTCGGGCTATAATAGACAGTTTCCCCTACTACTTATACTCACTTCTTATGCACTCCTGGTGACGTATCTGGAGTTACGATGTGGGGGTCGCGTGTTAAAATTGTACATTTACGTGTAGAAGTTGTGGTAAAACTATCAAAGCCGGGAATTGTCTGTAACGCGTTTATTCTGTAATTGACGACATTCATACTTACTTATTCTGCATTGCGAAAGATTGTTTAACAAGGGATTTAGCGGTAAATTTCTCGTTAGCGGACAAACGGCTGGGTAACATTATAGTATAAGGGAAACTGATTTCTTCAAATTTACAGGAGAAAGTACTTACGGAAATAATTTTCTGTAGCGCTGTGGAAATTCATGAATCTAGTTTTGGTCCATTTTAATGCGAAAACATGTCGTTTTCTGTGAAAATCTCTGTCCGACACGCTGTTTCTGCTGATGCCATTTGCTTTCTGCACGAGAGTACAATGTTCCGTGTGTTAAGATGATGCCACCCCATAATCAGTGTTTCAGCCTTGTCGTGTTTTCACTAGAACATGACTGTCGAGTATTTTTTATTTTTTTTTAACTATGCTTACCTAACCTAACCTAAGCTTACCTAACCTAACCTAACCTTATGGAAAATGGATTTTGGGGCTAACGTCAAGGTATTAGCATAATTTCAAATCCGGGCACATAAGTAGTTGTTTTCCGGTGAACGAGGTTGCAACACTGCATAAATCGACAAAACACTCGCACAACGCACCCTAAACCAGTACGCTATCACGGCCATAATGTGTTACAGATTCGAAACAATAAGTAACAGTAAGTACTCGTAAATAGAAGAAATAGACATTATCTTAGTTAGAAATGCATTATTTCACCTTCAGAAATGTTCCGCATTCGAAAATAACACGTTAGCAATGTAAAGAAGTCCGAAATATATGATTCGTAGGTGTTTCCCTCATACGATAATAGTACCCCCAAAAATACCTACGTAGCCCCACAAACCATTGACGCATAGCCCCACGAACCATTTCCGGTAAGGTTAGGTTAGGTAGGGTCACGTATAGGTTACAATTATTCACCTTAGGAAATGTTCCGCATTCCAAAATAGTATGTTAGCAATGTAAAAAATATGATTTATAGGTGTTTCACTTATACTATAATAGTACCAACGGCTGAAATTTGATAGTTCATTTAATTTGAATTTTGGTACTTACGTATTCTGCATTGAGAAGGTGGCATTTCGCTTATTTCACGGAAATAAGCTCTATTTGAGACATATCGAGTAAGTTTTCTTCGTTTCTTTTTGCCTTCAGTAACACGCAAAATGGCGGTCACAGTTTCCCTACTGTACTCTGCAACCAGTGTTTCCACCCCAATGCACCCAAAAAGTAACATTATCGTATGAGGGGAAACGGATTCCTTCAAATTTACAGGAGAAAGTACTTACGGAAATCATTTTCTTTAGCGTTGTGGAAGTTCCTGAATATAGATTTGATCCATTTTAATGTGAATGCATGTTGTTTTCTGCAAAAATCTCTGTCCGACACGCTGTTTCTGCTCCAGCCATTTGCTTTCTGCATGAGATTGCAATGTTCCGTGTCTTAAGATGATGCAACCCCGTAGCCAGTGTTTCAGCCTCGACGTGTTTTCACTAGAACCACGTGTCGAGTATTTTTAATTTATTTTTTTTTAACTATGCTTGCCTAACCTAACTTAACCTAACCTTACGGAAAATGGTTTTTGGGGCTAACATGAATGGTTTTGGGGGCTAACGTCAATGGTTTGTGGGGCTAACGTCAATGGTTTGTGAGGATAACGTCAATGGTTTGCGACGTATTAGCATAATTTCAAATCCGGGCACGAAAGTAGATATTTTCCGGTGAACAAGGTTGCAACACTGCATAAATCGACAAAAAACTCTCAGAACGCCCCCTAAACCAGTACGCTATCACGGCCATAATGTGTTACAGATTCGAAACAATAAGTAACAGTATGTACTCATAAATAGAAGAAATAGACATTATCTTAGTTAGAAATGCATTATTTCACCTTCAGAAATGTTCCGCATTCGAAAATAACACGTTAGCAATGTAAAGAAGTCCGAAATATATGATTCGTAGGTGTTTCCCTCATACGATAATAGTACCCCCAAAAATACCTACGTAGCCCCACAAACCATTGACGCATAGCCCCACGAACCATTTCCGGTAAGGTTAGGTTAGGTAGGGTCACGTATAGGTTACAATAGTTAAAAATTGGTTTCGAAAGAAATATGCGTAGCCCCACACACCATTCTTGCATAGCCCCACGAACCATTGACTCACAGCCCCACAAACCATTTGCAGAAACGTACCTTCTTCAGTTACAAAAACACGTGTTTGGAAACACTGATCGGGATTACGTCATCACACACGGGCTACATCCACCTGGAAGTAAATGGATGCAAGAGCTTTCGTGCATCGGTCACACATTTATATCGTAAAATAGATGATTTACCAGCAAAATTCAATGAACGGTGCGAGAAGTATAAAGACACTGATTTCGGTAAGTAATTTCTCCTGTAAATTTGAAGAAATCCGTTTGTCCGATACGAGAAATTTACCGATTTTGCTTTTTTTAACGAAATTAGTATCTATTGTCGACATATCGAGTAATTATTGTTTGTTCTTTTCTCGCTTTCTGAACATGCAAAATGGCGGGCAAATCTTGACTAGCATTGTGTTTCAAACAGCAAAGCAGTGTTTCAACCTTCTTAACAGAAAAATTCCCACATAGCCCTGAAAACCATTCCCGCATAGCCCCAAAAACCATTCACGATAGCCCCACGCACAATCACAGTTAGGTTAGGTTGCTTTAGGTTGGGCAATATAGTGAAAAAATTGTGTGTTTGGAAACACCGGGGATTACGTCATCAGATGCTCGCAACATCCGGTTCAAGTACATGGATGGAAATGCAAGCATGGATGAAATGAAGTATGGATGAAACCGCTTTCGTGCATCGGATGGAAATTATTATAGAAAAATACATGAATTAGCAGCCAAATACATTGAAAAATGCGAGAAAACACTTCTACAACCTTCTGAAATTGCACAGAAACTCAATTCTGTAAGTACTTTCTCCTGTAAATTTGAAGAAATCTGATTCCCGGCTTTTATATTTTACCGAAGTTGTAAAATAAAGTTATTTTCCACGATAATTCTCCATATGGCATGTTCCATATTGATGAAACATTGTTCATCGGTTACGTGCTACAAAACTAGGAATTCCTTATTGAAAGTGATCATTGGCCCACAAACCATTCATGGAAGGTTAGGTTAGGCAAGCATAGTTATAAGGTAAAAATCTGATAGTCCCCGGAGACCTATAACTTCTTTGTTTTGTCAATTTTTGACATTCGTACTTACCTATCTGCTTCGCGGAACATTCTTGAAGGTGCATTCATGTTTTTTTGATGAAAGTTATTGCAATTTTGTACACTAGAAGTACTTTTTCCTCGTAGTCTTTCCGCTTGCTTGACACACAATATGGCACGTACACCTTCCTAGGTAATCGCGCGTCATGCTTGTGTTTTGTCGATTTTCATTTGTTATGGAGTGTTTCAACCTTCGGAACCCAAGAAATGCCCGTGAAGAAAGCTCGTGATCTTTTTATTTATATATATATATATATATATATATATATACACCGCGTGAGGCACCTAAAAGTACCACCTGAAATAGCGAAGAAACCAGAAACAGTAGCGATGTGAGGTTTGGGGGAAACAATAATATCAAATGGGGCACGTAAATCGGAGGTATGGGGTGGGTCGAAAAATATCGACAAATGGGGCATCTGGAGCAAAGTCATATTTTTTTAAATGGAATGATATAAAATAACATGCATAATATAAAAGAGCACACGCAGAGAAACACAACGCCGTTGGTCTCATGCATCTACTGCACATAGGAACGAAGATATGGCCATGTGAAAATACGTAAACAAACTAACAAGTGGCCCACTTGACCGTCAGTACCACAGCATGTACAAGTATGAGATGTCGGAAGCCATTGGACAAGATGAAAACAGAACGTGTTAAAGGAAGAAAAAATGCTGTAGACATCGTCAGCACCATGTATTTGACAGTGTTACAGCATAATGAAAATGACCATGACAGTATGTCGAAGAACCACTGCGTAAGAAGCGAAAACCTGTCAAAGTGTGTGTTCAAAGTGGTGGCCGTCAACTGCGATACAGGCAACGAGGCACCCACGCAAAGATCGTTGCACAGAATGTAGCATCTCGTAGGGAATGTCCTTCAGCTTTCCCCACAGGAAAAAGTCTAACGGTGCCAAATCTGGGGAATGAGCGGGCCATTTGACAGGCCCTCCACGTCCAATCCAACGATTTAAAAATGTATTTTCCACACATGCTGTAGCGCGTCTTGCACTGTGAGCTGGGCACCCGTCATGTTGGTACCACATTTCCCTCCTTGTCTGAAGTGGTATGTCCTCCAATAGTACAGGCAGTTCATGTTGTAAAAACTGTATGTATCGGTCAGCATTCAGTGTCCCTTGTATAAAAAAAAGGCCAATGAGATGTTCACCCACTATACCACACCACACGTTCACACTCCATGGGCGCTGGCGTTCCACTTGGCGAAGCCAATGTGGATTTGTCACCGACCAATAGTTCATGTTCCTTAGGTTGACATTTCCATGATTGGTAAAAGTTGCCTCGTCAGTGAAGAGGATATGTGACAAATCGGGTGTGTCGTGTTGTAACATCCATGTGCAAAACCGAACACGGTCCACAAAATCATTCCCGTGAAGTTCCTGATGGAGGGAGATATGATATGGGTGAAACTTGTGTGTGTGCAGAATGCGCAATACACTTCGCTGACTCATCCCAGCATCCCTGGCAATTTCACGGGAGCTAACGTGTGGATTCACAGCAACAGCGGCGAGAACATTTATTGCACCTGCCTCACCTGTAGTTGGCTTGTTCCGCACACGTGCTCGTGGTGTTACGCTTCCGCTGTCTCTTAATTTAATAAATAACTTACCAAACAGACGTCGAGATGGCTGTCGTCTGTCCGGATATCTCTCTGCGTACACACGGTAGGCTTCTGAGGCATTCTTTCGGCATTCCCCATAAATCAGGATCATGTCCACTTTTTCTATGTTTGTGAACACCATAATCTTCGCTCTTACCACTACGACTGCTTGCTATGAACTAACACGATCTCGTGGACCTGCTATCAAAACTTGCTCTGCGTAAAGGCAGTTCTGTCAGGCACCTGAGAAGTCTTTCATGCCGTGGTACTGACGGTCAAGTGGGCCACTTGTTAGTTTGTTTACATATTTTCACATGGCCATATCTTCGTTCCTATGTGCAGTAGATGCATGAGACCAACGGCGTTGTGTTTCTCTGCGTGTGTTCTTTTATATTATGCATGTTATTGTATATCGTTCCATTTAAAAAAATATGACTTTGCTCCAGATGCCCCATTTGTCGATATTTTTCGACCCACCCCATACCTCCGATTTACGTGCCCCATTTGATATTATTGTTTCCCGCAAACCTCACATCGCTACTGTTTCTGGTTTCTTCGCTATATCAGGTGGTACTTTTAGGTGCCTCACACGGTATATATATATAAGATTTTCACATTGTTTTACGAAGATAATTGTAATGGTTCGTGGGGCTATCCGTACGGGAATCGGTGTGAAATGAAAAAAAAAAAATGTTTAGTTTCAAATTTTTGAGTCCAAATTTCCCACCGATTCCGAGCTCCGCCCCCAACTGTTACCACGGCCCCACCTCTGCTCCACTTCAGCTCCCCGGCTTTTTCTATAGACTCCCTGTTAAAGGCATGTTAGAAATTGGCAGTTACCTGCCCCCAAATTTCACCACGCATTCACGACACATCATATTAGTCAAACAGTTACAAGCTTACTTTGTCCTATGAAGGTACCCACTTTTGCTGATTTTTCAAATCTACACGGGACTCTTTTTAAACCGTAACTTTCCACGTCCCTAGACTCTTTTTGAACACTCATATATCCACAGCCCATTCCTTCTAACGAGTAGCTTACATTCACTGCCACACTTTGAACATTCAATTCCTTCCTTCACGATTCCATGTTCAATTACAAAATCCACTGGATCTTCCACACCCGGTACAAATTTCACCACGCAACACGTCATGTTTCTGACTTTAGTTGCAAATCCAGACGGGTCGAAACACTGCATACCCAATGAACATAAACAAATCACAATCACAATGCGTGATGATGTAGGAAGGTGTACGAGGAAGTGTATAGCAAAGGCTATTCTCCGTCGGAGAATTAATTGTCAACAAACAACATGAGTTTCCGCTATGAAACCTTCCCACATCACACAAAACACCTTGCAGATGTTAGACAATGCTACACGAACTTATTACCTTAAGTAGTTTCTTCTGTAAAAATTAAGAAATCTGTCCGGGGACTATCAGATTAGTACCGTTATAACATTTAGTTCGAAAAACTTATAACAATTCCTTCGTAAAACTACGCATATACACCTATATATATAAAAAATTCAATCGGCTTGCTTTCAAATTTCCAGACGTGACCCCTGGTTTTTTACAACAGATTCGTGATTAGGAGCCAAAATAGTATACCGAAAATTAACAAAATTTGAGACTCTCTATATTGTCAATTTGCTCCAAAAATTAGGATGCCAGAGTCTAAATGCTACAGAAACTCATTTCCATAAGTAGTTTCTTCTGTAAAAATGAAGAAATCCGTTGGTACCAGATCGAAGTGTTGCCAAAACAAGAACAGTTTTATTAATAGATAAGCAGTGCTCGAATTTGCGTAAGCATCCTGCTCCACATACTACATCTTGTTCAACTTGATCCATACAAGGGTCCTTCCTTCTATCCTCAAACTCGAACAAGGAAATTCAAAGCTAGGAATTTTCAATTCAAACACTGCAGATCACAAAATCGTAACACATTGGAAAGGAAGAACTAGTTCGACAGAAATGTCCACAAAATTTCAATATGTAAGAAAAGTGAACTTCACGAAATAATGTGTACATTTAACTCATACACTGTTTACCCTGTGTGGCAGAGGAGGCAATAATGGCCCTTAGGTCAAAGGGATAATTGGCCCTGGACTCCACCTCCAACTGTGTTTTGGGGCCCCTTTGAAGAAACGTAACAGGTGTAGACAATGTGGGAAATTCATTTCAGCTCTTATTTCGATATGAAAAGGCTTGGCCCTCCCTGTAAAAATATTGAGTGTGAAGTTACATTTTAAAATCACGTGTAAAACTAACATCGCAGTAAAAGTCATGAATTACCAAGTTTGATGTTTATTGTGTAGCAATAAGCATAGACTAGTTGAGCAACTGAATCTTTCTACTGGATTCATGACTAGACAATTGATGCTACTTTTACAACAAACTGCAAAACTATAAAGGTATGAGATGAGGGATATTTCCTGTCAATTTCTATCTTCGGAGCAAATAAGTTAATTCTGCATTTCGTAGGGGACCCGTGTGACAAGTTACCCGGACTCCTTTGGCCGAGACAATACGCCACTGCTTATTATTGCAGACGTCTTCTTATCATGATACTGGGAACCAGATTTTTGTTTCGTAAATCTTTTCTTTTTTAGCGACACTATATGTGGAATTTCTGAGATTATATAAAATTGCAGGAGTACATTGTGGGGCCCCTACACCTCGGGGGCCCTTCTGCAATGCGGGGGCAGCCACTACACCACTGGTCCTACATGGTCTTTGTTTGGAAGCAGGCATTAGTTTCTTTCGTCTTGGATACAAACTGCTGCCGTCATCTACTTCAAATGCATTGGGTAAGAAGGGGTATTAGGTCCGTAAATGCTTTCGTGGCCCAAGTTCCTTTTGTTTTATTGCAATTTCATCGTGCTACAAATGCAATTATAACATGGTTCAATTTCGATTTACTTATGTTAACACATACTACGGACTTTTAGCGATTAAGATTTTGTTCAATGTATAATTTCATGGATAGGTTAGGCAGGTCAGGTTTGGTTCTCTTAGCATTAAAATAGTCCCTAAATGCATTCTACTAAGGTTCCGATTTACTTCTACATTCATTCCCACTAGTCTACAATACTTAACTATTACTTGTCAATGGAGAATACCTTGTCCATGGGAAGCATGCATGCTTGCATAAGGTAATTTTTAAGGTGTTTTTTTTGAACATAAATTACTTTTTTTTAATCCATACAGTGTTCATCACTTTAAGGCAGGTTCAAATTTCGTGTGACAATGATTTTCGAATTTCTAGAATAATTAGTCTTTCTTCTAGGAGAATTTGTAAAAAATCATAAAACAATCGGAACCGTTACTTCTTTCGTTGTTAGGTGGTTCAAGTTTAGTGTTCTTAACATTAATAAAACATTCCTTAATGCATTCGTTATTAAGTTAGGTGGGTCAGGTGCTTCCATTCCAACACCTGATCACAAAATATCTGGTCTCTAGCACAAACCTCCCTACCCCCTTCGAACCTTGCACGAAAATCTGCTGGAACTGCATATCTGAGACGAACGTAAATCAGGAATGACTGCTCTCTGCAAAGCACTGATGCTCGCGTAATCTACTTTTCTAATCATAATTTCTCTGATAAATAATATTTGGTGAACCTTTTGACTGTGTTAATTGATTTTTCCAAGAGAGATAAAAAATTGACCATTTAACGTGCATGGCCACCAAGCTGTGTTCGAATAGCATTCCCAATGACCTTATTTTTTCCCCCCCAATCAGGTTCCCCACTTTGACACCATGGATTCGAAATATGCTGCTTTGGGAATAAAAAGCCCCGCCAGAAGGGGTCCAGAATCATCAAATTCGAAGAACATTCCTCCTGCCAAAAAGTTTCACTTGGATAAAAGTGCATCAAATAAGATTCCACTGCGTGAGCAACGAAGGGCCTTGCCAATATTTCCTGCCAGAAAGAGGTAAGTCAACCTAGGCTGTTTGTTTGTAATCGTTCAGGCTATTTGCATTTGCTGTGTTAGGAGATGAACAACTACTTGTCGAACCTTCAACCTAACTTCAATAATGATGAACTCAATAATAATAAAAAAAAACAGTGTTCTAATAGCCAGAAAATAAACAAAGTATTAGAAACTAAAATCCAGTGGAAGGCGACAATTTCACAGAGTCGAATTTGTCAAATTTCAAAGCTTTTATTTATTTTGTACCAGTGTTGTGTGGTTGTGTGATTCAATGACAGCCATTTTAAATAATGTGATGTAATTCTTGGAAATATTGAAGCAAAACTGATAAGCTGATGCATATTGTTGCAGTGGCTTGTAACACATATTAATGTTAATTATTATTGTGAGCAAGTTTTAATTTTAATTGTTGCAATTTTCAAGCATCAGTATCATTAGGAATCTGTAAGAGTATTGACATTGATACTGGTATCATGGTATCAGCTCAGTCCTAATTGTGATTTAAATTTTTTTTGTACCTTCTGCTCAGTTTTTTCATGTAGCTACTAATTATTCATTACTGTACATACTTAAATTCAGAAACGTCATACAAACTAGAACCAATACAACTCAATGTTATCCCTCCATCTTTAGAAATGCATATCTGTCCCTATCCTGGGCAAGATCAATCCAATCTTTTCCATCCTTATCAATTTCATTTAGGTCCATCTCAATGTTATCCCTCCATCTTTAGAAATGCATACTCTGGATTTTTTAAATTATACCGTGTAAGGCAAAGTAATTTTTTTTTAAAAAAAAATTTCAGGTTACTGGACGAAGTCCAGAAATATCCAACTGTGATCATGATTGGAGAAACTGGCAGTGGGAAGACAACACAGATACCTCAATACATCCATGAGATGAGGCTGGAGGAGAATGGAATGATTGCCGTCACTCAGGTTGGGACAAACTTTTACCTTTGATATGGAAACCAACCTCTTGTGTGATGATAAAATAAAATAAAAAGAAAGTGGAAAATTTTAGAATATACATTGACTAACTAACTCTCTCACCTTTTTTATGACTGCAGCAACTCAAGCCTTCTATCTGTCCCTATCCTGGGCAATATCAATCCAATCTTTTCCATCCTTATCAATTTCATTTAGGTCCATCTCAATGTTATCCCTCCATCTTCGTCTTGGCCTTCCTACAGATCTCTTACCATCAGGTTTCCCAATGGGAATCCTGTAAACTTTTCTTTCCTTTCCCATTCGTGCCACATGGCCTGCCCAACTAAGTATTATTGATTTAATTATTCTAATAATATCTGGACAGGAATACACATTATCCAGTTCCAAATTATGTAACCTTCTCCATTTACCTGTCTCCTCATCCCTTTTAGGTCCAAATTGTTTTCTAAGGATTTTATTTTCAAATACTCCTAAGCTATGTTCCTCTTTTAATGTAAGCGACCAAATTTCACATCCATATAATACTACTGGCAATTACTATTTTTAACATTCTAAAACATATTACACACACAAACACATACTATTCTGCTTTTCTAAACTTAACACTGAAACTAAACTCCATGTACAACCATCCTCTTAAGATCCAGGACCTGCAAGAGCAGCCTTTTTTTTTGGGTGACGGGTGCTCAGTACATCAAGTCCATTGTCACAGTCTTCTTTTGTCGTGTGTGACACTGCATATGTAAATAAACTAATTATAACACCGGTAAGTCTTGTTCCCATGATATGAAAAACTCAATATGCTGACCAAGGCAGAAATTTATTTCATTTTAAAACATAAACTAAATGTAACGTTTCAACATTCTAGCAAGGTCTTCTTCAGACTCTGTACCAAGTACAAATTAAACAAAGTACAAAACAGAAAGATATATATATACACACAAAAATCACTCCTCTCCAGATATAAGATAATTAGAAAGGTGTTTTTTCTGGAACATTCCAGCAGGTGGCCTTCCCTTGTGAACTGTACTTTCACCTGACAGACGATTTAGCTAAACATTTCCTATCATCTGGAAAGTGGTAGGTCTCTTTATCTCATGCTCTTTTTCCTATCTTTCTTCATTCCTCTTCCATCTTCTGTCCTCTTTTGCTCTTGTTCTTTCCACTCTTTCTAACACCTTCTTCCATTCTTTGTTTATCTTCAGTCTTTTAACTAAATCCCCTGTCAGGTGAAAGTACAGTTGACAAGGAAAGGCCACCTGCTGGAATGTTCCAGAGAAAACAACTTTCTAATTATCTTGTGTCTGGAGGGGAGTGATTTTTGTGTGTATATATATATATATATATATATATCTTCCTGTTTTGTACTTGGTACAGAGTCTGAAGAAGACCTTGCTAGAAGGTTGAAACGTTACGTTTAGTTTATGTTTTACAATATCATAAATTTCTGCCTTGGTCAGCATATTGAGTTTTTCATAAATGAACTGTACATTTTATAAGATCTTTGGGATTATCAATATGTATGTTGGTAATTACCTATTGTGTTTTGTCTTTTATACATGGAGTTTGTTATAAATTGTTAAGTGGCAATTTGGTGTTAAATATATAGTTGGATTATGTGGTGCATATCTTTTAAAATCAACTTGACACCTTGAGTGTAATCTGCATGTGTTTGGATACACAACCCCTTTGTTTCAAGTAGCCTGCTACTTCTTTTCAAGTAGCTCCTCAATTGTCCTCGCCATGCTAGGCCTATGCTGGCTCTCACACCCAGGATGAGAGCACTAACCGTCCAAATATGAAGGAACCCTAACACTGAAACACCTCAATTTATATGAAATAGAGTTGTTTATTTTTGCAAAAGTAAAAAGTAAATGTAGCTCCTGTACATTGCAATGGGGGTAGGTTTCTACGCATTTACAATCTTGGCCATTAGTGTTGGAGATACCACTATGTTTCAGCTCCCCAGATACCACTTTACTAGAGGCCAAGTGAATAAGCCCCCATATCCATTCCACAAAAGATTCTCAGGAATTCCTTGGTCTCCCAAATGTCAGTCAGATGCCCTACCAACTGGCAGTTGAGGTAATACCAATAGCAGTGTATTTATTGATATTTTCAAGCAAGAGAAGTGAATTAATGTCACAAAGTTATTTTTTTTTTTAATATATTTGAATTGCTGTTTGTTTTAGATTACTGTCGGCAGGAATTGATAAATGAATGCAACTCTGAGCAGGCTTCAGTGAAAGAAGTAGAAAGCCAAAAAAGTCGGCAAAAATAGAAATTTTGACTTTTCGGTAAGGGGATAAAATATTACCACTTCTGTAAACATTTATATTTTGGATGCGTGCGACTTACTCACTATCATATATAATCATAAAATCAAAATTTCTTATTTACTTATTTACAGCGAGTATATACTTGTCAAAGACAACGTTTCTGTGGCAACTGCTCCCTTCTTCAGGTCAAAAACTTGGCTTTACGGAAATCCACAAAGCTTCATCATTTAGAAAGGATATAGGTTTTTACGTGGACAGGTTGAATGCTAGGATAACAAATGACTAAAACAGGACTATTCCCACATTTTAAAATCCCTTAAAACTCATATAAAAACTGTTAAAACCCGTGTTACTATCCAATCACAATTCACAATTTAAGAGATTTTGAAATGTGGGAATAGTCCTATTTTAGTCATTTGTTATCCTAGCATTCAACCTGTCCACATAAAAACCTATATCCTTTCCAAATGACGAAGCTTTGTGGATTTCCGTAAAGCCGAGTTTTTGACCTGAAGAAGGGAGCAGTTGCCACCGAAACGTTGTCTTTGACAAGCATATACTCACTGTACATAAGTAAATAACAAATTTTGATTTTATGCTTATATATGATAGTAAGTAAGTTGCACGCATCCAAAATATGAATGTTTACAGAAGCGGTAATATTTTATCCCCTTACCGAAAAGTCAAAATTTCTATTTTTGCCGACTTTTTTGGCGTTCTGGATCACTGTGCAGTGTAGAAAATTTCGAGAATGAAGCACTTTTATACATGACAACTTGAAATTTTCTGAGTGGGATCTCAAAAATCAAGACGTAATTTCCTAAAACCGGGATCAAGCAGAACCCCCGCCTCAATCTCAGTACCTGCATTTCAATATGTCGCACACCCTCGGTTAAAAGAGTTGAAGCCTTGAAATTTCAATAATATTTTCATTTTCTTTACAGCCCCGCAGAGTAGCAGCAGTTACAGTTTCCAAAAGGGTGGCAGATGAAATGAACACGGAACTTGGGGAACTAGTTGGCTACACCGTCAGGTTTGAAGATGTCACCTCACGTTCCACGAAAGTGAAGTACCTTACGGATGGAATGTTGCTAAGGGAAGCCATGGGTGGTAAGTGAACAAGTTGTTGCTTTCTACAGAATTAACCTTCGTTAGCATGTATGGAGATTCTTTGATGAATGAGGTCAGTGTACGGACTGTTCTGCTCAGTGGTGTGGTAATTGGAGCTGAACTGATAACCCAGCATCCCAGGTTTCTTACCACATATCTTGACATGCTGCTGCAAAGGCTGGTAACTGCAGTTGCTTTCTTCCTCCTCCACATGATCCCGTTCCCTCTCACATGTTCATTGATGGAGCCGTCTCGCTACTTGTGCAGAGACTTGTTTTAGTTAACTTGCTCCAGGGATATCTGGGACAAAGTATAAGTTCCTGGGTTCAAATCCCATCAATTGCATCATATCATCACTCATTCTCATCATTGTGATTAGCCAAAAGTTACAGGGAAACAATGCTAAGTGACAAAATAGCAAATACACAATATTCAAAGTTGCACCTGAGAGAATCATTTAATCACTTCTTACCACAATGTTGTAAAAATAATGAAAATTATTGATTTTGCATAATCTCCGGTATCTTTATACTCCTTGAAAGTGTTGCATGACATTTTTGTGGACTCGTGAAGACACTAACACACTGTCGGCCTCCAAGCCGGAGCGATTAACACATCGCCCTACAATGCCAAGTGTCCCAAGTTCGAATCCCATCCCGTCATGGGTGTTCTGTGTGTGTCTTCACCAATTTCATCATATCATCACTCATTCCCATGTTTGCGATTAGCCAAAAGTGGCAAAAATTGGAAGTAAAATAAATCAATGACTCAATCAACACTCTTATGTATGTGAGTTACGTACGTACGTGAATATGTTGTTTCTTTTTTCCTTTCTTTAGAACTACGTTTCGGGGACTAGCTATCCCCTTCTTCAGGTTCGTATAAAAAACTAAGTACTTAACATGGTACCACGTCGAAATGTAGTAAAAGAATTGTGGACAAGGGTTGGTGTGGATACATTTAAGATATTATATCCCCCCTCTAGACGTATTTAAAAAACTTGTCGTTCTCTAAAAACTTGCACAATTACCCTATTCCCATGTTAAAAACGTTAAAAGACTAAAAAACTGTATGTATCACTGTGAACAACTTGCAGGTTTCGGCTTTCCTGCTACACTGTGTTTCCTAATCTACATTAAGGTCACTCTTCCACGAACGCTTTCCTCCCCTTTATTTTCTTATTTCCCCCTCATTATCGCGTCACAAATCCAACGTAAATTCTCGTTCTCGAGCAGCTTGGATAACTTCCGGAGTGACGTGGAAACCGATATTGGGTTCAATCTTCCGGGTTTTATCACATTTTTTGAGGAAATTCATCCACCCTTCTTCTAAATTTCCTTCATCCCTGTTAAGATTATTCTTCCCCCCTCTACACATATTTGCTGTTTCGTACAGTTTTTAACGTCTTTTTTATATTCTAGAATTGTGAGTAATTCGCACCAAACGTACAAAATCCTAATCAACACTCACACTTGCCATAAGTATCAGTCAATATCTGATTAAATTTCAACCAAAAACTTCCCAATAGCACTGGTATAATCTGAAATTGATGTTTTGGTATCAGCTCAGCCCTAGTGGTAATCAAAAGAGAAAAAAGCGAGGTATATCAAGTAAGTGAAAAGATCATAAAATATGCCATACACCTTCCCCTTTCCCTCTACTTCACAGTAATGTGATTTCTCATAGATTCTTAATTTTTTCATGATCTCCAGTTTTGTGTATTGTGCATTCCACTTGCAGTAGCTCTTCGGCAGTAATGTTCCAACTGGCAAATTGCAGAAGTAAAATTTAATGTGAAATTGTGATAACTGATCATTATATTGATAGCATTGAAAACAACTATTTTAAAAGAGGAAGTGTCATGCTATAGTGGGACCACAGACAAAAGAGCCTGTGCATCATACTTGGGTGTGGCAGGGAGGGGTAGAGTGGAGCATGCTTCCTTATGGCCCAAGTTGAATGGTGGAGGGGAAGATGCATGAAGGCTTTTGGCCGGAGGTTCTTTTGTTTGTGGTCGCTCTATACATTTTGAATTTGATCAATAAGTGTGCTTCAATGTTGTGGCTAGCATCAGTCTTCTGTTTGCACTGATTGTACACCAGTACCTCAAGATCATGGTGCTTGCTATTTAACATGACATATATGACGAAAGAAAAGCCACTGAAACTGTGTTACTCAATTTGGATGCTTGGAACAGAAGAGCAAAGAAATAGTGAATCACTTAAGAATTCAGATATGCATAGAGTTTGAAAACACTAAGAATAAAAAATAATCAGGTTTACTATCAGAAGTAAAATGTACCTGAAGATAGACATACTCTTGAACACAAACCTGTAATCTGCAGGTGCTTTCAAATTTCAAATTTTATATGTCAATAGACCTTGGTATAATTTTTACTTCTGCAAGTGATAATTTTTTTTTGCCCAACAGATCGTGTTCTGTCATCTTATAATGTGATAATCTTGGATGAAGCCCATGAAAGAACCATAAATACAGATGTTCTGTTTGGCATTGTGAAGGAGGCTCAAGCTATTAGGAAAAAAAGAGCTCTGGTTCCACTAAAGGTGTGACATTACAAGATGTTAGAAGCATAATTATCTAGGAGGAGCATTCCACTAAAATTAGTCCTATTCCATGTAAAATAACACAATGAATTAATCTGGAAATTATTGTTGTTTTTAATTGCTTTAAAGTTTAAATGTATCTTAATGCATGTAATTTACATATTTCACCAACAAAAATTATTAGCATCTGTAGCATATATGCTGCATCGACAAATGAAGTCAAATTTTGATACATTTTTAAAGTGTCACACATGTAACACATTTCCGTTAATGATTTTCATGCAATCTGGCTGTTATGCTATTTTTTTCCCCCATTTGTTAGCTGACTCCACAAAGTACTTTATAATTCTATGAAATCATTTCATTATGAATATTTTAATCCAATCTCGCGACTAGAACCTTAAATTATGTGTGTGAAATGTCATTACATGTAATGCTAGAAATTTTAATGTATATTTATACACCCTATCAAGTAATATTTTCAGTGAAATCTGTGATAGTCATGGTTCACATTTGTACCTCACCTGCTTGATTTGTAATGAAATGCAGCTTCATTTGTTTGATTAACATGATAAGGTGAAAACAACACTACCTTATTAAAAGTACCTGCATAAGAGGAAGTCCATTTTTGTGAAATAAGTGGGAACCCTCACTAAGTAGTTGAATAAATGTTTCAGTTTTGATAAGTATTAAATGAGTAGCTTTATCTATATCAGTAAACTGTTTTGATTCAAATTTTAAAAAATATATACCAACATGTAAGCAGCACTTGAACAAAATAAGGATGCATTGCCCACATCACCGACCATAACAAAGCATACTCATTGCTGACCATGCATTTTTCATCTGGTTTCAGATTATTATTATGTCAGCCACCATGGATGTGGACCACTTTAGCAGTTATTTTGGAGATGTACCTGTGCTCTACCTTGAAGGCAGGCAGCATCAAGTCCACGTGTATCATGCACTAGAATCTCAGGAAGACTATGTGTTCAGCTGCCTTGTGACTATATTTCAGATTCACAGAGAGGCTCCTGCAAAGTAAGCTCTTGGGTTTTTGTACATTTTTTACTAATTGATTGTTTTAATTTTTTAAGAGTTAATGACTTGAGAATACCTTGAAAATGTAATTTCCCAAAATTTTTGTTAATTTATGCTAGCTAAAAAAATTGACTTGGATATATTACATACTAAATGTATGCAGAGTGAATGAAAGTAAGGAGGGCCAGATGAGCTAAATAACAAATAAAGGGTAGGGGGAAAACAGGTAAGTCAATTTTCTGTTGTAAGTGAGGTAGTGGTGTCATTCTATGGAAGATGAAAGGATGTAACATTTCATACATTTGGCACTTCCATTCTTCAAACCATATGCTTTTCTACCATTTCATTTACATGTCCAGTAACCTTTTGCAATAAAAATTTCATTTTTATTGCGTTTGATGAACATAGACTTCCTGTTTTGTAACTCCCTGACCCTTCAAATAAGAAGGAAGTATAAAACACACCAGACACTGGAAACGTTTGATTTTTTGCAGCCTCATCTTTGGTTTTGTGGAATGGAAGTGAGCATTTGACCTGCAAAGTTGTCACGTCCTCAGTGGAGATACAGTTACTACTGTAAATGTGAATCTCATCAGGCTTGTCAAAAATTGTAAGGTAGGGTGTAGTGGGAGGGTTAGGAATGAGGATGCGGCTTGGTTGGTAAAGTTACTGAATGGATTCATTAGGCCAGGGAGTGTGGTTTGCAGTCATGACTGATATGTAGGCCCTCTCTCTCATCTTTTCCACACTGAGATGTTTGTGGATAATCGCCACCTGGAAGCAGTCATTGATAGGGGTATTGTGACTATTGCTATGGACTGCAATAGTGAAGTTCAGTTTTTGGGTGCAGGAGTAGTGGTGGTTGGTCCTGAGGTTGAGGGCTGTGGATGTTTCCCCTCAGGTAAAAACCACCAGAGTTAAGTAAGGTTTGAGGTGTGGCAGGTTCCTTTGTGGAGGGTAAATTTGTCTGTTGCAATGTGAATATGGAGGGTGTTGGAAGTGATGAGATGGGGCATGTTTTGCACCTTGGATTATTAATTTTGTTAACTGGGGTATATAGTCTGTTTGGTGAAGGGGTATTAAGGATTGTGGAGAATGAGGAGCTGGGAACATGACGTATCTGATTTTCTTGAGGTGGGGTTGGTATTGGGTGACAACTACAGGGGTTTCAGATTTATTGGTGAGACTGTACAAAGCTGCTCAGGATATTTGTTTTGTGACCAGGCTGGAAAGATAACCATGCTTGACCAAGGTTTGGTGTAGGTAGAATCTCTCTTTTTTCCCATGCTAACTGTATCTTCACCCTGTACCAGGCAACTTCACAGGTCGAATGCTCACTTCCGTTTTTGTCATCTTTTATCTATAACAGAAGATGCGGTCCAAGGCTGCTAAAATTTAATTATTTCCAGCATCTGGCGAGCGTCTGCTATTTCCTTCCCATTTGATACATAGACACACACACACATGCACAGATAGCAATTCTTTCTAACTTATTTACCTGAATTTTAAATTTATTATTTTTCTCTATGGCCCTGTGTTAATTAAGTTTCCAGTAGTTTTTGCAATTCTATGTTAATTTCAGAATATGCGAATAACCATATGTATTTGTTTTTTTTTTCAGTCAAGATATTCTTGTTTTCCTGACTGGCCAGGAAGAAATTGATTCAATGGCTAAGAGTATTAAGGACATAGCCAAAGTAAGTAAAGACGATTCTTGAACAGTTGAGGTAATTTTATTACAAATACCATTAAGGAATAATCTTATACAATTAAATTTTTATACATTTTGTGGTAGAAATATAGGTTGTATGATGTAGTGAGTATGAGGAAAGGGTCCAAAAAATGTTTAAAATGTAGAATGTGACAAGTGTATATAGCTCGTAATAGCCACCTCAGTGGTTGGGGGAGTTAAATGCATGCTCAACTCTCAATTCTGGTGTTGAAGGTTCTCAGCTCTTAAACCTTTACAGGTTTTTAGTCCCATGGCCACGTTGAGAGTAGGGATGGAGAAAAATATCCAGATTGTGGAAAATTTAAAATCTGGATTCGGAAAATTTACTATCATTTTGGAGGAATTCGTGTTTTGAAGGAATCTGGATTTTCCAGGCTATCTGGATTATGGAGGCATAATAGATTTCAGTGGGAATCTGGACTTTGAAGGCAGTCAGGGTTCATAATATTTCCACATATTTTTCAGTTGTAATTTGTTAATGAAGCTCTTAATGTGCTTTATTTTAACACTCATCTCCTCATTACATGATCATGTAGGCATACTAGGTTTTGTTACACCACATTATATATTTAAATACAAGCCTGGAACAACAGTGATATTCAAACTGTGAGGTGTGTGAGGTGCCGAAGTTTTACAGGGGAGGTGCGAGAACTTCCAAAAAAGTATTTATTTTTTTCTGAGAATTTAAAATGTGCTAATTCAAATATATCAATTTCTTATTCCTTATTATAGCAACTCATGTTGGTTGTCCAATGGGTAATGTCATCTCCAGTTGCGTAAATAGCACCTTTGCAACCCCTGTGGTGCAAGGTGGGAGGGGGGGGGGGTGCAGTAAGAATGAAAAATTAAGAAAGACAGGTAGTTCCGTATCTATCAATCTCCTCTGAATAGAGAATTATAGCAAGTCAGAATTCATAACTTCAATCACCGGTCGTTGCTCTTTCAGACGTTCAAAGAATGTCACGTCAGTACTTAACAAATCTTCCTGGTTTATTGTAGTTATGGTGCTGATCACCTGGAATGGCAGGGCAATGACCAGAGGATCAGAAGGAGCAATAAGTTACAGTGCAACGGGTGGTGTGGGGTCTTTTGCCTTGAGTCTTGGAATGAGAAGCAACTGGGGAGATTGAGGGATTGAGCACGAATTGATTCTGAGAGCTGTCAGCAAGGAATTTCATCAGTGATAGACAGATATTATCCCGTTCCAACCATGTTGATCATTTAGACTTGAAGGTATAAAATCCAAGTGATTGTGTCTTGCCATTTCCAACTGTGTAGATAGTACGTCTTGCTTAGTACCATCAAGCTTACCATGAGTAGCGAGTGCTCAAATAATGAGGATGAATGATGAAGCGAGTTACATCACCCACCAGAATGGCTAAGGTTCTTGGTTCATCCCACGTTCATGCCAGAATGATACGTAGTGGAGATGCGGGGCACGTATGGTTTTATTCTATTTTATTTCCTTCTCTGTGTTTTTAATAAAATCTTCGAATTATAAGGATATATCGACATGGATACTTTATATATAAATTTCAATTCAGGAAATTTATTTCCAGGCCGGTTAATCGTATCAATCTCCTCTAAATAGAGAATTATAGCAAGCCAGAATTCATAACCTCATCACCGGCCGTTGCTCTCTCAGACATTCAAAGAATGTCACGTAATATCAGTAAAAAGCACAGCTTTCGCCATGCACCCACAGCCATAATAAACAGGGTGGCGACAGACCTGGAAAACCTGGAAAAGTCAGGGAATTTGAGAGGTCAAAAAAAGTCAGGGAAATGTCAGGGAATTTTGCCCTTTTTTTTAAAAAAAAAAAAAAAGAAAACTATGCGATGGAATGAATGTTTTAGGTGTTTGCTTTGAAAGATGTCATTATGTAGCGCTGCATGGGAACAGAAATCTTGTTGCTAAATCTCAGCCTTAACTTTTAGGCCCCTTTTATGCACAACTCAACCACAGCGCCAGAACAGAAACCAGTGATGTGGGGAGGGGAGAGAGAGAGAGAGAGAGAAATTTCCAGAGGGGCAGACAAATTTGATAAGCCTCTAAATATTATGTGGAAAATGCATTCAATTATGATTTTTGTTGTCTGTATGGAAGTAGTAAGGGGGACAGAACAATCAGCAGATGGATGGTGGGGGGAGGGGCATTACCACTGTGGCACTGTCCGATAGTTATTGGATGTCGTACAATGGCATTTTATCGGACATTCTGAAGGAATATGGAAACAAAAAGGGCACTATGCAAACTTGTAATTTGCCGAATGTCATGAATAATGTCACGAAAAAGTAAAACAGAAATCTGCATTGGTAAATGTCATATAAATTTGACAAGTTCATGATGCTCCTAACCTTAAGATCTCTGCAACACTCGTACTGCAATTCACCCCCCCTCCCACCCCCTTCAGTCCTGTCTGTTTAAACTCGTGGAATGTCCAATGTTATAAAATGAAATTATAATAATAATATTAGTTCAAAATAGTGAAATAACAGAATTTGGCATAGAATGTGAATTGTTGGCATTTTTCGCGAATTTTAAAAAAATGCTTAAAGAAAGAAAAATACCTCGAAATCCAACTTTCTTGTCTTTTTTAGACTTGAAGAAAGAAAATGTACCATTTTTGTGTATCTAGAACACACAAGTTTTCCCACATTTTATCCAAGAGAAAACTATAATGCATGTTGTACTTGGAATAATTCCGACAGCTACATTCAATCAAATATTTCCCAGGATTTTCTCAACTTCGATCAGAACAATTTGCACCACAGAGCAAAGTGGCGGGGTTCACACAGAAGCCGCATCATCAGTATTTGTCGCGTGAAAATGGTTTTGAATCACCGAGCTAAGTGGTGCGATTTTGGTGGAGATCAAGTGCTCACCTACCACCACAGGGAAGTCGTACCATCGGCATTTGTCGAGCGAGAAATAATGGAAAGTAACTTCCTCAAAAATCGGTTCCAACATATCAAACTGTCACGAAAATACGTACACCACGTGACCTACAATTAAAACTAATTTAAAAACACCATGAAGGTATAATTATAGGTATATTTGCCACAAAATGCACTAAAATGAAAATGTGAATTTTGGGAAAAATAACACTGAATAGTAAAAATTAATAAATAAAAAAGGAATAACACCAATTTGGAAGAAAAATAACAAAAGATCAAGATCCCTATTGATTAGGCATAAATAAAACAAGAATATCAGTAGTAATTTAAAGCATTAGTTACAGTGACTCCTAATCTAATTTTCAGCATAATCACCATTGTTGTTCTGGGATGACACTAAATTTTGTGTGCCCATGGTATATGTGTCTGAGAACAAAGACTGGGACTATCTGTACTGCAGTGCTGCTGTAAATACATTGTCCTGCCAGAAATCTCTTCAGTTGAACAAGGAGATGAAAGTGGGTACATGGAAGGCCAGGGCTGTACAGGGAGTGGTCCAAGATCTCTCACTTGACATGATGAAAAAGAGCCTGCATGTACTCAGCTGTATGGAGTCATGCACATTGGATTGGCTGCCATCGTCTGATCATCCTATCGCTCATGATGTCTGGTCTGTACATCTCACACTATTACTGGTGGCTCTATGCCAGATTCTGAGCGTGCAAACATCTGATTACCACACATATCTCACAGTCGGTGGGAGACTGTATGAGAGCTGCCATCTTTAACCTAGAACTGTCCTAAAACGGCTGTGTTTTACTGGACCAGATTACAGCCACGTGACACTTCTTCCTGCCTGCATATGCGTGTTGCGCTCCGACCACTATCGCCGCGAGAAAGGCTAAAGAGATTGAAAATTACAAAATTCCTTTTTGCATTAATCACTTCACTCTAATCTAATTTAGTCGTAACTTTAAAAATAATCAAATATATTATTGAAAAACTGGCTGCATATGAAAAAATCCCATAATTCCTCTCTAGCTTGTGAATAGTAATAATTTTCGAAATTCACTCTTTTGCAGTTTGAATGCAAATCCTAGAGAAATGAAGTCAATTTTGTGGAAGTTAATATAGGTACTTAATATACCTGGATCTGTATGGCATTCTTATTTCCATTTGCAAAAACATGAATTTAGTTTATAATTGTCTGGGAAAAATCTAAATTTTGTCCTGGAAAACCTGGAATAGTCAGGGAATTTCATTTCTGCTTGTCTGTAGCCACCCTGAATAAAACACCAGGATCCAGAGCAAACTAATAACAAGACAGAGTCTAACTTCTACTCCATCATACTCGCATATTTAACCTTATACTCGTCTCGAAATCCACTTTTTCTGATGAAGGGAGCAGTGTATGTGCTTGAGAGATTTGATTTAACCTGGTTAGTAACCTGAGAACACTTTGAATTTCTAATTAAATTTACTCTGATAAGCTTATTACCTATCCCCATGTAACTGCCAAACAGATATTTTTAGATGCAATTCCTAATTACAGTTCATTTAAAATGTTTTTCGATGCAACATTTTTATTTTACAGACATAATGCTCCTACTGGCATCATAGCAGCACCAAAAGAAAAAAAAACATGTATCACATATTTCAATACAAACATTACATAGTAATTCTTGTATATAATATGATAAGCGCTCAAAAAGTAATGCCTCACATTTTTTTTTCTCCTTACTGCTTCAAGATATCGAAGTGTCCTGTTCCTCAGTCCGACTGTTATGCTTCCTTAGTTTGTGTGCAGAGTTTCACATTCGACCGATAGGCGGTAGCAGTGTAGCGGTGTGTGACACTCGTTACAAACAGAGAGCAGTAATTGAATTCTTGGTGCCAAGAACGAAAGTGTGGTGAATATTCACAAACGGGTTGTGGGTACACCATTACGAACCAGAGACAAAGAAACAATCGATGGAGTGGCACCACACACAATCACCAAGAAAGAAGAAGTTCAAAACAACAGCCTCTGCCGGTAAAGTGATGATCACAGTGTTCTGGGACATGTTTGGGGTCGTTCTTGTTGATGTTTTGGCCCAAGGTGAAACAGTAAATTCTGACAGGTACATCAACACGTTGGAGCAACTGAAGAAATGCTACAGGAGAGTGAGACCAGACAGAAATGTGAAGGATGTGTTGCCTTTGCATGCAAAACCACTCACGAGCCTGAAAACCACCGAGCAATCGCCAGATTGGGGTTCTCTGTACTCTCCCATCCTCCTTAATGCCCTGATCTCGCTCCTTCCGACTTCTATCTCTTCGGGCCAATGAAGGATGCACTGCACGGTGTGAAATTTGAGGACAATGAAAGAGTGGTTCGTGCTGCGAAAACATGGTTGAAGAAACAGCCCACACGCTGGTACAGGAATGGCATACAAGCCCTTGTTCCAAGGTGGCGTAAGGCCGTAGCAGTGAAGGGAGATTATGTTGAAAAATAACATGTATAGAGGATACATACAACAATATTCTGTAGCATTATCATTAACGTCAATTAAATATTAGCTGAGAAAAAAAATGTGGTGCATTACTTTTTGAGCGCTCCTCGTATGACTGATTTAAATGTATCTGAGTATTTGATAGTTTGGTTTCACTTTTCATGCAATTACAATGAATTTTTCTTTCCTTTCTTAGGATCTGCAAGGGAAATATCCTCAAATAAAAGTATGCATCTTGTATGCTTCCCTACCTTCACATGTGCAAATGGTGGTTTTCAGACCAACACCTCCAGGGTTTAGAAAGATCATTCTTAGCACCAACATTGCCGAGACATCTGTCACAATAAGTGGTGTGAGATACATTGTGGACAGTGGAATGGTGAAAGCTAGGTAAGTTTTATTTCAAAGGAGGAAGCAATGCATATTCTCATTCAATAATTGTTGATGAAAAATGTATAGAAACACTTAATATGTTCCTTCTAGCCAAAACCTGTATCTAGAATGAAATGAAAGAACCTTGGCATCAGACATTTGTTACTTTGTAGATCATGGATGGTGGTCCTGATAGCATGTTGGTTAATGAATTGTAAGGGAGTGTCCATTGATTTTGATTTTGTACCAATTTTAGGTGAAGAACTATACACCGTATTTCAAAAAGAGGAACCCGATTGTAAAAACGTTATAATTATGGAACGATGTGAATGAAAGTTGTGTTACACGAATAGGCGTGGCCTACAATTTTAGGGTATCGCCGCTCGATGCCACTCCGTGTGTTGAACCTGTCCATAACCTCAATCTGTTTCAAGATGGCAACTGCTCAACAAAAGGCTTTTTGCATTCTGCAGGTTAGCAAGACTGAGTCAGTGATTACAGTCCAGCGTGCTTTTCGTCAGTGTTTTGGGATTGATCCACCTTTGCCGAAGAACATTCGTCATTGGTATCAACAGTTTGAAGAAACAGGATGTTTGTGCAAGGGCAAGAGTCCAGGTCGACCTCGCACTTCTGATGAAAGTGTGCAAAGAATTCAGCAAGCGTTTCAGTGAAGCCCACGAAAGTCTACTTGCCATGCCAGCAGGGAACTTGCAATTCCTCATACGACTGTCTGTCATGTGTTAAGGCAACGTTTGGTCTATAAACCATACCGATTACAACTAGTGCAAGCTCTTCGTGTTGGTGATAAAAGGAAACATGTAGAGTTTAGCAATGCTCTCTTAGTGGACATGGAAGAAGACAGATTTTTACCGTGGCTGATTTTTAGTGATGAAGCTACATTTCATGTAAGCAGTAAAGTTAACCGTCATAACGTGTGGATATGGGGGCTCCAGAATCCTCACGCAATCGTAGAGCATGAGCAAGATTCACCAAAAGTAAACTTTTTTGTGCAATTTCTTGCACCAAGATTTATGACCCATTCTTTATTTGAGGAAAAGCACAGTGACGGGAGTGAGCTATCTTGAAATGCTCCAGATCTGGCTTTTTCCACAACTTTATGAAGACACTAATGATTTCTTATTTCAACAGAACAGAGCTTCACCATACTGGCACAACAACATATGACAATTACTCAATGACACACTGTCTCAACGCTGGATAGGGTGCACAGGACCCCGAGACAATGCCCTACACTCTTGACCTCCAAGATCTCCAGACATGACCCCATGCAATTCTTCTTGTGGGGATACGTGAAGGAACGTGTTTTGTTCCACCGTTAGCTCGTGACCTAGACGAACTCAAACACAGGATATCAACAGCAGGGTCTACAGTAGAAGTAGTTACCTTGCAAAAAGTATGGGATGAATTTAGCTATCGACTTGATGTTGACTGTGAGGCTGATGGAGGACACACAGAGCATTGCTAAAACTTTATCATTTTGAGAGTATTTTGCACTTTGTTCCAGTTTTGTAATTTGTTTTCATCACTAAATAATTTTTTTATATATTTGAAGTAAAACTGGTAAATTGCTTATAAAGTAGAACATCGATTTTACATTGTTCAGGGGGATCAAGTTCAAAAAACAAAATGCAGGAAAATGTAAAGTGGAGAAAAATTTCATAACATTTTGCTATGTTGGGACCATCAAGATTGAATGTATAAAGCAGGAAAATGTAAAACCAGCGAATGTAAAATTGGAGTTCCACTGTAATTTAATTGGAATACTCACCTACTAATATTAATCGATATTTTGAAGAACATTCAGTTGTTACAATTTGATGAACTGAAATCTGTTAGTGTCAGTATCAAGGGTATCAGTTCAGCTCTACTGATAATTATTTGAACCAGTTATGGTGTTGATGTTGAACTGATTCTTATATGTATGATTACAGCCAAGTGTGTTACAGGTTCATTGTTAAATATGAAATGAACTATTTTTCAGAAGTCATGTGGTTTTGTTTGCAAAGGAGGGGGGAAAAAATTAAGCCAAAAGTGGCAAGAAAAGTAACTCGGAATTTTGGCAGATGACATATTGAAAAAGAGGTGGTAATAGGATCTGATGGAATGAAGATGAAGGAGAGAGAGAACAAAGAACATCCCAAGAGAATATCTCTCTTCATCAGTACTCAAGTGTGCCTGAAGTGGCAAGAAAGCGAAGAAACTAAATCAATCAATTGAGTATGCCTGAAGCAGGAAGAAAAGGTCCATGAAGTCAGTTGACCAAATTTCAAATTCTGGACTGGGCATGGGTGTTCTGTGTGAATGTCCCTTCACCAATTTTATCTAGTCACTCATCTTCATCACTGCAACTAGCCAAGAGTGATAGAAAATCAACCATAATAACAAAAATACAAGTAAAATATTTATGTGTGTATATACATATGATTATATAATAAAATCACAATGCCATTTGCTACATTCTAAATATATTGTAAAAAATCCTGTTTGTTTAGTGTAAATACCATTAGGTTTTACACTGGTGCAGTTGCTCATATTTTAATGAGAAAGGAGCAAAGTGGTGTGTGCAAAAAAAGAAAGCCCTAGTTCTTGATTTTTTCTTGCATGAAGAAAAACGCAACACTACAGTCTTAAAAAATAAAAATAATAAATCGTTAAAAAGAAAGTGTACCTCTACACTTTCTTAACATGACACCATATCAGGTGTCTATAAGAATATGCATCAACCTCAAGAAGGAGGCAGTCTTGACCTCTGAAACGTTGTTTTGATCGACATTTCGTACTCACACACGTAAGTAATTGATCTTTGATCTTTTTAACGATTTCTCTTTATTTAGCAGTGAGTAATACACACATCACAATATGTTAAAATATAAAATGTCGTCTTCTATAAAACTTTAAAATAAGAAAGAAGAGTATGGAAATTAGTTCAAAGTAGGGCTCATCTGATTCAAACACACTGATACCAATACTTTTTACCAATTCCTACTTATTCCAACATGGGTACTGAACATTATAACAATAATACACTCTATGAGAGTTTTGCTTTAAAATATACAAAATCAGAATAAATTGCTGTCATTTTGTTTTAAAGTTCACTTTTGACACGCATGATGCAAAATTAAAATTAGACTATGCCAAAGTGTCATATAGCATTTTTGTAGACCATGGGAGATTCGTGGACTTCAGAAATGTTCTAACCATTATCAGTAATTAACCTTTAGCCGACGGATCCTTGTTTTTCTCGTGAAGTACAAAACAAAATCGTAACTCTAGAACTAATTGCCCTAGAGAGATGAAATCGGTTTTGTTTTCTTTCATAAAGACAGGGCTTTTTGCAGAGATAAATTTACACATTATGCCTCTCAATAATAAGTGTTAATGGAAGAAAAAGAAGAACAAAATTGATTTTTTTTTTTCAAAACATTGACATACAGTCCCTATGCCCCCCTCAATAGACCAAAGTGAATGAAAAAAATGTATGTAGCAGTGATACATTCCTACAATATGCAAAGATACTTTTTGAGTAAAATAATAACAACAACATATAAAGTGCCAGTTTTGCGAGCGTCGGAACAATGTCCGGAATTTCGCTTCTAGTGTCGGCCCTATAAATGCTGAATGGACCAAATTTGGAGGGAAGCATGACAAAAGACCACAGTATGAAGATATGGATTTTCATGCCGCAACTTTGAAAATAAATGGAAATTACGGCGTTCGGAAACTTACGGAACATTTCGAAACTTGAGCCTTTGCCCCTGGTTTCCCCCAGGACCCTTAATTGTCGAACATTGCTTAAAATGTTGCTTTTTACTCATTCTTACAAGTATATTTAAAAAAAATAAAAAACAGTGGTTGATGAGTTATGACCATTTTTAAAATCTAACCCATAATATTGCAGGGGTAACGAAGAAAAACAAAGGTCCTTTTCATATTTCATTTGTTAATAATAGTAATAATGGATATATTGTTTTGTAATTCAAGTACGTCATACCTTCGTATGTATACTGAAGATAAAAAAAGACAGAACTGAGATATCGTGTGCAGTTTTCAAGAAATGACATGTTATCTGCTGCCGCATGCTGCTGGTCAAAATATCAATCATCCGTCCACAACGGAAATACATGTGAGGCAGTAGCGGCTGCTGCCTATTCGCGCACTCGCACATGCACCAAATAAATGTGCAATGTAATTGATTTTTATTATATTTATTCATTGAAAGCCATTGCTTCAAAATAGCAAATGTTCCCGGGCCACATCACCTTCCATTTACTTCCTTACGTCAGCTTTTCTATCTAACTCGCTTCAAATGGGCGGCATGAACACTATTGGAAAGTGCACACAGCTGCACACTGAAGTGGCGCTGTGTTCGACGGTGGGTAGAGGAAGCGGAAAGACTCTTATGGCTTGGATCAAGGGCTTTCGGACTCACTTCGCACAAAGAATTGTGACGTAGTAGCTACGTACCACACCCCATATACGCCTTCATGGCATGGTGCTATGCACAGGGGAACACTTTACCTTTTTTTTTTACCTTTTACGTACATGCGCTGTTCCCTCTTCGTCGTGTATTGTTGCAATCTTTCCACTGTGATGGAGTCCAGAACAACCCATGCATCATTGCAAATTGCATCATTGCATACGAGAATCTGTAACTTGTACTATTATGTCACTGATTTGAGATAATTTTTGTAAAGGTGCTGGTTTCGAGGATCCTCATCACAATGACTAAAGTGAGTAAGTACATTAAAAATGGTAATTAACTTAAGTGTATGATGAATTGTTTATCTGACATTAAACTTGGATTTCTGATGGGACATATTTACATTGAAGAAAGATAATATACATTATTAAAACACGGCAATTACACAAAATTCTGGCAATATTATTATCCTCTACAAATCATAGCAGTTTATCGGTATAGCTTTGTGAGTGACTTTGTCAGGTCGTCGAATGCTGAATTTTCTACAGATCACGAAAGAGACCAAACAACACATCTTCTCTCTCGTGATCGATTAAAGAAATCACAAGGGTATTTAGATTTTGTAATAAATCTTCTTTTTAAATTTTCATGAAATATAAGTGCTATTGTCCAGTGGCGTAGCATGAGCATTTTGGATGGGAACACCAAGTCCGAAGGAAGGGTAGGCCTTTTTTTTTTTGCTTAAGAGTTTACTTATGGAATTAGCAGACATATGTATTGTCTATTTAAAATCACAATCTCATTGTGTTTATTACATGAAGTCAGCCGGGTTCCGATAAAGCATGATTCATGCTTGTTTTATCTAGAAAATAAGATGCCTCAGTGTGCAACAAATGCTTGGAGCACTGGTGTTTTATACCATTTTTAATTAGATTGCTCAAGTCAGAAACACAGCACCATTCGCAGTATTTTGCTCCACACGTAACTCATGTGTGGCAAAACAGTATTTTATAATCAAGGAAAACTTTCGGCATGACGCAAGTAATTAAAAAAAACTACCTGTATCACAAGCGCCTCTAGAACAACAGTAGACTTCATTGTTGTGGATGATACAACTATTGATTGATTTGGTTTATTTTTTCTGCTTTCTACCACTTTTGGCTAATCGCAAATATTAATATGAGTGATGATATTGATGAAGTTGATGAAGAGACACACACACAAAGAACAAACATGCGTAGACCGGGATTCGAACCGGAAACCTCTGGCATCTTAGCACGCTGTGCAAAACACTCTTGACATGAAAGTGGGTGGATGATCCAACAATCGTACACTCTACTGACGTAACAGTGCCTATTAGTAATTCAGAGTTTCAGACCACTGTTTATTGCATCTTGAGAATGCTGATAAACATTTTAAAAAAATTTTGTCAAGAGATCACACGATGTTAAGAGTTTTGAAACGAATGCTAAACATTTCCACTGGCACAATATTAGGCAATTAGATAATAACGAAAAAATATTTTTTTAAATAAATAGTTTTGTGGGTTAGGTGGTAGAGCAGCCACAGGCTGAACTTCTACCACGAGGACTTTATCAACTTGTTTGACAAAAACTGTTTTGTTATTTTAGTTTTTAATGCACTTCACTGTTCTTGCGATAAATTACACAATGCAGTGGCCATTAAAGATACGTCAGTCAATATTGCGTATTGTAGCATCACACAGCAGAGGCATGAGCACGAAAAACCGGGTAGGAATTCTACTTCTGTCGTCTGCATCGGAAGTACAGCGCCTTGAATCGGAAGGCAGGACAGGTCACATGGCCTCTAGAACCAATCAGGTGCTCCGTACGCCCGCGTATGGCGAGAGCATTTCGCCCGTTCTGTAGAGATCCAACACAAGCTTTCCCTTCTTCTCTCTGCCTACAGGCAGGCATGGTCCTGTACGCCAAACCTAGCCGGCATCCGGCAAGCAAAGACATTAGAGAAATGCTACAACAAGAGCTGTTAGTGGAGCGTTGTAGACGGATCGAGAAAATAGCTTTTATAATGCCATAATGCTCAAACATGTATATAATTAGTCACATTTTACTTTATATTTACAGCATTTACGCATTTTTAAAATTTTAAATCAGGGAACGCCGGGCATATGGGCGTACTAGGATGCTACGCTACTGCTATTGTCTCATTATGTGCACCATAACTTGGTTTGCAAATGTGATTAGCAGAAACGGGCAGGAATAATTGAGTGGGAATAACAACACTTCTTCTGGACGTGAGGACAAAGTGCACACCCATAGACCCAGACCACGAGCCACCACTGATGTGAGGGTCGATGTATCGACCATCCATAAACTAAAGGCTAAATTTGTACATTGTTACAGAACCTTAACAAAACAGGTGAACAGTAGTGTTGAAGACATAATAAATGTAATGAGAGTCTTTTTTTTTTTTGTCCTATAAGTGACACCACGTATGAAGGCCTATGGCTACACAGGTGGAGACCGAAACAATGCTGGAGACAGGCCAACAGTGTTGCCAGATTGCCTGTTACTTATAATGGTGTAGTCTTAGTTTAAGTACCAGATCTTTACTCTTTCTGATCCAGCTATTTCAGCCAATAATCTTACAATGGAAATTACCATCCATAAACTAAACTCTGTTAATATGTAACTTATATAATGCCTTCTATTTCAGAACTCACCATCCAGGAACTGGGTTTGATATGCTAAAGGTGCAGAGAATCTCCCAGGCACAAGCCTGGCAGCGGACTGGCCGAGCTGGAAGGGAAGCTGCTGGACATTGTTACAGAGCCTTTACAAAGCAGGTGAACAGGAGTGTTTCAAGATATGATAAATGTATTGAATGACCTTTTTTGTTGCCATCCTTTACCATTGCAACATTGAGGTGTGAATCCAGAGTGTAAGGCTTTACGGAAAACATGTTATATGTATGTATTAATATTAGTTGTAAGGAGTCTACATCTGCCAGATGAGATTTAGCTCAGTAGTGCTTGATGAATAGATAATTTTGAATTCAAATCAGCCAGTCATTGCAAAACATTACATAAAAATTGAAAATGCTTCAACGTGAACAGTTCTGTTAAAAAGAGAGATGTAGAAAAATTGAAGGGTCAACACCAAACTCCAGAGAAATGAAGGTTTAATTGCAAAATTTTATTCAATATGTAAATAAAAAGGTACAAATAACATGTGTTTTGATGAATGAAAGTGTCAAATGTACGAAACAAAAATAAACATGTTGTAAAGTCCAGCACAGCATCAGCATGGCAGGAAATAACACCTACCTCGCTTATGACAGAAAAATTGACTTAACTTGTTCCTTCCCCTGACCCTTCAATTAAACGGGGTGAAATGTAGTGGAACCTCTATTTTATGATTTACAGAGGATCAAGATGTAAAAACTTGAAGAGCAGGAAGAAGTATAATCTGGCAACATAAAATTGGAGTTCCACTGTTGTATTATAAGTTTGAACTATCAATGTTTCGAGAGGGAGAGAGGAGAAGATCGAAAGTGAGTGACTGAGAGCAAGAAGTTGCTGCTGCAGAATGCAACTTTGCTAATAATAAGCATAATAGTTCAAGTTTGACTACTGACCTTATCTATGGGCCAAGTGGCCAAAATCAAGAATTTGATATAATTTGGGGTACTAATTTTCCTTTATGCCACAGCTATATGGGTGTGTAAGGATACCAAAAAACCATGATTGCAATTTCAAAGTGGTAGCTAATGGAAATGGCAGCCAATCCAAGATTGCGGATGTGGACATTTGAAAAATTGACTATATCTCTGAAACCAACGGTCCGATCTCAATGTTTTTTTGTTGTTTTTTTTTTCAAATGAAAGCTTATATGTCTTCTATATTTAATGTTATCTAAATGTTATCTAAGTTTTTCGATAGGAGCAACCATTAAGTAGTTAATCACAGATTAGTAACAAAAATTTCTTATTTTTTGCTATTAATTTTATGTTTATCATTAATTTATTAATTATCTAGGAAAATGTTCCAAATAAAAATTGTAGCGTAAATGCTTACCTTTAATTTGACATATTTACTTCTTGGTTTTCACCTTAGAATTCATATAAAATGAATTATGTAGTGTGTGCAGTAGGGTGGTCCATTTCTTATGGGTAAAAAAAAAGTTTTAGCAAATACTTTCCACACTTGTTTTTGTTCCTTTACCAAAAAGAAGCATGTATGCCAAAAACTAACCCATACAAAGCATATTTAGAGGTTGTTAGGATCTGTAAGTAAAATAAACTAAGAAATCGCCACCTGGACCAATTGGGGCAACAGATGTGATTTTATTTTAACAATGGTCGGGTTTTGACAAAAAGAATTTTCCTACAGTATGTGACAACTTGTTTAATACTGAGAACCTCCTTAAACTCAGTCATGAAATGCATAACTACTACACCGATGCTATGAAAATGCAACAGCCTAGAGAATCTCTAACTGCTAAGCCTGTGTCAGATATTTCTCGGAAAGTCAGATACAACTGAAGTTAAGTTTCGTGTGCCAGGTGCATTTCATCAAGCTCGTTGGATGGCGAATGCAGTCTTAAATTTACATGTTCCAGGAACAGTTCATTCTTATCACAGCAGACAAAAACGGTGTCTCAGAAGTATGCCTATTTGTAAGTTTCGTCTATGGTCGTTACTGGAATGAAGCTCCCATAGCTGCAAGAGCCCCCTTGAACGACTCCAGTCTCTTTGAACAGATTAAAGATTACCATAATCGTAAGATTGGAACTGCTGCAGCAGCATTTCGTCCCCACCTCTGGTATTTACCTGAACAGTTAGTTGCATTTTCATTTTTTGATTTGGGAATTAGTGATGAGTGTAAAAGGGAAATGATGAAAAATCTTCAGTGACCATCAAAAGTAAAAGCTTTGCACAGATTTGACGGAAGAACTGCCAATCATCAGCATCCACTCCAGTCTTTTATTACAGAGCGCTCAACTGTTCTTATCGATTTGTTACTCAATGATGGACCAGGAAAGGCAGCTCATTTTTAGTAAAGGATCCTTCAGAGTGGCCTACAGATGCAGTTTATATTGAAATGCAAAAACAGGTTCGTCAACTGAAGGTTGTTAACAATTGTGCAGAGCGTGGAATTGCTCTCATTCAAGCATTTAAATCTAGTGTTGTAAAGGATGAGAAGCAAAAACAATATCTCCTCCGGCTGATTGATCTACATAGAAAACAATTTCCTGTTGCTTCGAAATCTAATGTGATGACAATGACTTTGGGAGATTAAAACCCACTATTTGTTTTACTCTCTGTCATACAGAGTGTTCCGTTCAAATCTCCCTAATTTCAATTAATTACTGTGAATGAAGTACGATGAATTGTGAAATAACTGCAACACCAAATGAAAGGCCAGATCTTCAAGTTTTGTTGTCTGTTTGCTCACTATGCAGCGCCACGGTCGCATAAATAGAAATGGCGACTGTTGAACAATGTGCGCAGGCAGTGGTGTGGTACGCTGAGACAAAATCTGTGATTGCAACGCAACAAAATTTCAGACGAGTGTACGGAGGAGTTGCACCTGATGCTAAATCAATTAGGCTGCTGTTTAGTAAGTTTCTAACAACCGGCAGTGTGCTAAAACAATCTGGTGGAGCTCGCCGTCGTGTGTCAGAGGAAAAGGTGGAAGAAATTCGAGTGGGGTTTCCATACCAAATTCTTTGCGACGCGGCTTATCTGACTTCAATTGTTACACAATCTGCACTTTATACGGATACAACCGAAACCGCTTGTGCAGAACTCCATGCATTGTTGTTGGAGGCACATTGAATTGCCTAGGTGCCTGGAGGATGCATTTACTTGGGTTTCTCTAAAACCCCACTCGAATTTCTTCCACCTTTTCCTCTGACACACGACGGCGAGCTCCACCAGATTGTTTTAGCACACTGCCGGTTGTTAGAAACTTACTAAACCGCAGCCTAATTGATTTAGCATCAGGTGCAACTCCTCCGTTCACTCGTCTGAAATTTCGTTGCATTGCAATCACAGATTTTGTCTCAGCATACCACACCACTGCCAGCGCGCGTTGTTCAACAGTCGCCATTTCTATTTATGCGACCGTGGCGCTGCGTAGTGAGCAAACGGACAACTTCAAGTCATGAAAACAAAACTTGAAGATCTGGCCTTTCATTTGGTGTTACAGTTATTTCACAATTCATCGTACTTCGTTCACAGTAATTTATTGAAATTAGGGAGATTTGAACAGAACACCCGGTATATTAACACCAAAAACAGCTGCTTTCTTACTTTTCACCTTACTCCTAAAAGTGATAAATCCTAGCGACTCCTAAATATTCTTCAATTTGGTAGAAATTTTACAGAGGGATAACTTATGTGATCTCAAACAGGGGCAACCTTGTGGAGAACCAAAATTCCAAACTTAAAAAAAACGGACCACCCTAGTCTGCAGTGAATTCTTCTAGCAGGATGTGTCCTTAGTCCTATTTAATTATACATATTGTAACTGGTATTGACTATTGAATAGTATTTTATTATTATATACATGCAATAATATTTAATAATAATAATAATAATAATAATTAGTGTTGTTGATATTATTATTATTTGTTGTTATAGTGGTACTAACAAGGCATGAATTTTGTTTGTTACCGATGTTCATGGAAGAATGATATTGATTGATTGAAATTCAGGTTTTGTATGTGTCAGCAGTTAGGCTTTTTACACCAGTCATATTATATGAGGCCAAGCTGCTTACAATGTATAAAAAAATCACCATGCGTGTGTCTAAAATCTCCTTACCCAGGGTAAAAACCGAGGCTGTACTGGGGCACTCAGCACATATATATATCCCTATGAGCAAAAGACAGGAGAACATACAACCATACAAACGTAGCCTCCCCAATGGCTAAGTGTAACGTTGTCGACTTGCAATCAAGGAGATCCGTGTTCGATACCCTGTGGAGAGGCACAAAGTGGTTCGGACCCCACATTAAACTGTAGGTCCACTCCAGATTAACCTAACTCTGCATAAAGTGGATGCATTTCCCCCACATAAAATATACTTCTCTGGTCCGTCTTCTGTTTTTACAGATGTTTACTTTCTTGAAAGCAGACATTTCAGCTGTAATAACTAATAAAGAGTATGCATGTATGTTATGATGTTATTCTGAACACACTCAAATGTTAACCTCATTTCCACGTACTTCACTTCGGCAACTGCAGTCTTGCAGGCCAAAGAGGCTTTAGCGTCTGAACCTACGGCTAACATAATGCTTTGTAGGGTTGTTTGATTTGAGATTTTGTTTGTAAGTCCACTTTATGCACAGATAGGCTAATATGGAGTGGAGATACAGTTTAATGTGGGATCCGAACCACTTTGTTCCTCTCCACAGGGTATCGATTACAAGGCAACGACGTTACACTAAGCCATTGGGGAGGCTACCTTTGTATGGTTGTATGTTCTCCTGTGTTTTGCTCATAGAGGAATATATATATATGTGTGTGTGTGTGTGTGTGCGTGCGTAAGGAGATTTTAGACACACGCATGGTGATTTTTTTATACATTGTAAGGGGCTTGGCCTCATATAATATGATGGGTGTAAAAAGCCTAAGTGCTGATGCATACAAAACTTGATTTTCAATCAATCGCATACAAAACTTGAATTTCAATCAATCAATATCATTCTTCCATGAACATCGGTAACAATCAAAATTCATGCCTTGTTGTACCACTACAACAAATAATAATAATAACAACAACACTAATAACAATTATCAATTATTATTATTATTATTAAATGTTGTTGCATGTATATAACATTAATATACTATTCAATAGTCAATACCAGTTACAATACGTGTAATTAAATAGGACTAAGGACACATCCTGTTAGATGAATTCACTGCATACACTACATAATTCATTCATTTTATATGAATTCTAAGGTGAAAACCAACAAGTGTAATATTAGTGGGGAGGCAAATGGTAATATATTTGCCTTCCGTGGGATTTTTGTGGTACAATAATGGGAGTTAGTTTTTCTGAAAGGTATTGACACGAGGAAAACGAATATGGATGTTGCCAGTCCCAAAAATTGTGCAGGGGGGTGGGAGGGGGATTCAAAATGGCTGACAACTTGTTTCATCGAAACAGCAATATCTTCATCATTTATACGACTACAACAGATTTTCAAAGCTTTAAGTACTTCTTGATGCAGTTTATACAATTACTAAAATATTGCGAATAATATAAATGTACCTGTTAGCCTCTTACGGATTGCTTAATATTGCTCTTCTCGTTTCCGTTGAAGGGTTACTTTCTGTTACAGAGTATAAAAAATATTTTGGAATGAAACAAAATATTCATTGTGTAGCTTTCATTATTTTATTTTATTTAATTACGCCATCATCATATTGATGTATTTGTTTGTTACCGAAAACACAATGATATGAATTAAATATTATAATAATCTGTTTCAGAAGATTATTACTACAAAGCGTTTGAAAACAGGAGGTCATCCAAATAAAAATAATGTAAAATAATAATTACTTATTAATCAGTTTGACTGTCTTCATATGAACTATTATTCCCATTCCGGTTAAAACAGTTATTTACATCATTGTTGGCTCCACACATTCACACATGTCAGTGCATGGAAAGGCATGAGGTCTGCATTTACATACAAGTGTTGAATATCTACTCTTTTTGCATGAACATTTCACTAGCTCCAGAATGGCCTGTGGGGCGGGTTGCATCGTGGTCATCTGGGGTAGGTCTTTCCCACCCATAACCAGCATCTGGGTGTGGAATCTTCGGATTCGCAACATCATTTCGCTATACCATGGCTTGATAATGTGCTCTCAATATAGCATAGCGAAGAACTGACTGTGTTGGTGGCATTTTCTCTGATTCGGCAATTTTCTTTTGAAACAAGGTAAACTGGACAGCTCCAACATCCGATTTTGCAGAGTTTGGCATGTAAAGTTTACAAACAAAACGTTCTAACACATCAAAAATACCATTAAATGGTGTTGCATCCAATCCCAAGTTTGCAAAAGCTTACAAAATACGACTGACACTATTAATGTCTTCTTCACTACCAATATCTTCTGTTGCATCATGTAATATCTTTCCTATGAGCCATGACTTCATTTCCTTAACACCTAGATTGTCTTTCATTGATGAAAAATTAGTATATGTTGGAGATTTTGGGGTTGGTTTTGTTGGCATACTGCATTATTTCAATAATGTCACACTGTCTGGAATTTCTGTTAGGGCTCTATTGTTTGATGATTTGATCAAGTGTATAGCTGGTGAATTATCATCTGATTCTTTCTGTTGATAAATGGCAAGGGCAGTTGCATGTGTGGTATTCTTCCTATCTAGTATATCCTCCATGAAATCCACGTTGTCCACTGCGAAGAAAATATATCTGTCCTTGATGATATCTGCCTGCACATACACTCCCTGGTTATTTCTGATATCATCTATTATCGTCTCAGCTATTTGTGTTTCACATCGTCGAAGTCGATCGTATCCAATTGACAGACCATAGCCATGTAAAAGCTCAATGACCTTCTTGTTCCTTACAGATTGGTGAAGTGATATCCTACAGCTACTTGCTGGGGCATTACACGTGTAAACTGAATATTTGTAGTTGTTGTACATTTCACTTGTCTCTCATTATATGTCATGGATATTGCAGTTTGTGATATGCTCATGACAGCCTTGTTAACACTTGATTGCTTGCGTTCTGAAGACATATGTTCAACAGCACCACAAATAAGCCATCTGAAAAAAGAATACACTTCTCGTGGCACATGTTCTTCTGTTGCTTCTAATGATCATGTGAATTCCCACTTCTTAGTGTTCATTATAGACTTACGAAGATAACTAGCAGCATCATACAAACTCCTCAAAGTCAAGTCCAAATCTTCATCATCATTCTGTGATGTCATAGCAATATTTCTTTGTGATGGACGGTGAAATTCAATATCTGTAACATTTTTCTGCAAAAATTTCTTAATTTTTTCCTTGTTATAGATGGATAAGCGACATTATTCATAACACAAATGTTTTCATAAGTGGTTTGCACATCAACCACACTCAAGGAACCAGTCTTTAAACACTCTTGAATCATACAGATGAATTCAATCTTCGATGCAGCTTCAGGGGCTGTAGAGATATTGGGTGCACTGATATCAGGACATCGTAGTACACGTGTCACATTATTTGCCCAGCACGGCAAATTGTATGTAATGTCCATAGCGTTACCATCTTCAGGGTTGATTGCTGTATTGAGCTTTATCTGGAGGGCTTCATTTCCACTTTTAGCAATAGCATCACTCAGGCTTGTTTGAGCATGATCAACCGACAGTTACCTGAGGGAATTTGCACGTGTCTGACCACCATTACAGAAGAAGCATTCATCTTTGTTGCATGGAATGCAATGCGAACGTGTTAGTCTTGGTGTGCTGCTTTCCGTCACAGTTGGTTTGCTGGTTTTGGCTTTCATAGCGCTTTTTCATACGCTCCAATTTTCCCTTGTGAGTGACATCTTGATAACAACTTCGGTGCCATGATGCCCTGTTGTCTGCCAGCATGGCAGCAGTCATTCCACGTAGACGAATATTAGATGATACATACTTCACGTTTTCGTATTCAGCATTCTCTTGCACACATTGTAAAACCTTTTCATGTGTGGTGGGGTTTGTGATTAGTCCTTCGATTAATTTCTGTTGACATATTATACACAGTGCATAGTTGATTTCCATTTTTAGCCTCGTTTCTGGTTCACTGAGATCCATCTGAAAAAGAAAGTTTTTTTAATATTTAATTATGCATAACATGAGCTTATTAAAGCTTTTTTAAAATAAATATGTAGCGTTACCGCTAGTCTTTACACAATTCACATTATTTCTAATAATCGTAGAAACTGCATCAAGAAGTATTTAAAGCTTTGAAAATTTGTTGTAGTCGTATAAATGATAAAGATATTGCTGTTTCGGTGAAACGAGTTGTCGGCCATTTTGAATCCCCCCTCCCACCCCCCTGCACAATTTTTGGGACTGGCAACATCCATATTCATATTCCCTGTGCCAATACCTTTCAGAAAAACTAACTCCTATTATTGTACCACAAAAATCCCACGGGAAACTACATGCTCCCCCACTATATGTCAAATTAAAGGTAAGCTTTACGCTTTAATTTTTGTTTGTAACATTTTCCTAGATTATTAAGAAATTAATGATAAACATAAAATTAATAGTAAAAAATATGAAATTTTTTGTTACTAATCCATGATTAACTACTTAACGGTTGCACCTATCAAAAAAACTTAGATAACATTAAATATAGAAGACATATTAAGCTTTCATTTGAAAAAGAGGATCTTTGAGATCAGATCGTAGATTTCAGAAATAGTCTATTTTTCAAATGTCAACATCCACCATCTTAGATTGACTGCCATTTCTATTAGCTACCACTTTGAAATGGCAATCATGGTTTTTTGGTGTCCTTGCACACCCATATAACTGTGGCATAAAGGAAAATTAATACCCCTAAATTATACCGAATTCTTGGCTGGCCCATAGAGTATTAGGCAATGTGTATTATGTTGCTTTAATATGATTCTGTTTTACAGTATATTTAATCCTTGAATATTTTCTCCCACAGGAATTCTCCGCAATGTCAAAGAACACCATACCTGAAATCCAGAGATGTAATTTGTCCACGGTCATTCTTCAGTTGTTAGCAATTGGGATTGACATTCAGTCATTTGATTTTATGGACAAACCACCAAGAGAGGTAACTAAAATTGCAATTAATATAAAGCTTACATGTGTAAGTTTAAAAAGTGCATTAGTGGAGGGTCTTTCTTGTTATTAAATATCATAATAATAATAATAATTAATTTCCAACTCATGTGTGTAAGTAACTTAACATTTTAGTCGTACTATCTAATTCATGTTGTTTACCAACAATGTGCACTTTTAAATAGAGAGAAACTCAGTACTCACTTTTCCATGAAGTGTTTTTTGGTTCTACAACAGTAATTCTCGAAGTGTCCTCTGCATGGACTCCACAGGGGCTCTGTGGCAGTTTACATCAAAAATCCGTTGTTAAACTTTCATACTTCCTATGTCGCCCAACGACTAGTTTTGAGCATCTGAGTCCCTGCCAAAACTTAGCAGGCAAAAGGAAGCGCAACCATCATATGGCTGGCGATAGTGTGATGTCGGCTCGTTATGTTTGATCTGCACTTCTGAAGAGGCATTCTTTCTTGCTTGATTGTTGGAATTTAAAACACATGATTGCACCATAACATTTACTCCAGTTTCTTACCATCTCTTCAGTTCATTTGGGAAAAGTGTCTAATCAGAAGTCTGAGAACCACTGTTCTACATCAAAGTAGCATGGAAACCAAATGCCAAAATAGCTGACAAACTGAACATACACAAATGGTAATTCCCCCTTGATAACCTGGGTATGTATGACAGAGTGCAAGTGCAAGGCACATTACATCAGCAGATGCATCAGATCAATCAAAGAAAGAATCCAGCAGCACCTAACAGATGCAAGAAAAGCCCAACCACTACTGGACTTGTTAAGCATATCAAATACAATTGCCATAAAATCCAAAAAGAGTATGTCAAACACACAGCACACACACACACACACACACACACACTCATTCATATAGACACTAAAATAACACATGCCATCATGCACTTCCTGCATGAACTAAATACTGATAGTGGAGAAGCACACCATGCATGGCTTACCCTTCTACAGAGGTTAACATCGGGAAACAAAGAAGGACACGGGTGCAGCAGACAGATGACAGCAGCGCAGCTAGATGCAATCAAAGAACTACAAACAATAGAAGCACACCATGCAACAGTGTAACAAGTTCCATCAAGGATGGTGGAAGTGATCACTGAAATTAATAGAACAACCAATAACAGCTTCACAGAAAAGTGAGTACTAAGTTTCTCTGCATGGGAGCCCTGGTGGTCTAGTCGGTAGGGTGTCTAACTACCACACGGGAGACCCAGGTTCGATTCCCAGGCTTGGTGATCTAAGGTCAGAATTTTTCTGGCCTTGTCCTCCACATAAAGTGGCTCCGGAGATCACCCAGCCTAAAATCAATGGGTACTTGAGGGCAACCCTCGCCGGAGCATAGTCCTGATCACATGACCTCCAAATACACACAGGGTGTAGATGGAATGAGACCAAAAATTGCAGTGGACTGTTTTGGCTGAACTGATACCACTTTTAATCAATACCAAAAAAATGGTGAATAACTGGAGAATGATAAAACTTCCGGAGAATGCACCTGCATCCTTTGCGAGTATTGGATGTTTATCGTGATGTAGTTGGCGCATGTACTGTAGTGTTAGTGTTAGCAAGAATGGTGGCAAGTTGTGTGTCTTTATCTGTACGACAGCATTGTATAATTAGATTCTTGCGAAGGAGAAGGTTTATCCAGCTGAAATTTTGAGAAGATTCCAAGCACAGCATGGGTAACAAACAATGTCACATGCAATAGTGTACGAATGATGTGAACAGTTTGGCAAAGAATGATAGTTGGTCACAAATGAACAGCATGGACCCGTTCGTTCAACTTGAACGTGTTATTCATGTGGATTTTTGGAGAAAGGATCAGAATTAATGCCTAGTATTACTGCACGTTGATGAAGTGTGCTGTATGTAATGCCATTTGTCTGAAAATGTAATTTTTCACCATAACAATGGCCAGCCTCATACAGTTAATTTGACAGCAACAACTTGCCAAAATACACTGGGAGGTTTTGTTCCATGTCCTTACACACTGGACTTCAGGTCAAACACTGACAATAAAGATGTCCTGCAGTGGTTACGACATCAATCAACTTCCTTCTATGCCAAAGGATTCAGGAAACTCACACAATGATGACAGCGATGCCTGGATGCTCAGGAGGTATATTTTGTAAAACTGGCCTAGTTTGGTGCTTGTAGGACTTCCCAATATTTTTCCTAGAAATTAAGTTCCAGTCAACCTTGAATGACCCTAGAATTTACACATTTTAAGATGTCACTATTCCATTGAAACTATATCATGCCAGCTCAATGGCTCAGCACATTAAGCGGTCAACTTTCAATCTTTCTATTGAAGTTCCTCAGCTCAAGCTCCAGCCTAGGCATGAGTGTTTTCTGTGAATGTCCCTTCATCTGTTTCATCTAGTCAGCATCCTCATCGTTACAATTAGCTCAAGTGTCCAAAAAGTGATGTAAAAAAATAACTACAAAACAGTATCAGGTCAGCCCTAGGCAATTTGCCTACTACAGTGGAACCCCGATTTTACGTTTTCCAGGAGCCTGTAAATATAAAACGTAAAATGTGGGAAACTTAAAAAGCGGGAAAGCATAAGGGAGGGGTGAAACTCAAGTGTCGGTAAGAAACAACTTCACAATCAACTTTTAGGGGGTATATTGTGTCAAAAATAATTCAACAATGGTAATGAAGTATGATTATGAATTTCTAAGGGGAAAACAAGGAAGATCTGCTGTGAAAATCAGTGACGGATTAACGTGACCCACTTTCGAGGGTAGGGACGGTGATGACTGCTTCTATCTGCCACCTATTAGGTTATATTTATGCTTCTGATTGTGTGGGATCTCATTTACTCTGTAAACTGGTAATTAATTGCTAGTTTTATAAGTATTGGGTAATTGGAGGGGGGGGGGGTTGATCATTTATAGTTGGACGTCAAGCATCTTTATATACGGTAATCAAAGTTTCCTGGATTCAGTTCACAGTGGAGACATGTAGAATGATTCAGATCCCACTTTAGCTGCATGTGTGTCCAGTCCCGATCAGCCCAGCTGCATAAAGTAAACTGAAAACGAGCTTTGTCAAAGTTACGCATTTTTTGACATCACTTCTTCTTCTTTCCCCTTTTGCCTCATAGCGTGGGGGTTGCCTCTATCCACTCCTTCCATCTCTCTCATTCCTTTGCCATTTTCTTCAATTCTCTTATTCCTTTTCCTTTCTTTTGTCCTATTTCTTCTATTCCTTTTTCGAATGTCTTCCGGGGTCTATCTCTTGTTCTCCTTCCCTCTGTTCTAGCTTCCATAAATTGTTTTGCTTTTCTATCTATCTTCGTTCATTCTTACCACATGTCCGAACCATGTTAGTTGTCTTTGTGTCAGTTTTTCTTCTATTGGCTTCTGATTTAACTCTTCTCGGATTCTTTCATTGTGTACTCTATCTCTTCTTGTCTTACCAACTATTCTACGGAAGCATTTCATCTCAACTGTCGTTATTTGTCTTACTTCTTTTCCTCTTACTGGCCAGCTTTCAATTCCGTATAATAGAATTGGTTCCACTACTGACTTGTATACTTGTAGTTTAGTTTTGGTGTTTATTTCCCTTTTTCCAAAAATGGTGTGGCTTAGTTGGTAGTATGTATGCATTATTAGATTTCCTTACTCTATTCATCACTTCCTCTTCTATTCTTCCTGTCTGGTTTATGGTTTATGATTGTTCCCAGGTCCTTGTATCTTTCTGTCTGCTCCAGTTCTATTCCAGTGCATGTTATATGTATTCTTTCTATTGTCTCTTCCGTTCTTCATATTTGCATCACTTTGCTCTTACTTGCGTTTGCAGTCATTCTTTTAGCCGTTAGCACTTCTGCCCATTCTGTAACCGCCTCTTGTAGCTTGTTCTCTGTATCTGCTATTAGTATTATGTCATCTGCAGATACTAATGCTTGGCAATTTATCGGTCTCATATTCTAATTACCCACTTTTGTTCTTGCTGTTCTTCTTTTGCATATTTTTAGAACTTCATCCATAAATACTATAAAGAGTAGCAGGGTCAAACTATCTCCGTGTTTCACTCCTTTCTCCAACTTAAATGTGCCTGACATCTTTCCATCCAATCTTACTATTCCTTCTACTCTTTTATACGTAGATTTTATTACTCGAATGAGTTTTCCTGGAATTTTTCTTTTCTCTAATATTGCCCATATTTCTTCTCTGTGTATAGAGTCAAAAGCAGCCTTTAGATCTAAAAGTGCTACGTTCATCTTTTTTTCCTTTTTCTAAGTATTTATCACATATTGTTCGGATGGAATATATGTGATCTTGTGGTTGCCTCCCTGAATGAAAAGCAGCCTGTTCTTCTTCCATATCCTTTTCTATCTCGTTCCTTAGCCTTACTTCCAATATTCTTGAGCACACCTTAAGTGCCACGGTGGATAGTTCTCACAGTTGGTTGAGTCTCCTTTCTTATACAGTGGTATAATAATGTTCTTTTCCCATTCTACTGGTAATTTTTCTTCTCTCCAGATCTTCTGATACAGTTTAGTCATTGCCTCCAAGAGTGTGTCCATATTTTATATATTCTGGAGCTATTTCATCTATTCCTGCTGCCTTTCCATTTCTTACTCTTTTCACTGCTTCATATACTCCTCCTATTTCAATTTTCTTTACTAGCTCTCCTATCTCATTCTCATTCTTTTCCTTATCCTGCTCTTGTATTCTTCTTCTACTTCTGCCTATTTTTTGTCTATTATGCATTCCAATCCTCCCGTCTGCTGTTATTATGCCTTCTTCCTTTTCAAATTTACTTTCAACATATTCTTTCCATGTTTTCAACACATTTTCAATTCGCATTTCCAGAATATTTGCTTTGTTTCTTACACTTCTTACTGTTCTTCTACCTTTTCCTCTTATTCCTTTTATTATGCACCAAAATCCTTTGTTATTCTCTTTGTATTGTGATTCCACTTCTTCTCCAAATTCTTCCCATGTTTTGCTCTTTGCTTCTCTCACTATTCTTTTAGCTGCGTTTCTTTTTTCTAAATAATCTAATAGGTCTTCATCTCTTCTTGTATTGATATATTTTTTCCATGCTCTTTTCTTCTCCTGTACTGCCTTTTTCACCTCTTCATTCCACCATCTGGTTCTTTTCCTTCCTGTATTTACTCTTTTCTTCCCACATACCTCTTCCGCAGACTTGAGTATTACATCTTTGATTTTTTGCCACATTTCCTCTATATCTTAATCTTCAAATGTTTCTTGCTTTAGTCGTTCTCCTACTTTATTCTGCTATTTTTGTTTTTTCTCTTTTTTCTTCAATTCTTCTGTTTTTATTTTGTAATAGGTATTTTTATTTTCCGTCTTCATCCCTGTGTAAAATCGTGTTTCTGCTACCAGCAGCCTGTGCTCGGTTCCAAGTTCTGCTCCTCTTATTACTTTTATATCTCGGATATGTTGTCTTATTTGTTGTGGGTATATTATATAATCTATGATGCTTTTGCCATTTCTTCCTTCACCTTCAAATGTTACTTGATGTACTGTTTTATGTTTGTAGAAAGAGTTTCCTATCAGCATTGTGTTCTCTATGCAAAAATCTATGATTCTCTGTCCATTTCCATTTTTAATAATTTCTCCTCCATACTTTCCTAGTGTTCCGAATCTACTCAAGTGATCATTTCCCACACTTCCATTTAAGTTACCTATAATTATAACTTTTCTTCCTCCTCTTTCTGCTTTTTCCAATTTTGATTGTAATTCTGTGTAGAATTCTTCCTTGTCTCTCACATTAGAATCTTCGGTTGGTGCATATACTTAAATCAGTGTAATCTTTTCTTCTAAGTCTATGTCTAGAGTTATTATTCTTGAATTTACTGGATCCCAGCTGATTACTCTTCTGTGTATTTCTTCTGTTACTATAATTCCTACTCCCTCTTTTGCTCTGTTTCCAACTGGTACTCCTGAATATCTCAGTACATTTCCTCCTTCAAGCATTTTTTCCCCATTTTCTTTCTTCTTTACTTTGCTTATTGAAAGTATTTTTATTTTGTATCTTTCCATTTCCTTGATTACTTCTACTTTACCAATTAATGTTTTGATATTCCAGGTTCCTATTCTCGTTTCCTTATTCGTGCGTTGTCTTTGTGAGATCTGTCTAGGATTTCCGAGGCATATATTTCTTCTCTGAATCATCATCTACCCCTATGCGAGTGATTAGCCCAGCGATAGGGGGCCTTTTGGGTGTTTAGTCCTTTCAGCCTCAAGGCCATGGCTGGTTTTCTGTTGGGGTTTTCTCCCTTAGTCTTCTGAGGATCCCTCCTCGCCACTAGACGGAGGTTTTCCCAATTTTAATTACTTGGGAATTTAGTGCCCCTTCCGCCATCTATACCATACCAAAGGACTCCTTCTTTGCCGCATCTGCCGTTGGGGTCTTCGCCGTTACCCTGACTAGGGGCCCTTACAAGATACTACCATCCGGAGCCAGATGAACCAAGTTTTTATTTTTATTATATATAAAGTAAGTACTCCCCTGTGTATAGCACCACGCCATGAAGGCATATAGGGGGTGTGGGGGTAACACCCCACACTTTCTTGATCCAGTCGTGAGTGGGGGTGATGTGATCAGCATCACGCCCCTGACCACCTTTACCCCCCAGGGTTTCCCCCGGGTACCCATGTCATTCGATGCTGGGTGGGCGCCGGGGCCGCTTCCATCGTTAGAAAAGTTCCCGGATTTGAACCGGCCGGGGATCAAACCCGGGACCTTTAGCATGGTAGTCAGATGCGTTACCGACTGAGCCACCGTGGCCATGACATCACAATACGGGGAATTGTTATCAGTGACGTGCTTGTGATTTTGGAAAGGGTTTGGTGAGGGCAGTTACGTATATATTTTTTAATAGTCATCCCTCATTTTGCATCTTTTCCTGATTTTGACGACCCCCATCAACCCCTCCTCTGGGCATGCCACTGATTGTTATTTAGGTCCATATTAATCGATGATTTATTGTTGGATTTAGCAGTCTTGCGGAGGGCAAAGATCCCTTCCACCAATAGTTTTCCCGTAAATAATGTGTCTCCATTTTGTTTTTTCCATCCACGTTTAATTTCGCGATTTATTTTCAACACATGAATTTTTCCCAAGAAAAGTATCTAGTATATTATTATTAGCATCATGTGCATTTCCTTTCTGCACTGTTCTGTGTTTTCAAGATGTTTATCAGAAGGCAAATCAAGAAGAAAATTAGCTTGTCTTTTAACTCTTCGCTTTGTGTCTGGTGCTGGTGTTTCATACTCTTCAAAAGCAAAACAACCTTCTGAGGGTAGATTCAAAACAATGCAGTTTGTCTTCCCTTTACGATGATGGATGAGTCATTGCTCTGGAGCCAGGAGACAAAACGAAAACACTGGCGCCGGCTGCTCACTGCCCGCAGACACCACTCCGACCAGCGATAACGGGAGGGAGGGGAGGGAAGACGAACAAGGGGTGGAGTGGCGCCAATGCAGCTGTTGAAGAAAAGTCTTATCAGAAGTGTGCTCATTCCTGGCCAAGTTGCAGAAGGAAAGAAGGGGGAGATCACTGCTTTAAGCTCTCCTATGTTGTCACCTCAATGCTACTGACATACGAGCAACATTTTCAATGCAGATAGAGGCATTAAAAAAAAGAGAGAGAAATGGGCTGAATCATGCGCACCAGTGGCGGATTAATGAGCTTGCGGCAGAGGAGGGGAGATGCGTGACTTTTCTTTTATATTTGTAGAATGTATGTATGCAGGAGCAACTGCTTAATTGTAAACCGCAGAGGAAAGGAGACGGGACAATAGCTTTTCGCCTTTATGCTAATTGATTGTCTCTTCCACACGAGCAAGATAATCAGGGCAGAAAGGGCAAACGCCCCCCCCCCCAGGAAAAGAGAAAAAGTGAAGATAAAGTTCCCCATGCACTTTGCACCATGCCGGGATGCATATATAGGGGTGTGTGGGAGATGATGTGATCAGCACCATGCTCTGGCCACCTTTACCTCCCTATTCTTCGATCTCTGCCAATTTGGATGTGATGTGATCAGCACAATGCTTGGGCAGTCTTTACCCCCAGGGTTGCACCAAGGTACCCATTTATTTGAGGCTAGGTGAGCTCCAGAGCCACTTTGAGGCAGCTTAGATCACCCACCCTGGAATTCAAACCCAGGTTTCCAATGTGGCAGTCAGACGCCCTATTAACTTGGTGACCACAGCTCCCCATCGAATGAGAAAAAGTATATAAATATATGCTCTTTTGGCCGAAATAAACATTTTAATGGTATTTAGATGTGCAATAAATTTGACGGCTCCCAGAGAATATTGCCACACCCCTAGTTCATCCACTCATTTTTCCTGACTCCGTCACTGTACAACACGCGAGTCACATATTCTGTATAAAAGAAACCATTCTCTGCCCCACGCAGAATAATACATGTGTCCGAACTTGGCTTCCCACTCCCCCAAACAATTGATTTGACAATACAGTGAATAAAATATCGCTCACCTGCCCATATAAAAAAATAATCACTTTAGCTTACGCATTTTCAGTTTCATTCTGATGACCAAATGACATAGCATTCGCGAAAAAAAACTTCAGATTAAAAATAATTTACAGTGAGATATAGACTAGGTCCAATCGTATTTCCTTAGGAATCTAAACGACTTCCCATTAAAGAAGTAGTGCTGTTCTTATTCAGTATTGGATAGCGGAGGTTGGCAAACCCTTCTTATTAATGCTGCAGACTAGAAGAAAGAAAAAGTTTTCACAAACAAGCCCCCCCTCCCTGCTTTTATTTTTTGTTCCCATCAACTATGAAGGATTCCTTAAATCTGTGTGAGCAAAGAAGGGAATGGTGATCGAATCCTGTCGTCAATTTTCCACTCGGAGGGGGGGAGGGCAAACTTCTGTTTTGTCCAAATTGTAAGGAAGGCACCATTTAGTGAGAATCGGTTTGGCAACAGTGTGCTTGTCTGATCCTTAGGCAGAAGAATCGGCCCATTCTGTCTTTACCGGGAATGCAAAAAGTGCTGTTTTCCCTTCCTGTCCGTCAAGGAAGGTGCGACAAATGCAAGTTGTACCCCCCTCCCCCATCTTCTATTGACCATGCCTCTTTGCCCCCCCTCCTCTCGCACGAAAGCTTGATACTAGAAGTTCAAGGTCGCATGGTGAATGAAATGGCTGCAAAAGCAAGAAAAAGGAGGGAGAAGTCACGTAGTCAACAAAACAGGTTACTGCCAAATGTTAACACATCACCAGGGCTCGGAAAATGTATAAAGCGGAAAACGGGACTTAGAGCGAATGTAAGATCGAGGTAAACATCCTATTATTCATCACGGCCTTTTGGCGGGGCCTGACTGGATGAACGTATTAAATGGGAAAACGTATAATGCAGAAACGTAAAATCAGGGTTACACTGTATTACATTTGCTTGTGACTGTACTTCTTGAGCAGCTGCTAATGGCTATTAACCAATTTTAATTCAACTATGCATTCTTGAATAATAAAATAATTCAGAATTGTGTAATTTTATCTGAGATCAGACCTTCATTTAATAAAAATAGCTAGTAATGATCTCCCACAACTTTACCAACTTCATTGTTTTACTGTACAGATAAATTTTAAATCCCAAGGCAAGATACCACTACAGTAATCATTTATCATTGTTCCATGCATATCATACCGGGTGTTTCAAATGACCCTAAAAAAATATTTAGTATATTCACAGTAATAATTTGTATATGTTATGATTGACAAAAGTGTAAAATTTAATTTTTGGCAACCTATAATCCACATGAAACGAAGGAGAAACCTCTGTACGCACAAAAGGTTTTGGTATGGTGGTGTATCGAAACGTGGCTTGATTGGACCTTTCTTTTTTTGATGGCTATGTCACATCAGAAAATTATTTGCAAATGCTACAGGAATACTTCATTCCTGGTTCTCGACGGAAACGTCCAATTCGTCAGCAATGGTTCCAGCAAGACGGAGCTAGGCCGCATACAACTGAACCTGTCCTGACAATCGCTACACACATTTATTTCAAAATGGTTTAGAGTGGCCTCCAACTAGCCCTGATTTAAACCCGTGAGACTATTTCTTGTGGGGTTTCCTAAAGCAGGGAGTTTTCGAACGACAACTGCGATTACTAGATGATTTGAAAGCAAACATCGAACAGTGTACTGCACAAGTTAGTCATGCAACCCTTGGTCAGGTATTTGACAACATGTGCAACCAGGTGCAAGAAGTGATAAATCGTCAAGGTGGACATTTCGAACATGTTTTCCATTAATCTTTTGCATTTTCTCTATCAGATTATGTAATTATTTTTTTTATTATTAGTTATCATAAATATTTTAAAATGCCATTTGAAATCACGGCGTTTCTGTTGAAACACCCAGTATTTAAACTTCAAATATGTTATTTCAGGCTATTGTTGGAGCTCTGCAGCAACTTAAACTCCTTGGAGCTATTGAGTCTATAGAGCAGCCTAAATTAACTGAACAGGGTAAACAGATGGCACAGTTTCCACTGGATCCTCGATTCAGCAAAATTATTCTTGCTTCCAAAGACTACGAATGCACGTATGTATTCTATCACTTTTAGCAATTTAAAATTCATAACTTGTGCTTTAGATTTCTGCTCTATGGAGTCAGTCAAATATGTGATGCCATGCAGTATGATGCAACCAGTATGTGTAAATTATACCTAATAATGATCCAGAACTTAAAAGCTGTTAACATTATCTATAATTTGATTGAGAAATTTGAAACATCATGTCAATTTATTTATGAACAAAAGTAGAATTTTTGTTGTGAAGTCAAGTAATGGCAAGCGAGTCTGTGGTAAGTGGAAATTGTTGCATGCATTTGTTAAACTTTTAACAATATTTATAGCATGCAGTGTACAATTAAATACACTCCATAGAGTGAATACTTTCTAATTGCTGTTTTTTTTACACATAATTTTGTATACTATATCATTTATATCTATATCTCTCTCTAGCATTAATTATTAAACCTGAAGGTTTATGGCTGCTGCAACACAAGCAGCATAGCTCTATCCTAGGCAAGATCAATCCAATCTTTTCCATCCTTACCAATTTTCTTTAGGTCCATCTCAACGTTATCCCTCCATCTTTGACTTGGCCTTCCTACAGGTCTCTTACCATCATGTTTCCCAACAAGAATCCTGTAAACTCTTCTTTCCTCCCATTTGTGCTGCATGGCCTACCCTTCTAAGTCTTCTTGAGTTAATTATTCTAATAATATCTGGTCATGAGTACATATTATGTAGTTTTAAATTATGTAACCTTCTCCACTCACCTGTCTTCTCATTTCTTTTAGGTCCAAATATTTTTCTAAGGATTTTATTTTCAGATACGCTTAATTTATGTTTCTCTTTTAATGTAATGGACCAAGTTTCACATCCATATAATACTACAGGCAAGATTACTGTTTTGTATATTTTGACTTTTAGTTTCTTAGATATTATACACGAACATAAAAAATTATGAAGAGAAAAGTAACACGCATTTCCTGAATTAAGCCTTCTTTATATTTCCTCTTTAATATCATTTCCATTTGTTAGTATTATTCCCAAGTACTTGAATTTGGAAACTGATTCAAACGAGTTATTATCATTAATTAAATTTTGATTTTTACCTAACACTTGGTTTCGGCTTGTAAGCATGTATTTAGTTTTCTCTGCAAATTTCCAAATGCATTTTTTCATCGATCTGTTGACCGCATAGACTTGACTGCTGTTAAATTTGTTTTGCAGAGAAGAAATCTTGAGCATTGTGGCTGTACTTTCTGGAGAGAGCATATTTGTCAATCCATCTAACAAGCAAGAAGAAGCTGATGCTGCTCGTTGGAAGTTTGTTTCTTCAGCAGGAGACCATATGACATTGCTGAGTATATTTAAGATGTTCAGTGGCATCAAATCGAAAGAGGTGAGTTATATAACCAATAAATTTAGAGGACAGGAGGGTAAAGCTAGTTGTATGCGTAATGTACTTGGCAAGTTCTTATCTTCGGAAGAAAAAAAAAATGTAAGAACTTTTGCATATTAATTAGCCTTATACTAGGGCTGAGTCGATACCATGGGTATCGGTAAGTATTGGTTGAAATTTTTGCACCGATACTGGCCGATACCATGGGTATCGGTAAGTATTGGTTGATATTTTTGCACCGATACTGGCCGATACCATTGTTTTTGAGTCACTAGAAGTGGGGCCAAAACGAAAATAAGTTTGCTTTCAAAGGTTCGTTCAGTTTTTCCAACTTACCTTTGGTTTTGGAAAAAAAAATAGTTGTGCATTTGTTAAGTGAACCTGTACTCAAGTTTCTGTGAACAGCAACTACGTGACACAAGGATCCTTACGCAGATAAGACTCACGGTCAAGTATCTTGCAAATCAAGGGTAACTTGAAATTATCCCTATAGGAGTTTCTTCGAAGTCTACCAAGCTTTGTTCCTAAAGATGCGGTATCATATAAAAATAATCCCAATGAGGTTCCGGTAGCTAACGAGGCACCTGGTGTATTGTGGACATCTCTCTCTTTAGAGACCTCCCACAGTCAAAACATTCATTGCCCATGTGAGTGGTGGACGTATCTCATACATAGCACATACTATATATTCCTGGAGATTCAAATACCTAGGCTAAACCCTCTTTTCCTTTCCAACTTTAGACTTTTGTTCTGATTTGTTTGTCCAGACTTGGATAACTGGGTTTCATCAGGCGTGTTTTGGTGGTACAGGGAACGCGACAAAGGAATCATTTTCTTTGAACGACAGTTGATGGCACTTACTATCTGGAAATGTAGTGATGTGTTTGGATTTCCTTCCACGCGAAGCGATAGAACTTTGCATTTTTTTTTTAGAAATTATTTTCCGATTTTTTAGAAATTATTTTCTGATAGTATATTATATCGAAAGCAAAGTCACATCGGAATATCACTGTACTAAAGTCGATGCCTGATACAGAAGCAAGAGACTGGTAAGTTTTCATTCTCTCCTTAAATTTTGTTTACTAATTTTTATTCTTTTTGATAAAGGACAAAAAAGAGACAAGATTTTTCACATTACAGCTTTACTGTTAGTTTTAGACATCGTGTCCAGGGCTGGTAAATCGCTAGAGGCACATATTTTTGGTAAATAAAAAAGCAAAATTTCAGTACAAAAACGGAGTCAATTTCAGGTTCAAAAGCGGTAAATAATATAAAATATCGGTGTTATAGCGGTGAAAAAATGGATGAAAAGTGGTATATAAAAAGACATATTGGTTTTAAAATTGTGAATATAATCCTAAATTTGATTAAAAAACTACATTTATTCCACAGAATTAACATTTTACTTCTAATAGCACATTTATGTAGTTATCAGAGTATTAAGTTCATTTCTGTGTAAAGGAGTCCATTTTTGCTTCTCCAATATTAACAACAGAATTAATTTTCCGGGAATTGCATAACTCTCAGGATAATTCAGACCTCAGAAGGTGTCGCGTCGCTGAATAAACCCTGAATTTCGTGTTTAAGAGTTAATTTCGCTTTTTGCAGTTCATTTCGCATTATTTCGTGACAAAATATGGTCACAAAATGCATCTCACACCTTTCAAAAACATAAAAAATTAACACTACAATGTGTTTTTTCAAATTTCGTTTTTTCGTCAAAAACGAAATATGCATGCCCCTATAAATCGCCAATTATTCTTGTATTCATGGATGATTTAATGTTAGTTTGGGAAGAGTGATCCCTTACTTTTAGAGGAGGTTGAAGAGGAATGATCTCATTTTTCAACATTGGGAGAAAGGGGAACAAGGACTATGATTACCTCGCTCTTATCTGCACTTAATATTTCTCACATATTTGAAACATCTGATCGGTTGTCACTTATCTAAAAAAAAATACTGTAAAGTTGAGATGCATCGTTGGAAGAGAACATCGTTTGGTGGGTTAATTTATTCATCGCCCCTCGTCAGAAATGCATACATATAAAATGTAATAATAATAAAAATTACACACACATACGTATAAAATTATGCTTTTTTATTTTAAATTGAAATTATACAAGTATCGGTATCTTTCCATGAAAGAACGAAGTGGTTCATTCATCGCCTTAACCCTTAAATGCCAGATGTGACATACATGTCACATGTAACATTTGTCACGCATCTCACTGGTCCTTTAGGCAGGGTTGCCCTGGTTTTTTTGTTTTTCAGATTAAACCCAGGCAAAACTGGGTTTTATTGGGTTTTTTCAGGTTATGTTTATAAATACATATATTTTAAAAATGAAACACATTTTTCCCTGATAGTAATATATTGGAACATTCAATTTGTATTGTTATAGTTCACTGAATCAAAAACTATTTAATATTTTCTGTTAACATCATTAAGAATTGACAATCAAGGTCTCACACCTTGAAATGATTAAACTAAAAACATAAATAACCCATGCCGCAACAGACTATTTAGGGCCAAAGCCTACCTACCAACTGTCGGCCGCACTCCCACTTGATCCTACTCTTATGGCGGTGATGTGTCGTCAGCACGACGAACCCCCAGTCGTCGTCGTAGGTTTTCATAACCAGGTTATGCTTCTCATTCGTAGCTCCCCAATTTAATCATGATTGTGAGTGGTTCACCAGTCTCATACACAGGCCGAAATCTCAGGAGATTCATACCTGCACACGTGCCAGAGCCCAAAGCATGACCGCACAGCCACAGCGTGGGACAAATGATTAAATTATCTAAAATACTATGTTCTGAAAAATTTGACCAACAGTTTGATTCTACTCTTGCTGGATGGCGTAATTGTTAATATATCTATGATCAGTTTCCATGGTTGGGCAATGCAATACTATACTAATATTTGATAGCTGTGGTGGTTTAGTCAACCACCGTGGTGGAGTGGTTAGCACAGCATGCTGCAATGCCTGGGGTCCCGGGTTCGAATCCTGGTTCGGATGTGGATGTTTGTGTTTGTCCCAATAATAATACAGAGAGCCGGCCCCTAGGGCAGAATGGTAAGCACATTGCGCTACAACGGCAGGGGTCCTACCCGGGTTCAAATCCTGGCCTGGATGTTTGTGAGTGTTCATTCATCATATCATCGCTCATCCCCATCTTGGCAAATTCGCCAAAAGTAAAATAAAGCAAATCAATCAATCTATCAATATATGAGGGGCATTCAAATGAAAACAGAACACCCACCATAAAACACATTCCTTGCAAAAGTTGGCAACACTGTTGTTACGTATCGATACTGCCATCTGTAGGGTAGGAGAAATGCATAGTGAAAACGTGTGGTTCGTTTCTTGGCTGAGGGTGCTGGAACACGCGAAATTCATCGTTGCATGTCTGCAGTGTATGGCGAACACTGCATGTCTCTGACAAGTGTGCACGAGTGGCAAAAGAGATTCCACGAAGGACGCACATCACTGCAAGACGATCCGCACCCAGGACAGGCCCATCGAGCCATTACGCCTGATGTGATTGCGAGGATAGATGGTCTGATCTGGGAAGACTGACGAATCACAGAGGAAGAAAGTAGTGTTCAGGTTGGCATTAGTCATGGCTCTGTGCATGCCATTATCAAAGATCACATGCAGTTCCGAAAAAATTGCGTGCAGTGGGTTCCGCATCAACTGACGGAGGGACAAAAGATTGACAGAATGACTGCATGTCTGAGTCATTTGCAGCGGTACCACGAGGAAGAGTATGTGTTTCTGTCACGTATCGTCACAGGGGACGAAACGTGGTGCCACCATTTTGATCCCGAGAGCTAACAGCAAAGCCAACAATGGAAACACGTCGATTCTCCCACACCAGAGAAATCCAAGGCTGTCCATACGAGTTCCGGTAAGGTCATGCTGAGCTTCTTCTTCGACTGCAAGGGCCCTCTGCTTGTCGACTTCCTAGAGTGTGGAGCCACAATCAATGCGCAGCGCACTATGCAGACACGTTGCAGAAACTGCGACGTGCCATAAAGTCAAAATGCCTTGGAATGCTGTCGGACGGAATCATCCTTTTGCATGATAATGCCCGTCCCCAATACTGCAAATCTGGTGAGGGATAAGCTTCAGACATTTGGCTGGGAAATGCTTGAACATCCTTCGTACAGCCCCGATATTTCCCCTTGTGACTTCCACATTTTTGGTGACCTGAAGAAAGACATTCGTGGACGTCAGTTTCATTCGGATGAGGAAGTGCAACAGTGGGTGAGGGTTGTGGATCTGTCAGCGACCTACCTCTTTCTACAAGACTGAAATTGATCGTCTCGTCTCCCAGTGGGATAAATGTCTTAACACTTGTGGCAATTTTTTTTGAATAAAACAAACTCAATTGTCTCTTTGTAGCGGGTGTTCAGTTTTCATTTGACTGCCTCTCATATAATACAGAGAAAATAGTGAAAATTGAGAAAATAGAGAGAAAAAGGGGGATACTACTGCTTAGGGGTATTACTTTTATTACAAATGTAAAAGAAGTAGACAGGCTGGCTGACTGTCATGCAGAACACCCAGGTTCGAATCTTGGGGTGGGTGATCTAAGGTCGAATTTTTCCGGTCTTGTCCCTGCATAAAGCAGCTCTGGAACTCACCCAGCCTCAAATCAATGGGTCCTGTGGGGGGATAAAGGCAGCCACAGTTTGGTTGTGATCACATCACCTCCAAAATCGCCGAAATCAAGAATATGTCGGACCTACCCCTATATCCCCTGACTGTGCCTTCACGGCACGGTGCTATATGCACGGGGAACTTTACCTACTATACAACATATGGTAGCTGCACACACACTTTTAAATCTGCTTCAATACAGTTTGTTCACAGTTGTGTTTTCTCATTATTTTTGTGGATATTTCAAGTTTAAATATTTCCTCCGTGTATTAACTATGCCAAAATTATAAGGCTGACATATTTGACTGACTTCATCCAAATGAAATACCATATCCATCCTCCAAAATATCTGGTTGCTATGAAACTAAAACAGTTCCCATGGACAAAACATTAGTGCCCCCCATTTGGATCCCAACATACATACCCACTATATTGTTAAAAAATTATTTGTCATGCCATAATTTTAGAAATGCCCTAAAATATTTAAATCTCCATTCTTTATGCCCAAAAAATGTAGTTTAGGCAGATATTTGAAAGTGGCATCAGAATTTGTAGCTACCTCACAATATAAAGAATCAATTTTTCATCCACCAACTTGAAATGCTTTCAACAAATGCAAAATAAAATCATTCCCTGGTGTATCTATTTGCAACATGAATTTCAGCTTAAAAACTTGAAATTTGCTACAGATATCGTGGTCTCAAGATTGGTGACTTTCCCCCACCCTAACTAAACCACACACTATATTACAGAATAATGCTCAAGTAATGTCCTAATGTAGCTGTGACTTGGTTTTCTTAATCTATGAAAATCAAACCTCAAATATTTGCATAACTTAACCTTTTGATGCCCAAGACCTTTTTCACAAGTAAGCCTCTGGGTACCGAGCCGATTTTGAGCAAAATGCAGAGTTTCAATTAAATGAGTGTAGATCAAAAGCTAATTGTCCTAGAGAGATGAGTGATATACCGTTGTACGCGTAATGAACCAGAGATTCAGACTATATGAAATTTTTGCAAATTCGGCGTATATGTGGCAGGGGGGAGGGGGCTAACTCTCAAAATTCCAAAATTTCAGAAAAAAAAATTGGTTTCCCCACCCTCCTCCCAAGAAAAAAGTACATGACAGTGTCGACATGCACATGGAAATGATCGCTGACATGTAAGGAACACAAAAATATTTGCATTATTATCATATGACCAATGTAACTTGAGTTTTACCCCCAAAAGGAATGGTCGGCACGCCACTGATTCAAGCTTCAAAATGCAGCGGTACCTTGAAATGACTATAGCTCAGAAACTAAATGCCCTAGAGATATGAACGATATACCGTTGTACGCAGAATGAATCACAGATTTAGACGATATAGAATTTATGCACATTCGGCGTATATATGGAGGGGGAAAGGGGGGAAATCCCCTGAAAATACTTTTTTTTTAAAAAAAATGGGGTTTCGCCCCTGCCCCCCCAAAAAAAAGGATATGAAAAGTTCAAAATGCACATAGAAATTATCGCTGGCATGTAAGAAACAGAAAAATATTTGCATCATTGTCGTATGACCAATGTAACTTGAGTTGTACCCCCAAAAGGAATGGTAGGGACGCCACTGATTCAAGCTTCAAAATGCAATAGCTCAGAAACTAAATGCCCTAGAGATATGAAAGATATACCGTTGTACGCAGAATGAATCACAGATTCAGACGATATATAATTTATGCACATTCGGCGTACATATGGAGGGGGAAAGGGGGGAAATTCCCTCAAAAATACTTTTCTTTAAAAAATGGTGTTTCCCCCCACCCCCCACCCCACCCCGAAAAAAATGTCAAAATGCACAAAATGCAAAATTAATGCAAATTTGGTGTATATTTGGAGGGGGAAGGGAGAAAACCCCCAAAAATTATTTTAAAAAATTGTCACTTCACCCAAAAAATGTCCTTGCACTTGGGCACAAAATGACACCTACACACAACATTCACGGAAGAAAAGCTAGAACGTAGTGACAAATGAGCGCCAATTCTTGCAGCTGCTTGAAATTCTATTTTTAGACAATGCTGGGTAACCCCTTCTCACAAAGCAGATTCAACAACCAGTCTTCCCCCTCCCCCTGCTTGCACCCTCACGGAAAACTTGCATTTTGACATCGGATACTGATAAACAAGCTTCCTTCGAGGAGGGAGTGAAAAGCATTGCTTTAGAACAACAAAGTCGGTCTTCCTTTGTCGGCAAAAAATTGACCTTGAAAAGAGACGCAAAAGAGAAGTCCCTTTTCCTGCCTTTCCCCACCCATTTTCATGAAGACAAAAAAAAATGAAAAAAAACATTTCTGTTAAATACATGTGTTAGGAACAATATAAAAAAATAAAATCGAAATTCTAGCCAAAAATAGAAAAGTTATAACGTAAAAACTACGACCTTGACACAGCGTCTCGATCGAGACGCTTGGTACCCCGAGGGTTACTTTTGGGTATCTCGTTCGAGATGCTTGGGCACCAAAAGGTTAGAGCTCTCGCAAGGCATGTTAAATCAGTCTGTTGTCTACCATCCTTAAACATGATGACAAATTTTTCTCAAATACAATATGACACCAAACCTTTTAAGTTATTTTGTAATTCTAAAAATTGCAACTCAAAAGTTTTACATTTATGGCAAAATGTATGTTTGCAATTTTACCAAGTTTTACTGCAAAATTGCAGACCGACGAATTATGAGGCGCATCCAGAAAGTATGTTTCCCTATTTTTTTCCCGTGAAAGTAAACATAATGAGCCGTGTAAATTGCGCATGCGCAGCAGAGCTAAGACGTATCAATCATATGCCAGGCGGACAGATCCCGCCCGGTGCCAGTAGCGAGGCAGCGGTGGTCCGAAGTGGAAGCTCGTATTCCTTCTCCCGCCGCATGCCAGTAGCGAGGCAACAGTGGTCCGAAATGGAAGTTCGTATTCCTTCTCCCGCCGCATATGAGGTTCGGTCGGTGATAAAGTTCCTGAATGCACAAAGCATTGCGCCAATTGACATTCATCGTCAGCTCTGTGAGGTCTATGGGCTGAACATTATGAGTAAGCAGATGGTGCGTCGCTGGTGTCGGCAGTTTTCGGAAGGTCGTCAAAGTGTCCATGATGAAGAGCACAGTGGTGTCCGTCCCTCATCACTGATGATCTGGTTGAGCTGGTGCGGCAGCGCATCATAGAGAACCGTCGCTTCACGATTACGGAGTTGAGCAGCCTTTTTCCGCATATATTGCGATCTGTTTTGCATGAGATTGTCACGCAGCGCCTGCTGTTCAAAAAATTGTGTGCCAGGTGGGTGCCGAAAAACCTGACACCCGAACACAAAATGAAACGTTCAGGAGCAGCACTGACATTCCTGCAACGGTACCATGATGACGGCGATGATTTCCTCGACAGGATCGTCACGGGCGATGAGACGTGGATTTCGCACTTCACCCCGGAAACCAAGCAGCAGTCAATGCATTGGCGGCATAGTGGATCTCCGGTCAAGAAGAAATTCAAACAGACGCTGTCGGTACAGAAAGTGATGTGCACCGTGTTTTGGGACAGGAAGGGCATTTTGCTCATTGACTTCCTCCCCAGATGTGAAACGGTGAACGCTGACCATTACTGTGAAACACTAAGGAAATTGCGACGTGCCATTCAAAACAAGAGGCGTGGCATGCTTACTGCAGGTGTTGTGCTCCTCCATGACAATGCTCGTCCACATACGGCTCGGCGCACAGCAGCTGTTTTGACGGAATTTGGCTGGGAGATGTTTGATCATCCACCTTACAGTCCTGATCTGGCTCCCAGCGATTTTCACGTTTTCTTGCACCTCAAGAAATTCCTGTCCTCCGGTGAGCGTTTTGGCAACGACGAAGTGCTGAAGACGTCTGTCACACGCTGGTTCCATTCACAGGCGGCAGAGTTCTACAACAGTGGGATCCAAAAGTTGATACCACGGTACGACAAGTGTCTCAATTCTGGTGGTTGCTATGTTGAAAAATAGCTGAACCTTTGCTGTACCTGTTGCCAATAAATGGTTTCCTGAAACTGTGTTGGTTTTTTTTTTAAAAAAATAGGGAAACTTACTTTCTGGATGCACCTCGTATAATCTACAATGACTGAGTTTAGTTCCTTATACTCCGAAAATGCATTGTAAACAGTTTTGGGGAGAAAGAGAGCATGGTATAGAGTGTGCGTGCAACATGAGGAAAATCAGTTTTTCATTCACCATCTTGAAACACATCGTTCAGTTTCACTCACATGTAATACCATTGCTGTCTGTCAAGTTTTTTAGTTGCAGGAACATGTTATCATGGTCATTAAATAGATGACTTGTCTTTCTTTGCCCATCCACCCCACCCATGCTCCTCCTAAATCTTGCATTATGTTTCGATAATTTCATTGTGAATTTACAGTGCAAGTGATGTCGCAATGCTCCTGAAAGTTTTATGCACAAAGCTCGGAATTGTAGTCTCTAAAAAGGTTTGAAAATGTCAAAAATAGTCAAAATATGAAAGTATACGTATGCATTGTATTTACTTGAGTACCCCCACACCCCCTATTTTTAAAGGAAAAAAGAAATTGTGGTAGATTATGAGAGTAGTTTTTCTTGTATGTACGCATTGCTTGCATTGTAGAATTATTTACGGTTATTACAAGCTTAGGAAAACAGTTTTTCGTTGTGACGTTTCAGGAGTACACACGCTCCTTTCATCAAATATTTATTTTCATTTTGACTAAAGATACAGTTATAACAATGGTTAGCAATTTTTTAAACAAAAGATAAGATAACAGACATTTAGGGTCAAGACCTACCTTCTGATCCAACCAGTTATGGGAGTGACGTGTGGTTAGCACGATGAATCGTCAGTCATTGTTGGTTTCCAGGTTAGACTACTGATCATAGCTCTACAATGTTGGGTGGCCACCGGTCCCATACACTGGCTGAAATCTCAGGAGAAAAGTTGTTACATTTTAACCTCAGGAGTCTAGAACCAGCTTGAATCCTATAGCCTGAGCACAAAGCCTGATGCCTTAAACCAAATGGCCATGGTGTGGGACACACAAATTTATTCTCATGCTTTATTTTTTAAGAAGGAATTTTTAATATAACACAGACATGTATTTCTATAAACTAAATAAAAGATTAAAGCAAAAAATCGAGAAGAAAATAAGAAAGTTAATAATAAAAATGTGTAATAAGAAGAAAGAACTAACATGAATAATTGAGTTTGAATTTTGTTTTTAAATGCAGTTATAGGCTAATTGGGACTGGACCTACAGTTTAAAGTGAGATTCTAACCATTTAGTACCTCCTCTATCTATTGAACCTGGAATATCTTGATTTTATGCGGATGATGTTACCACTATGCCATCAGTGAGGCTTACTAGAATAATCAAAACCAAGATGGCCATCCCAACTTCAGATCCGTCATATTTGTTTTTTTACGTGAAGAAGAGTATTGAAACAATGAAAATATTGTGTTAAGAAAAGAAATCAATTGCCACAATGAGTAATAATAATAAGCAGCGATTAATCGCATATTCGTTTATTCTTAAATTTGTATGTTTACCACTTTATTAAAAGGCCAATGATATGTTAATGCAACATTTTTTTTTTTTTAAGTCAGGCAAACTGTTTGATTCCTATCAGCTTATACACGTTTGTAAATTGATGTACTAATTTGCCAAATATCAAATCTAATGATATATATATCATTAAATTGTGTGTTTTTGATCATATCAGAAGCAGTTGCTTGGTTTTATTATAAAAAATATTTTTCATGGCCCTGAAGTGATTGAATTTTGTGGTGTACTACTTCAGTTGATAACATTTAAGATGAAACCATCTAAAATGTGAGAATTAAACCATTAACGTCATTTCTGTGCTTTCAAAAAAATGTTGCATTTACGCAACATTGGCCTCTTGCATGATATTTGTTCCATTGTCTGGTACAGCTGACTAGGAACTGAGTCATTCTTTTGTAAAAAAAAGACAAAGTAATTGCTCCTGCAACAAGTCAACATGTCCATTATCTTCCCTTGTGAAATTGTGAATTTTCAAACATTAAATACAGAAAGTTAGTGAAATAAAAGTAATAGTTTTACAATATAGCAATACATGGTGTACGTGTCTTCTCAGATCTGACTATTGATTTGCCTGAACACGAATCGATATGCAATAAGATTGAAATAACTAACTATTTAAATAGCTATTGAATTTTAGGATCATTTATAATGTTAACCTAATGCAGGAAATAAAGAAGGTACAATTTATTATCAATCTGGCTATCTATTTTTATCTTTGATATTTCCACATTTATCCGACATAAAATAGCCAAGAAAACAAAAATTTAGGTTGTATGAGAAATACATCCCTAAAGGCCAATGTATTAATGCAACATTTTTTTCTGCTCTTACCAGTGGTCCAAATTGTTTTTATGCTTAAATTTGTTCAAATGGGGTCACACACATTGCAAAACTCCTGGTTGTTTGCAGTGGCGTAGCATGGACATTTCGGGTGGGAACGCCAAGTCCAAAGGAATGGTCGGCCCTTTCTTGCTTAATAACGTACTTATGGTATTAGTCGCCACAGGTATTGTTTATTTGCCTGAAGTCAGCTGGGTTTTCAATAAAACATCATCCATGCATGTTTTAGCTAGACAATTAGATGCCTCACTATGCCAAAAATGTTTTGAACTCTGGTGTTTTATACCTTTCTGCATGACGCAAGTCATTAGAAAACCTACCTGAATCACAAGCACCTTTGAACAACAGCAGACGTCATTGTTGTGGTTGATCCAACTACTCATTGATTTGGTTTATTTTACTTCGCTTTTCTACCACTTTTGGTTAATCGCGAATATGAATATGAGTGATGATATTGATGAAGGGACACTGACAAAGAACACACGTGCTCACGCTGGTATTCGAACCAGGAACCTCTGTCGTCTTGGCGCACTGTGCAAAGCAGAGTGGATGATCCAAATATCGTACACTCTACTGACGTAACAGTGCCGATTAGTAATTCAGACCACTGTTTATTACATCTTGAGAATGCTGATATACATTTTAAAATAATTTTGTCCAGAGACCATTTGATGTTAAGAGTTTTCAAATGAATGCTAAACATTTCCATTGACACAATATTAAGCAGTTAGATAATAACGAAAAAATACAATAAAAAAAAATAATAGTTTTGCGGGTTAAGTGGTAGAGCAGCAACAGGCTGAATTTCTACCACGAGGACTTCACCAACTTACTTCACAAAAACTGTGTTGATCTTTTAGTTTCTAATGCACATTGCTGTTCGTGCGATAAATCATACAATGCAGTGGTCATTAAGAAGCAGTATATTTGGGATTGGTAAAGTTACGTCAGTCAATATTGCGTATTGTAGCATCACATACCACGAGTTGCATGAGCGCGAAGAGCGAAGAACCGGGTAGGAATGCTACCGCTGTCGTCTGCTTCAGAAGGCAGGAAGGGTCACATGAACCAATCACGGTAGACCTCTCGTACGCCAGCGTAAGAGAGCCCATTTACGCGCGTGCTGTAGAAATGGAAGCTTTCCCTCCATAAAGGCAGCAAGGAATATAGGAGTCCTGTACGCCGAACCTGCTCGGTGTCCGGCCAGGAAAGGCATTGAAAAGAGATGCTAGAACGAGTGTTGAGAGTGGAGCGTTGCAAGCGGATCGCGAAAAATAGCTATTATAATGCCATGAAGGTCAAACATATTTGAAATTAGTCACGTTTTACTTTATAATCACAGCATTTTAGCATTTTTGAAATTTTAAATCTGGGAACGCCGGGCGTACGGGCGTACTATAACGCTACGCCACTGGTTGTTTGTATGTTATTTTAATGGCTGGCCCTTAATGAGTTAAAGCAGTGGTTCCCCCAAACTTCTTCATTTCACGGTGCCCTTAGTGTCTCAAGATTGTTCCGTGGTGCCCAAGTCAGAATGTAGGCCTATCTAACACTTGCAACGCTCAGTTAGTGTGATTAGGGTGCTTGCCTTAAGTTAAAAAATAAACACAGGTTTCAAATTCAGAAACATTTTACATATAAAAAGTAATAAAACCACGTGTAGACTAACAAGTGTCATTTCAGTGAAAATATTGGAACATTTTGCAGCACTCCTGTAAGTCAGCCACGGGGTGCCACAGCACACACTTTGGGAACCACTGGCTTAAAGTTATTCTAACAACTTTAGCAATTTAATAGTTTACATGAGTACACCTGAAACTTTTATGCTTTTCTTTTTGTGCTGAAATAATTTGTTTATTCTTATATGCACATTGCACATTTTATTTAATCTCAATTAATATATGGATCATTATAGAATTCCTGGCAACTACATTATTTCCTGATAAACAAATGGTAACTCTGCAATGTCAGAATGCATGTCTGAAAGCTTGTTGGATGTGCTTCTGAATGCCAGTGGTTTCAAAGGGTTTTCAAACATGTATTCTGATATTGCAGTGTTGCCACCTGCTTATCAGGAAAAAATAGTTGCCATAAATTCAACAATGACCCATGTATATATATATGTGTAATTCTTTATTTTTTGCAGATGTGGTGCCATGAAAATTTCTTGAACGTCCGTAATCTTAGTTACGCAAGTGAAGTAAGATCTCAGCTGACTGACTTGTGTCACCGAATGGAATTGCCCATTAAATCGTGTGGCGAGAACTTGGATCAAGTGAGAAAGTGTCTGATCACAGGGCTCTTCATGAATGTTGCTCAGCTTCAAAGAGAAGGACAGTATTTGTGTGTAAGTAGCATTTACATTTATGTTAAATGTGGTGTATATGCAGTGGAACCCTGATTTTACGTTCTCCAGTTTTACATTTTCCTGCATCATACATTCAGTGTTAATGGACTCAATAGAGCAAAATGCTTCAATATTTTCCGGTATTTAAATTCTTTCAACTTGGTCCCTTGAAAGATGTAAAAACGAGGTTCCACTGTATTCATTTATATGTTAAACTAAAATTATTTTGCCTTTTTAGTAGCGATGTGACAGATTAATCAGTACTCTTATCAGTATCAGTTTATTTGTGCAATACTGTGCCATTTTTTTATAATTTTTATGGATATAAATATATAATCTTCATAATCTGTTCCACACATTTTTAAAAAGTACATGAAGAGCAGGAATGAAATTCGCCGCAGAAAAGAGTAAGGGCTAATAATGACAAGAAACGGATCCATCAATGTATAAAGATGGACGTGGAAGAGTTGAGGGTAGTGGAGAGTTTCAAATATATAGGAAGAAAAGATGAGGAAGTAAAAAGAAGAGAACAAATGATAGGTGGACTCTGTCAAAGCATTCGAAAATTAATATGGAACAGGGATGTACCTATGAAATGCAAGAAAGTAATATACGAGGTGCCCTGTTGGTCCCAGAACACAGTTGCCATAATTTTTCGTGCAGATGGAGCTTGATGAACTTTTTCGTCTTTGGTGAATTTGAATGACACCACTGCATCAATTGTTGTTTGGACTCGACATTGACGTAAGAAATCCATGATGTTTTATAAGAACCGAATGGCAACAATGATCGGATCGTGCCTGCGCCGTAACATCACATGGTCCATTAGCTATACAGCAACCATACTTTCACTAGTCAGCTGTTAGTTATCGTGTGTGTTGGAGCATGTTAAAATAGCTGCGTGCATACATAATCCCACCAGGTGCGAGGTCCATTCTGTGATTCGATTTCTTCATGCCAAAGGACCAAATGCTGCTCAAATTCATCGAGAATTATGTGAAGTGTATGCTGACAGTATAATGAGTGAAGGAAAGGTGCGGCAATGGTGTCGCACATTCAAAGAAGGCCGTACAAATATCCACGATGAAGAGAGGAGTGGAAGACCGAGCATTCAGACTGACGTTTTGGTGCAGCTTGTGAATCAAAAAGTGCAAGAAAATCGTCGCTTCACCATTAGCTCCCTAGCCAACGAATTTCCAGAAGTTTCTTCATCCACATTGTTCCGCATTTTAACAGACACATTAGGATATCGGAAATTGCGTTCCAAATGGATCCCCAAAATGTTGGCAGACGTTCACAAAACTAAACGAGAGACATCAGCATGTGCCTTTTTGAATCGCTATGACTGAGAGGGTGATGATTTTTTACCCACATTTTTACAGGTGACGAAACGTGGATTTCTTACGTCAATGTTGAGTCCAAACAACAATCGATGCAGTGGCGTCATTCAAATTCACCAAAAGCGAAAAAGTTCAAGCAAGCTCCATCTGTTCTGGGACCAACAGGGCATGCTTTTGGTAGATTTCTTGGAACCGGGGAAAATGTTCACATCGCAAGCATACTGTGAAACACTTTCCAAACTCAGACGTACCATACAAAACCGACGACGTGGAATGTTGCATTCAGGAATTGTGCTTCTCCATGACAACCACAGACCACGACAGACCACACACAGTGGGGGTGGTGAAGCTCCAGGACAGAATAGATCAGGCAGGATGAGATGGTTTGGACACATGAAGAGGATGGATGCAGAAAGACTACCAGGACGAGCTTATAATGTGCAAGGATGAGGAATAAGGCCTAGGGAGGGACCAATATGTCTGTAAAAAGAGCAGATAGTGGAGAGTGTTAGGAGAAGAGGACAAGATTGGAACACCATGGAAAGAGAGGAATGGTGGAAGACCAGAAGAAACTGGAGAGGCTTGACTTCTATGCCGACCCAGCCAGAGGCAGGAAATGGCGAAGGATGATGATGTCTAAATATGAAGCTTCTTTTGCATTGCTCAAGCTTGGTTCATCTCATAACATACATTTATTAAGAAGATCAATGAACAGTTTTGAATTTTATATTGGATCATTAGAATATAGGTTATCAGTAGGGCCCGGAACTTTATGTTCTATAAAACTGTAAATTATGTCGTAAAAATTGAAAAATTTCATAAAAAATTTAAAATATGTCAGAAGAATGCAGAAATATTCCCAGTAAAGCCAAAAATATGCATAACAGTACTTTCAAATTTCTTGTTTTTTGGGAAATCAGTATCTTCCAGGGAAGATTGACTAGGGTGGGGCTGGGGTATTAAATGAAGTCATAATTCCTTTAACCGAAGAATGTAGTGGGAAAATTCTGAAAATATTGTGAGGTTCACTGCAATTATACTAAGTTCCATTTACTATTATGTCAGATTTACACCTTTGTGGAAACTAAAGCATAATTGGCAGCTCGCTACCACTCTGGTATATCTAGGCAATGAATACACAAACACAACTTTTTAAGGCAGATCTTAACAATATAGAATTTGAAAAACAGCCTACAAAATTTTTGGCTGCAGAAGTTACACTAATACATTCCACAATGCACTTACAATCTTGCCACAGAAGTTACGGTTCGTAGCATTCTATTCACTCGCACTGCTGCACACTGATACATGCCTGGCTCAAACGGCAAGTAACCTTGAGACTCCTATACTCGATTGCTAATAGAGTTAGGGCTGTAATGTACCAAATGTGCCCGCACAACAATGACTGAGAACATTTTTCCTCAATAATGCTCACACACACACAGTTATCATTTATCGGTGGGATATATATATATATTTATTATTGTTCTAGACGGCATCTGCTTTTAATTTCTTTGTCCGTAATTTCCTTATCCTGCCATCGATAATATAAACTATCTGTTGTGTTAAAGGTATGAAGAATAAATGATAAAATAACCAATTATATGCAAGACAATTACGAAATTATACAGAAATATGTCTTATTACAATTTTGAGAAAATTTTAAAAATATGTTGTTAAAATGTGAAATTGGTAAAATATGTCAAGACATGCCTTATCAAATTTGTCTATATCAGGTGATTTTCATCAGATACGTAAAGATTTCACCTTATTATTCGATCCGATGCCAAATAAGTTATATGTTATAACATAAAGTCCCGAGCCCTAGTTATCAGTATTGGTACATTTTATATCGGTATGGGTCAAAATCATCCCATCCCCACTTTTTTAATGTGATAACAGAATTTTTAGCCACTTTAAAATTAACTTCGATGTAATTATTACAAACGATACTAACCTTGTCGTAAAGTTGTTATACTAAATCTCGCTAAGTTCACATGGCTTCTTCAGGAATATTTTTTTTAACAGCACTTTCAGGCTGCAGTCTTAAAATGCAAAAAGTATAAACTTCACCTTTTACATGTACTACTACAACAATTCTAACCTTCCTATGGATACCTGCGTGTATATTTTAATCGCTGCAGTCTCCAACATGAAAGTGGTGCTCCAGTTTCAAAAATTATCTCTGAAGAAGCCAAGTGAAGGTGGTGAGATATGGGGTAACAACTTTACGGCAACATTTTATAATATTACAGTGTTGGCATATGGTGTGAGCCAAACTTTTGTCACTTGATGTAAATGCTTGATAATCATTCTTTTCTGTATAAAATAGCAAAGAAAAACAGGTGCACTAACGAGCAAGAATTAAACATTATGTTAGCAATATGCATGATGTGCTATAATAAACATCATGAAAATATTGTGTGGAAAGAGTTTCATATTTTCACATTGTTCTTATTCTAGTGATCAATTAATTTCGAAGGGCCGCTGCCTTCACAGACGTGATAGCTGTGACAGTGGGTGTAAAAATACAAATCTTTTTTCCACACACCAATCTAAATGTTTTACTTCAGACTTAAGACTACACTTGTCATTATATTGGGTAGAAGTTAGACTTAGAACGGAAGATAGAGATGATTAGTGTTACCCATTTGCATGACAGATGTGTAAGGTTGTTATCAAGAATACCACTTCAGCTTACAGTCATCCACTCACCTGTGCAACAATTTTACATCAAGAACTAAAATTAATGCATTTTATGTTTAAATAATAATTGAATGATCTCAAAACTATGAGGAAGATAATAGAAGAAGTAATTATAATTTCGAATTGCCTACTTTTGTATGCATTTTGAGGAATAAAATGCTCACTTGAGAAAAGCAACAAAGCCAATGAGGTATACAAACTTCCTAACAAACCCTAATAACTCTTTGTCTCGAGCAAGTCTTGCTTCCTATTCACGAGGAGACTTACCTTTTCACACTGTTTCCAACTTTTGAAAATATGAGCAGAAGATCCTTGCTCAACATTTCAGCAATCTCAGTAATTACCAATAACTGTGTTACAATGTCAACTGAACTTCTGTAGGCATTATAAAGAAGTAGACCATTTAAAAACACCACATCATGGCCACACAAGAAATTGAGGGAAAACAAACATTGTCAATCTTCAGCGCTCAAAAGTGTCTTCTATTGTGGAACGGACAAGCACTCAGTCAGTGGATAAGATAGTTTATAAGAATGCCAATAACTGGTGATGGATGCTGACCTGATTTACATAAATGAAATAAATATCACTGGAAACATAACTCTATGCACATGATTTGACTCCAGCACAAATGACTTGTGTATATATATAATTTAAAGCATGACAATATGAAGGACATATCTTAATATAGGATGCATTAAATTTTATGGCCACATTGGTCTTTAACGTAGTACACCCTGGACTTTATTTTGCCAGGCTCTGTGTGTGTTGTCCTGTTTTTGGTCCTTGTGTGTGCTGAGTGCCCCTTTACAGCCTCAGCTTTTAACGAAAGTCAGAATATTTTAGTAACACAACACTGCAATTATGCTATTTTAGTTATGGTAAGGGGCTGGACCCCGTATAATGTGACTGGTGCAAAGTAGCCTAAGAACTGACGCACCCAAAATTTTAAATTCAAATTCAAAATTAGTCTTTAATGCATACAACTAAGATGCAAGGGAGATCTCATTTTTTAACTAATGCTTACATTCATTCTTGTTTCAATTCATACCTTTCGAAATGTACTCACAAACATTATGCTAATATACAAAATGCATAGATATGTGTATTTTCCTTATTTTGTGTTGTGTTTATGCTTAGCTATGTTATGACCGTGAGTGTGTGGATGAATGATATGATATAAAATTAAGGAAGGAACAAACACAAATGAATACCATGTCAGGACTCAAACATAAACCATAGATGGGTTAAAAACAAGGTCAAAAATATGTTTTGTGAAGAATTTCATGCCTTTTTTTTTCTTTCTTTTAATTATCCTGTATTTGATTCTGTACCTCCTCACTTCAGTCTACAGGTCTCGCTAAGATGATATCTATGACTGTCAAATGTTAGTCAACATTAGAGATAGTATATTTGTAGACTCCTGGCAACCTTTTAAATGCTGTACAAATGTTGGGTCCCATGGGCTTTTTGACCATTGAAAGAAACCATGGAAGCGTGGGTGCAGGCAGTACCAAAATAACAATGGGGATAATTCAGGACTGCCTTGAGAGACCCAGAATAATCAAAGAAAAGCAACAGCATCTTTCTGCAGAAAGTGGAGTTTCTGGCCATGGGAGTGGTCTCAGATCAAAGATAGTTGACTTGAAAAAAAAATCATGCATTGCATACCCAGAATACAGCCCACTGCCAATGAATGCAGCAGGAAAAACCTGTCCAATCCCCATTGCTTTCCCCAATTTTTTTACTCTTCCCTTCCCTTTTTATCCCCCAACAACACACCTTAAACATTCTCTTGAACAACTTGTACATGAAGATCCTGATGCAAAGCCTGTTCCTCATTTTGTTCCTCTTGACTTCCTCATATTAGCATTTCACCAGGTAGTGGATCTCTAGGGAACTCACCCCCGGTTTATCATCTTCGACCATCCATGTACATCAATGTGGTATATGACCCAATCAACAGTAACTCTTTGTCTTTGTGATTTTGATTTTACGTGCTTCTCTTACAGATTGGAAGCAGACAATCGGTTGTTATTCATCCTTCATCTGTGCTTTCTGGAACCAGGCCTGAATATGTTCTTTTCACCGAAGTTGTCCATACAGGACGATGTTTTTTGAGACAACTGTCCCTTGTGGATCCTGATTGGCTGATGGACATCGCTCCAGAGTATATGAGGCAGCACAGGCTGAATAGGGATATAAGATGAAAAGACCAAGTGACTTCATGTGGTTTTTGAACAATATATGTGATTGACAATGAAACTAATCAGGCAGTCATGTACACTTGCAAGGAAATTAAAAAATGGAGTGTTTTGATAAGCATTCCATAACTTTGTACATATTTTTTAAAATGAAATTTTGTGATACAAAACAGATTTTCAACCCACTTTTTTGTACAAAAAGTTCACACAAAAGATTTAAATATATGACTAGGTTTATTGGAGACCTGAACTGCAGTATATATTGTCATTTATTTCACTGGCAGAATGCTATACTCAATATTGTCTGTGGGGTATAAGGGGTGACCCTTTCTCAAGACACCCAAATGTCAACCTCACTTGCACGTAGTACACCCTGGACTGCATTTTGCAGACTAGTGAGACTGGCATCTGAACCAATGGCCAGTATAATCCACTATGAGATTTGGTGGTGTGCCCTGTCCACATATGTTTGTGATTGTCAATTCATCAATTTTATCTTATCCCCATTCATCTCATCTTTTTGCAAACGCAAAGTAAAATAAAACAAATCCATCAATCAGTGCTGTCTGTAAGTCCAATCAGTTGTGGGATTATTTTATACATACACAAAATGACAAATGATTAGTAGAGGCATGCAAATTTAGTTTTTGACGAAAACACGAAATATGAAATAACATGTTGTAATATTAGTTTTTCATGTTTCTGAAAGGTGTGAGGTGCATTTTCCTACCCTGTCTTGTCACGAAATAATGCGAAATGAACTGCAAAATGCGAAATATGTTCTTAAACATGAAGTTTACTGTTTATATACAGACGCGACACTTAAAGTCTGAAGTATCCTGTGAGTTATGCAATTCACGGAAAATTGATTAATTCTGCTGCAAATATTTGAGAAGAAAAAATGGACCCCTTTACACAGGAATAAACTTAATTCTCTGGTAACTACATAAATGTGCTATTAGAAGGGATAAGTTTATTTTGTGTAATAAGTGCAGTTTTTAAATCAAATTTAGGATTATATTCACAATTTTAAAACCAAAATGTCATTTTATATAGCACTTTTGATGTGATTATTCACCGCTGTAACACCGAAATTTTATTTTATTTACCGCTTTTGAACCCGAAATAGACTCTGTTTTTGTACCGAAATTTTCCTTTTTTTATTTACCAAAAATATGTGCCTCTAATGATTAGTGTTCAAAGTGCTACTTTTGCTATTAACCTTTGCTTACCTGAGGGTGGGGGGAGGGCTCTCAGGCCCACCACCTGTTCTTTTTATTTATATATTTATACTTTTAATATTTAATATTTTTATTAAAAATTGAAAATGAAAATAAATTTCATTGTTACCTTGGGTGTTCCCCACGTTTCTGCATTTCTTTTGTTCAAAATATCCTAAACTTAATGTACGAGGGTCATTTTTCTTGTTGTGGCAACACTGTTGGTATACGCTTGTCAGTTGTCGCTGGGATAAAAGACAATCGGGTCTTGTTTAGTCTTGTACTACGGATTGTGTGTAGGTGTTTGGTGCTGAATAGTATTGTTGTGTGGTAGTTAGAAGACGTTGAAGTGAAGTGTGTGTATAATGCCACCCTGAATGCGTGAAGAACTGCGAATATTCATCAAATTTCAGGTTGCACGTGGATGCAATGCACGGCAAATTCACAAGGGACGCGAGTCATGTGGGGACCACGCTTTACCGTATCGTACTGTTGCTAGATGGGCCAAGGCATTTGAAATGGGTCATGAATCAGCCTGGAAAGAACATGGTGGTGGGCATACTCACACGGCAACAGATCCACACCACCTTGATGCACTTTGCAGATTACTGGAGAATGATCGGCGTATTTTTGTGTGTATGTACAAGGTGTTGGAGCACCCACCTTATTCTCCTGACATGAGTTCCTGCGACTTTTGATTTGTTTCCCAAGATGAAGGAACTGCTGAGGGGGAACGCTACCCAGTCGGCCACAGGGTGGTCTCTGCACACACACTGTCATGAATGGGAGCTATCAATGGCATCCAACGAGTGCCAGATGTTTGGAAACGTGTTCACGCAGCAGGTGATTACATTGAAGGTTTGTAAATGATTCCAGGTATGTATCTTCCTTCATGTCTCTTTCTCATACATGTTGCCACTACAAGAAAAATGGCCCTTGTAAATAGTGGCAAATTCACATATTGAACCTATTAGACACCCAATTAGGTTGTATGTTTCGACATGACACTCGTGTCTGAAGTAGTGTACAGTTGGTTGGAAATTATGGTAACTTTTGTAATTACTATGCAACTGCAATTATATAACCAAACAAAAAATAGCATTGATGCAACATTAATATCTTTCTTCAAGGTTTAGTGAATGGTAAAATATGTGTGCGATACTATTGCAATAATTGGTTTCATATTTTTTGTTAATGATGGTAATTTTTGTAACTATTATATTAAATGTATAATTACACCTATATAAACAACAAAGAAAGCAGTGATTCAATAACAAAATGGTTTCATGAATTTTAGTGATAAAAAAGATGTGAGCATGAACCCCCCCCCCCCCTCAGTTAAGTTAGTTTCTCACACTTCACGAATAAGCTAGGGTTATGAAAAGACAAATTGTGCCACACTGTTAGATACATAATTAAATTAATTTGTTACTGTCATTTATACTTGACAAAACAGTTTCATTTTCTACATTTCTAAAATAAACTAGTAAGTACTATGGTTCTAAGTTCTTAAAACATTATGTGAAAAATTTGTTATGTGACTTATTGCCAATCTGTACTAGATACTATATTTTAGAGATAATTCACAATCAGAATGAATATTTGATGAATAAATTCTGAAAACAAGATTTGTTATGTTAAATCGTCACATTTTTTGATGCATCAACCTCCAAATTTCAAATTTTGTTGGTGATTCATGGTCTGTTTTCATGGTTATAGCAAAAAACATACTCATCAAATGTTAAGTAATTTCATAGAAACATGCCAACAAGGTGAAATACTGAAGACATAAGTACAGGGTAAAAGTAAAGTAAAGTGCTCCCCTGTGCTTAGCACCATGCCATGAAGGCGTATAAGGGTTGTGGGGGTAACGCCCCACACTTTCTTGATCCGGTCGTGAGTAGGGGTGATGTGTAAGTACAGGGTGAGGCAGACAAATGGGAAGATTTAAAAAAAAATCACAAAACATAGAGAGAGCAAATATTAGTTATTTTTTGAACATGAATGTACTGTACATGAGTGGAAATTACTAGTGTACCTAAAAAATGTTAATTTTTTTAAAATAGTGTCCGTAAGATGGCTGGTGTTGCACACATTGTTGGAGTCTCAGAGTAAATCCACCCATGACGTTGCGTAGCATCTCCAACGGAATGTTGTGGACCTCTTGCCGAATTCGCTCCTTCAGATCATCCCTGGTTTTTGGAGAGTTGTCCTTGAATACTGTGGATTTGAGGTAACACCAAAGGAAAAAGTCAGGAGCCGTTAAGTCAGGTGAACGGGCAGGCCACGGAATATCGCTGAATCTGATGAAGAGACGACCAGGAAATGCGAGTCTAAGCACATCCATAGACATACTTTCAGTATGGCTAGTTGCACCATCTTGCTGGAAGAGTGTTTCTTGATCTGGGCCATAGTCATCGAGGGCAGGCAGGAAGAAGGTTACCAACATGTCAGCATAATGTCCAGTGTTTACCGTTACCATGTTCATTTTCGAAAAAGTAGGGGCCCCCCACTCTCATAACCCCCAACCACGCCCGCCAGCCATTCCTGAAATCTTCCTGTTTGACTGCCTCTCGCAACGTCATGGGTGGATTTACTCTGAGACTTCGACAATGTGTGCAAAACCAAGGATGCCATCTTACTGATGCCATATTAAAAAAATTGACAATTTTTCAGGTACACTAGTAATTTCCACTCATGTACAGTACATTCATGTTAAAAAAAAAACTAAGATTTGCTCTCTCTATTTTTTGTGAATTTTTTAAATCTTCCCGTTTGACTGCCTCACCCTGTATAAACGTCAGAATATTCTAAAATTAAATAAAATTACTACCAAATATATATAGTACCAAAAAGTGTGGCTTGGCTTGGTTTGAATATATGAATCTGACATTGAGTAGCAGTGATCCACAAGCTAACATTAAAATTTCTTACGATCGTAGGTTTGTAACATGTGACAAAGTATGATAAGTCACTTTAGACGTGGCTTCTTCAGACAGAAATAAGACATAAAACAAAGATTTTCTTCATTAATTTGTATCAAAAGTTAATATCCATTTAAGGGCCTGAGGGAAGGACTTCCGCTAGAGTCGTTTTCACGTTCAGAAGAGACAACGGCGCTTATGGAGAAACCGCACAGTGTTGCCAATACAGCGCTAGCTCATGTTGCCGGGAAATGATGACCTTCCTTCACAATGAAGGTGTTACATATTTTGTATATATAATGATAATTATATGTAATTATTAACATTAATATTATACTGTGAACGTTACAGTTACCCTTTTTACTATGATCCATTGCGATCACTACACACGCGAGTGTAATGCACGAATATGACACTTCAGAAATCACTTAAAAAAGTAAAAATCACTGAGAGCTCACACAACTGAAAACACTTTTTCGGGAGAGGGAAAAAGTCTAAACAGACCAAAACAGATCTCTCACTCAAGTAAGGGTACCCTGGCACATGGGTTAGATTCAAGTTGCAACCCAAACAAACAAATGAGTTACGGCCCACGTGAACTGATAAGATGTGAATGACTCAAGCAAGGCATGTCATATTTCTATCTTGAAGCCCCATATTTTGTCACGTGTTGGAAAGCCTTTCAAAGGTTAATATGGTGTCTATGAATTTATGTGTACGTTGGAAACTGAAAAGTGATCTTCATTTCAGTATTAATGTCGACAGTAATGTAAATGAAAACAACGAGTATTTGCGACAGCACTAATGTTGCTCACAACAGCAGCATTGGAAATAATTGTCAATTATTAAATTTAAGTAATTTCAATTCTATTATAACAAACTGCATGAAGTTCATATTTTTACTGAATGGAAATAAAATAACAACTGGAAAACTTGGTGGTGATTAGCCGGAATGCTGCGGTGAGTCAGCTCAAGATGGCCAGACAACGTCTCCTTACTTCGCGTGCGGTTCGGGTTAAAAAGAAACTCCAAATGCATGGAAGTAATATTTCTGGGAACCTTTGAGTGGTTATAAAAAATAATTTCATTATTTTCTCCACAACTTTGTCGCTGGAAGTTTTTACTTGGAATTACAGAACAAAAAATGGCCAGCGACGACATTTTCTACTGCACGAATATAAATAATCTCCACATACTTTATTTGAATATTTTTTAATGCAAATATGCTTTAAAGTATTGATAAATTCTGAGTACCACCGTCACCTATGACAATTAAAAAACAGTGTCAATTTTTTTCATAATGAAAGCTTCAATTTTACAGCATGTTTCAACGTTAGGAATGAAAACAATGTAAAAATTGTGTTTTCACAGAAAATTTGCGTTTTTAATTTATCTAAAATTATGTAAGCAAGTTACCAGTTTTTTGTGTTCACCATCGTATTCTCTACAAAATTTCCTGCAAAACTGCAGGTACCGATTTTACTTAAGCTAAATTTGTAAATCCAGAAATTTGACAACAGCGCGCTCGTATTTCCCATAAGAGCCCATTGTGTCTTCTGAACGTGAAAACGACTGTAGGTGGTCCTCTCTGTGGCCACTGCGAGCACTATTGCCAACTTAGCTCTTTTTTTTTTTTTTTTTTTTTTTTTGGAGCCATTTCTTGTGGCAGAGTGGCAGAGTGGTTAGCACATCGTGCTATGGTGCCAGGTATCCCAGCCTGGTCATGGATGTTTGCGAGCTTTCATTCATCAATTTCATCATATCATCACTCATTCCCATCTTCGCAAAAGAAGCGAAGTAAAATAAAGCAAATTAATCTTTCATGCATCATTTAGCTGTGAACAGCGCCCCCTTCCCCACTATGCTGCCATCACTGGCTCTGGCCCACAAAGACCAAGTTTTGCCATAAATATACATTTTGCATGTGATATTGTTATATTGGCTGCCACGCCCCCATCCCCTTATCTCCCCAGCTACTTTTCATTATAGAGCCATGGCTGACGTGAAGATGACATAATATTGTCATACCAAATATATATAGTACCAAAAAGTGTGGCTTGGCTTGGTTTGAATATATGAATCTGACATTGAGTAGCAGTGATCCACAAGCTAACATTAAAATTTCTTACGACCGTAGGTTTGTAACGTGTGACAAAGTATGATAAGTCACTTTAGACGTGGCTTCTTCAGACAGAAATAAGACATAAAACAAAGATTTTCTTCATTAATTTGTATCAAAAGTTAATATCCATTTAAGGGCCTGAGGGAAGGACTTCCGCTAGAGTCGTTTTCATGTTCAGAAGAGACAACGGCGCTTATGGAGAAACCGCACAGTGTTGCCAATACAGCGCTAGCTCATGTTGCCGGGAAATGATGACCTTCCTTCACAATGAAGGTGTTACATATTTTGTATATATAATGATAATTATATGTAATTATTAACATTAATATTATACTGTGAACATTACAGTTACCCTTTTTACTATGATCCATTGCGATCACTACACACGCGAGTGTAATGCACGAATATGACACTTCAGAAATCACTTAAAAAAGTAAAAATCACTGAGAGCTCACACAACTGAAAACACTTTTTCGGGAGAGGGAAAAAGTCTAAACAGACCAAAACAGATCTCTCACTCAAGTAAGGGTACCCTGGCACATGGGTTAGATTCAAGTTGCAACCCAAACAAACAAATGAGTTACGGCCCACGTGAACTGATAAGACGTGAATGACTCAAGCAAGGCATGTCATATTTCTATCTTGAAGCCCCATATTTTGTCACGTGTTGGAAAGCCTTTCAAAGGTTAATATGGTGTCTATGAATTTATGTGTACGTTGGAAACTGAAAAGTGATCTTCATTTCAGTATTAATGTCGACAGTAATGTAAATGAAAACAACGTGTATTTGCGACAGCACTAATGTTGCTCACAACAGCAGCATTGGAAATAATTGTCAATTATTAAATTTAAGTAATTTCAATTCTATTATAACAAACTGCATGAAGTTCATATTTTTACTGAATGGAAATAAAATAACAACTGGAAAACTTGGTGGTGATTAGCCGGAATGCTGCGGTGAGTCAGCTCAAGATGGCCAGACAACGTCTCCTTACTTCGCGTGCGGTTCGGGTTAAAAAGAAACTCCAAATGCATGGAAGTAATATTTCTGGGAACCTTTGAGTGGTTATAAAAAATAATTTCATTATTTTCTCCACAACTTTGTCGCTGGAAGTTTTTACTTGGAATTACAGAACAAAAAATGGCCAGCGACGACATTTTCTACTGCACGAATATAAATAATCTCCACATACTTTATTTGAATATTTTTTAATGCAAATATGCTTTAAAGTATTGATAAATTCTGAGTACCACCGTCACCTATGACAATTAAAAAACAGTGTCAATTTTTTCATAATGAAAGCTTCAATTTTACAGCATGTTTCAATGTTAGGAATGAAAACAATGTAAAAATTGTGTTTTCACAGAAAATTTGCGTTTTTAATTTATCTAAAATTATGTAAGCAAGTTACCAGTTTTTTGTGTTCACCATCGTATTCTCTACAAAATTTCCTGCAAAACTGCAGGTACCGATTTTACTTAAGCTAAATTTGTAAATCCAGAAATTTGACAACAGCGCGCTCGTATTTCCCATAAGAGCCCATTGTGTCTTCTGAACGTGAAAACGACTGTAGGTGGTCCTCTCTGTGGCCACTGCGAGCACTATTGCCAACTTAGCTCTTTTTTTTTTTTTTTTTTTTGGAGCCATTTCTTGTGGCAGAGTGGCAGAGTGGTTAGCACATCGTGCTATGGTGCCAGGCATCCCAGCCTGGTCATGGATGTTTGCGAGCTTTCATTCATCAATTTCATCATATCATCACTCATTCCCATCTTCGCAAAAGAAGCGAAGTAAAATAAAGCAAATTAATCTTTCATGCATCATTTAGCTGTGAACAGCGCCCCCTTCCCCACTATGCTGCCATCACTGGCTCTGGCCCACAAAGACCAAGTTTTGCCATAAATATACATTTTGCATGTGATATTGTTATATTGGCTGCCACGCCCCCATCCCCTTATCTCCCCAGCTACTTTTCATTATAGAGCCATGGCTGACGTGAAGATGACATAATATTGTCATACCAAATATATATAGTACCAAAAAGTGTGGCTTGGCTTGGTTTGAATATATGAATCTGACATTGAGTAGCAGTGATCCACAAGCTAACATTAAAATTTCTTACGACCGTAGGTTTGTAACGTGTGACAAAGTATGATAAGTCACTTTAGACGTGGCTTCTTCAGACAGAAATAAGACATAAAACAAAGATTTTCTTCATTAATTTGTATCAAAAGTTAATATCCATTTAAGGGCCTGAGGGAAGGACTTCCGCTAGAGTCGTTTTCACGTTCAGAAGAGACAACGGCGCTTATGGAGAAACCACACAGTGTTGCCAATACAGCGCTAGCTCATGTTGCCGGGAAATGATGACCTTCCTTCACAATGAAGGTGTTACATATTTTGTATATATAATGATAATTATATGTAATTATTAACATTAATATTATACTGTGAACGTTACAGTTACCCTTTTTACTATGATCCATTGCGATCACTACACACGCGAGTGTAATGCACGAATATGACACTTCAGAAATCACTTAAAAAAGTAAAAATCACTGAGAGCTCACACAACTGAAAACACTTTTTCGGGAGAGGGAAAAAGTCTAAACAGACCAAAACAGATCTCTCACTCAAGTAAGGGTACCCTGGCACATGGGTTAGATTCAAGTTGCAACCCAAACAAACAAATGAGTTACGGCCCACGTGAACTGATAAGACGTGAATGACTCAAGCAAGGCATGTCATATTTCTATCTTGAAGCCCCATATTTTGTCACGTGTTGGAAAGCCTTTCAAAGGTTAATATGGTGTCTATGAATTTATGTGTACGTTGGAAACTGAAAAGTGATCTTCATTTCAGTATTAATGTCGACAGTAATGTAAATGAAAACAACGTGTATTTGCGACAGCACTAATGTTGCTCACAACAGCAGCATTGGAAATAATTGTCAATTATTAAATTTAAGTAATTTCAATTCTATTATAACAAACTGCATGAAGTTCATATTTTTACTGAATGGAAATAAAATAACAACTGGAAAACTTGGTGGTGATTAGCCGGAATGCTGCGGTGAGTCAGCTCAAGATGGCCAGACAACGTCTCCTTACTTCGCGTGCGGTTCGGGTTAAAAAGAAACTCCAAATGCATGGAAGTAATATTTCTGGGAACCTTTGAGTGGTTATAAAAAATAATTTCATTATTTTCTCCACAACTTTGTCGCTGGAAGTTTTTACTTGGAATTACAGAACAAAAAATGGCCAGCGACGACATTTTCTACTGCACGAATATAAATAATCTCCACATACTTTATTTGAATATTTTTTAATGCAAATATGCTTTAAAGTATTGATAAATTCTGAGTACCACCGTCACCTATGACAATTAAAAAACAGTGTCAATTTTTTTCATAATGAAAGCTTCAATTTTACAGCATGTTTCAACGTTAGGAATGAAAACAATGTAAAAATTGTGTTTTCACAGAAAATTTGCGTTTTTAATTTATCTAAAATTATGTAAGCAAGTTACCAGTTTTTTGTGTTCACCATCGTATTCTCTACAAAATTTCCTGCAAAACTGCAGGTACCGATTTTACTTAAGCTAAATTTGTAAATCCAGAAATTTGACAACAGCGCGCTCGTATTTCCCATAAGAGCCCATTGTGTCTTCTGAACGTGAAAACGACTGTAGGTGGTCCTCTCTGTGGCCACTGCGAGCACTATTGCCAACTTAGCTCTTTTTTTTTTTTTTTTTTGGAGCCATTTCTTGTGGCAGAGTGGCAGAGTGGTTAGCACATCGTGCTATGGTGCCAGGCATCCCAGCCTGGTCATGGATGTTCGCGAGCTTTCATTCATCAATTTCATCATATCATCACTCATTCCCATCTTCGCAAAAGAAGCGAAGTAAAATAAAGCAAATTAATCTTTCATGCATCATTTAGCTGTGAACAGCGCCCCCTTCCCCACTATGCTGCCATCACTGGCTCTGGCCCACAAAGACCAAGTTTTGCCATAAATATACATTTTGCATGTGATATTGTTATATTGGCTGCCACGCCCCCATCCCCTTATCTCCCCAGCTACTTTTCATTATAGAGCCATGGCTGACGTGAAGATGACATAATATTGTCATACCAAATATATATAGTACCAAAAAGTGTGGCTTGGCTTGGTTTGAATATATGAATCTGACATTGAGTAGCAGTGATCCACAAGCTAACATTAAAATTTCTTACGACCGTAGGTTTGTAACGTGTGACAAAGTATGATAAGTCACTTTAGACGTGGCTTCTTCAGACAGAAATAAGACATAAAACAAAGATTTTCTTCATTAATTTGTATCAAAAGTTAATATCCATTTAAGGGCCTGAGGGAAGGACTTCCGCTAGAGTCGTTTTCACGTTCAGAAGAGACAACGGCGCTTATGGAGAAACCACACAGTGTTGCCAATACAGCGCTAGCTCATGTTGCCGGGAAATGATGACCTTCCTTCACAATGAAGGTGTTACATATTTTGTATATATAATGATAATTATATGTAATTATTAACATTAATATTATACTGTGAACGTTACAGTTACCCTTTTTACTATGATCCATTGCGATCACTACACACGCGAGTGTAATGCACGAATATGACACTTCAGAAATCACTTAAAAAAGTAAAAATCACTGAGAGCTCACACAACTGAAAACACTTTTTCGGGAGAGGGAAAAAGTCTAAACAGACCAAAACAGATCTCTCACTCAAGTAAGGGTACCCTGGCACATGGGTTAGATTCAAGTTGCAACCCAAACAAACAAATGAGTTACGGCCCACGTGAACTGATAAGACGTGAATGACTCAAGCAAGGCATGTCATATTTCTATCTTGAAGCCCCATATTTTGTCACGTGTTGGAAAGCCTTTCAAAGGTTAATATGGTGTCTATGAATTTATGTGTACGTTGGAAACTGAAAAGTGATCTTCATTTCAGTATTAATGTCGACAGTAATGTAAATGAAAACAACGTGTATTTGCGACAGCACTAATGTTGCTCACAACAGCAGCATTGGAAATAATTGTCAATTATTAAATTTAAGTAATTTCAATTCTATTATAACAAACTGCATGAAGTTCATATTTTTACTGAATGGAAATAAAATAACAACTGGAAAACTTGGTGGTGATTAGCCGGAATGCTGCGGTGAGTCAGCTCAAGATGGCCAGACAACGTCTCCTTACTTCGCGTGCGGTTCGGGTTAAAAAGAAACTCCAAATGCATGGAAGTAATATTTCTGGGAACCTTTGAGTGGTTATAAAAAATAATTTCATTATTTTCTCCACAACTTTGTCGCTGGAAGTTTTTACTTGGAATTACAGAACAAAAAATGGCCAGCGACGACATTTTCTACTGCACGAATATAAATAATCTCCACATACTTTATTTGAATATTTTTTAATGCAAATATGCTTTAAAGTATTGATAAATTCTGAGTACCACCGTCACCTATGACAATTAAAAAACAGTGTCAATTTTTTTCATAATGAAAGCTTCAATTTTACAGCATGTTTCAACGTTAGGAATGAAAACAATGTAAAAATTGTGTTTTCACAGAAAATTTGCGTTTTTAATTTATCTAAAATTATGTAAGCAAGTTACCAGTTTTTTGTGTTCACCATCGTATTCTCTACAAAATTTCCTGCAAAACTGCAGGTACCGATTTTACTTAAGCTAAATTTGTAAATCCAGAAATTTGACAACAGCACGCTCGTATTTCCCATAAGAGCCCATTGTGTCTTCTGAACGTGAAAACGACTGTAGGTGGTCCTCTCTGTGGCCACTGCGAGCACTATTGCCAACTTAGCTCTTTTTTTTTTTTTTTTTTGGAGCCATTTCTTGTGGCAGAGTGGCAGAGTGGTTAGCACATCGTGCTATGGTGCCAGGCATCCCAGCCTGGTCATGGATGTTCGCGAGCTTTCATTCATCAATTTCATCATATCATCACTCATTCCCATCTTCGCAAAAGAAGCGAAGTAAAATAAAGCAAATTAATCTTTCATGCATCATTTAGCTGTGAACAGCGCCCCCTTCCCCACTATGCTGCCATCACTGGCTCTGGCCCACAAAGACCAAGTTTTGCCATAAATATACATTTTGCATGTGATATTGTTATATTGGCTGCCACGCCCCCATCCCCTTATCTCCCCAGCTACTTTTCATTATAGAGCCATGGCTGACGTGAAGATGACATAATATTGTTATCTGGGAATACTTTTTTTTCGATTTCATATAACCATTGGTGGATTATTGAGACGAGTGATGCCGCCAGTTCTAGACTGTAAAAACTAAGAATAAATTGCCGTCACTTCAAAGTTAACGGTAATATCAGCTTAACCTGCTCTCTTTGACACCTAACATTAGCCTAGGAGGCACTTTATCGAGCCTTCAAACATCTAGGTTCTTGAAAGTCACTTTTAACTCCATTTAAGGTTAAATTTAGCTCTTTATGAGCATCAGGTTTGGGAACACTGCAACGGAGAGGAGTTGTGCACCGGAGAAATACATTGAGCTTATGGCAGCATGATTTTATTTGTTTTCTCAGGAATATCAAACATCCAGTGGCATAGAAATGTACACGAGCGGAAAAAAGGATACGTTGAAAAAGTTTTTTGTAGTTGAAAAAGTTGAAACTCCCATTTGTTTAGTCGTAAATTGAAGTTGATTCTCATAAGGAATACATGTGTTTCTGTAAACACATTCATCTTATTTTTACCCATCGTATCGCTTAATAATCAACTTTAATAATCCATTTGCAACATGTGGAGAAATTCATATTCTCAAATTCTGATGGGGTTTACTTAAGTAGCAGTGCCCCTTCCAATGATATTGAAATAAATACAACTGGTGCGAAATTGTCACTTCTCCCCTTAAACTGACTTTTCTAGCAAGCACTTTCCCATCATCATCAAGTGTATAACAGTAAAACGTGAAGAATTTACATTCAATTTCAGTAGCCCACTGTACTGACTGGAGAAGTGCAATATTGCTCATAACATTGTAGGTGTCTCTTGGATTATATTTATGATAATCTTGCCGACATTTTAATTTTGCTTAGTGCAATTATTGATACAAAATTATACAATAATTCTTATTTGGAAGTTGTTATTTTCTTTGGTAATGTTTCAGATTTGTTTTCCAAAAAGGTGTGGAAGAAATAATTAGACAGGAATTTAAAAAATTGTTTCAAATAAGAATGAATACTTTGGTTTGTACTATGTCAAGTATTCATATGGACCTGTAAAAATAATATTCATTTTCCCAAGGGCAATACAAGGAACAAGACTGTTCAGTTAGCCTCAAGGAACACTGTACGCAGATTTGTAGTAGTTAAGCAACAACCCAATAAATGTCTGTGGCAAGTTTTCCTGAGTGATGGGCCTTCCCGATGCCATAGTGGTTGTACCATTGCCTTGTAATCAAGGGGTCCTGTGTTTGATACCCGGTGGAGGCACATAGTGGTTCGGATTCCACTTTAAACTGTAGGTCGTCCCAAATTAGCCTTACTGTGCATAAAGTGGACTTAAAACACCAAATCTACCTAGGTATCAATCAATCAATTTTCTTCAATGATGGAACATACGTATATCTAATATATTTATATTTGATTCGAACAGGTGTTCTCGGGTTACCAGCCAGGATAAATTGGAGTTGGCTTCCAACGTTTCGAGGGCAGATATTGCTCTCATCTTCAGGGAATGTAAAATTGGAGACCAGTGTGGGTTTATATATATGACTATGATGTGGCAGAGTTTGGACTCTGTATTCCTATTGGTTTACTCTGGATCCTGGTGTTCACAGTGGGGGGTGTCTTGTTCTTACGGATAAGTGGGTTCCAGGCGTGACTAAGCTGGAGTCCCACGTCCCTGTTGAGATTAGTGCTTTCCCGTGAGATGGCTATGGCTTCCTTTACCCGTCGGTCCTAGTAACCGGCACATTTGACTATTATTTTGGTGTCAGCAAATAAAATCCTTTGTCCCTCGGTGATACTATGTTCCGCGAGTCCTGACTTTTCCGGTTGGAATAAATGGATATTACGTTGATGTTCATTCTGTCGCTGCTCAATGGTGCATCCCGTTTGGCCTATGTACGGTGTCCCACACTCACATGGCATTCAGTAAATTCCTGGAATGTGGAGTTTCAGGTCATCTTTGACTGAACAGAGTAGGGTCTTGGTTTTCAGTGGCGGCTTGTGAATGGTCTTCACCCTGTGCCTGGCTAGAATTCTGCTTAACTTACCGGAGGCGTGTCCGACGAATGGTAAAACTGTTACAGCTGGGTGTTCCTGTCCTGTTTTGCTACTGGTGGATGGGGTGTGCGGTGCAGTATCGGTCCTTGTAAGGGCCGAACATGAGGACGAGGCCCTGGTCTCCAATTTTACATTCCTTGAAGATGAGAGCAATGTATGCCTTCGAAACGTTGGAAGCAAACTCCAATTTAACGTGGGTAGTAACCCTAGAACACCTGTTTGAATCACGTCGCCAGGAAAGCTACAATTCCTATTTTATATTTTATGGTTATAAGAGAAAGAAAATTTGGGGCTTCTACAAGAAAAAACTAGAAATGATAAATTGATGTTACTTATAAAGAGAAAAATTTCCTCCAAGACATAATGTGGAAATTATCTTTCATTGAAATGGGACCAATGCAGGAGTGACTATCGCCTGACCGGTCAAACTACAGATACACATGATGGAGACTCTCACTTTGATGATGTTCATAAAAGCACAAACTGGAAATAGTTTCATGCCTCAACACAGATGTCACTAGTGCAAATATAATGTGCTTAGATGTATGGGATAAACAAGAATTGAATTGTCTTACTCCTTGTATTGCTTTCTTATTTTCCTTACAAAGTATCTTTGTATAAAAGATTTTTAAAAAATGACTAGAAGTAGGAAGTAGTTTATTTTAGAAACCAAATATGTGATTAATCCTTACATCTACCCAGTCCCATATTATCAACACAAGGTACTCTTTTGTACAACTTCTCAAACTTCGAGCATGACTCCTCTTGATGGCATCAGAAAACTTTGAGAACAAGTGTTGCAAAACATTGTCAATTGAAATTCTCTGTCCATCATCTAGACCACTGTATGACATGCGTTCAATAATGTCACCAATTTCGATTTCCTCTGGGATGCTCCTAGGGGTAGGTACCACATCGAACACTGATATGAAAAATGTTTTGACAGTCTCCAGGATCAAATTTTTAAGAATCGTTTTTGCCGAAACCTCATGATCAGTTTTCATGCTGCTAACTTTGTCCACATCAGAACTCTTGGTGTGTTGAGATGGAAACATTGCTGTGTTGACATTTGCCATTCCTCCATTTGCAGAATTGTCCTGTCCGGTATTTACGTTTTTGTTGTACCACTGAATAGCACTCGATACCAGCTTCAAAACTGGATCATCCTTTTTAGCAAACCCTAGCATATTAAGTGCTAGAGGTATAGCATCCTTGTGTTGCAACAGAGAAAGCAAATTCACCCCATCTAGAGGATTGGTTTCGGTACTTCTCTTCATGATAGAGGTTTTGGACCCAATACTCTTCATAAATATGTTCGAAACATAACAAAAACCAAGTCCAATTTCTCGCACGTTTCTTGTGTATAACTTCGCGAGCATCTTCCATGCCTTGCTTAGTCCAATAGGTAATGCCATTTGTTCTGGGTGCGGTGATGGTGGTGGAACATATTTTTGCTTAGAGAATGTACTCAGAAAATTTTCGAGGAATGACATCAGTTTCCGTGGATAACTGCCAGATATTCGTTGCTCTTTTTCCAAATCAGAGTTTTCTGATCCAGTGTGGACACTGGAAAAAAAACAAAAAAAAAAACAAAACGTAAATAATCAAAATGTTTTGTGGTATTCATATATTAGATATGCATCCAAGCAGAATAGCAATAATTAATTCTATATGCAAATTAATAATAACCACTGCTAATCTGTGTGGCAGAGCAGTTAGCATAGTAACCTATACCACAAGGGGTCATTGGTTCAAATTCTGGGTAAGTCATGGTCATTTCATCATGTAAACTAGAGATTAGCAAGTGCAATCAAAAAAAAATTGCAATAATTTCTTAATCCTTTCTTCTCCTGCCATTCTAAAAAAAGAACTACATTCATTTATATTTTTTTGTAGTTTCCCATATGGAACAAAGTGGCAATCAATGGTATTTTAAAATAACTTAATGGATTAGGCAACAGTCATGATCAGGGTTGTTAAAGGTCCAGGAACCCATCAATTCTAATGGGTTCTATTGGGTTCTGCTGCAGGACCGGAACTTTTTTTCTCGCACAATTTAAATTCGGTCCAAGTTGCGTATTGTTTCATTGAAAAATGGTTCCTGGACAGAATTTTAAATGTTCCTGAAAAAAGGTTCCTGTACCATATTTAAATTGATGCAGGGAAAAAAGGTTCCTCGACAGTATTTAAATTGATGCAGGAAAAGAGGTTCCTGGACCAAATTTGTAATTGATCCAGAAAAAAGGTTCCTGGACCCAATTGAAATGCTTTAAATATGAAAAGGTTATACACTGTCTAGAACTCATTTACATTTGCTGATTTTCTCTCCCAGTCCAGGATTGAATTCATTTAAAATTCCTGGACCAGGGTTGACCGATCAAAAGTTGCCTTCTAAAAATGTCCGCGAGTACTATTTACATTGGAATGTCACACTGCCCTTAAAAAAAACGTAGTGCAGGGATTAAATCAAAATGCTGTTGTTCTCTCGTGAGTCAGGTTCAAAGTCCCTTGTCGAAGAGTTACTGAACATAACGCAATGGACTAGATTAGTGTGGCGTCACATTGAGTTTAAACAAACCCGTCACGTGTTGCTCTGGCATACGATCCAGGAACTGCAGCCAATAGGAGCCGTCGATGAGGTAATGTGAGGCTGCTGTGTTCCCAGGAGATATCACAACAGGGACGGGCAATCTGCTGCAACCAAGTGTAAGAACACGTGCGAGAGAATGGTCTACATGGAGAGGGGTAACGAGACTGCAGTGTTTGCATTTTGCCCATTTCTACCTTGTACCTTAGATTCTCGAGACATCCAGCACCTGGATTAGTCTTTCATGCTCACAAGTGGATAATTGTTTAACATCAGGTCTGTATTCGATCCAAGTTGCGTATTGTTTCCTTTCAATACGGATCTTGGACCCTATTTAAACTGATTCAGGAAATAAAGGTTCCTGGACCGTATTTAAATTGATCCTGGAAAAAAGGTTCCCAGACTGTATTTAAATTCATCCAGGAAAAAAGGTTCCTGGACCATATTTAAATTCATTCAGAAAAAAGGTTCCTGGACCATATTTAAATTCATTGAGAAAAAAGGTTCCTGGACCATATTTAAATTCATTCAGAAAAAAGGTTCTTGGACCGAATTTAAATTCATTCAGAAAAAAGGTTCCTGGACCATATTTAAATTGATCGGGAAAAAAAGTTCCTGCACTGAATTGAAATACTTTACAAGTAAAAAAGGTTCTTTACGGTCCAGAGCCAATTTACACTTGCTGATTTTCTCTCCTGGACCGGAATTGAATTTATCTAAAATTCCTGGATCTTTAACAACCCTGGTTGTGATGGTCTATTCGTTATGGAGTCTGACTGCCAAGCAGGAGACCCAGGTTCGATTCCTGGGATGGGTGATCTATGGTAGTAATTAGGAAATTTTTCCAGCTTTGTCCCTGGATAAAGAGACTCTGGGACTCACTCGGCCTCAAATTAATGGGTACCCAAGGGCAACCCTAGGGTAAGGGGGGGTTTAATGGTAACCGGAACATGGTGCTGATCACATGACCACCAAAGTGGCTGAGATCGAGAGTGTGTGTGGGGCCCTAACCTCACATCCCCTAAATGTTCCTTCATGGTGCTATATGCACAGGGAACTTTTACCTTACGTCAATGGATTAGGCTTTACAATGCAGAAAACCTGGCATGATTCTCTCATGTTTTAAGTGCTCAAAGTTTATTTATTTATTTATTTCGTCTTCTTTTACATGGCGAAGTTAAGGCTGTGGAGCCTTTTCTTCCACTTGACCATGTTTACAAAAAAATTGAATATGAAGTAATTAAAATATTGAAAAAAAGGAAGAAGAAAAAATATATAAAAAAATTACAGAGAAATAAAAAATACAAAGAGAAATTACATATAAGAAAGGTAATCTAACCTATAGATACGGACACACACACTCACACATACATATTTTTGCCCTTACACACGTACAAGCAAATACATAACACAACACTTACTTAAGCACAGTCCAATATTACACATACTTAAAACACAGTCCAAAACGGTATACTTTGACGATAATTCATCTTAACTATTACTCTAATTCATTTTAGTGCCTTACGTCCTCCTATCATTCTCTGCACCCGCCATATTAATAGGGAAATCAAACATTTAATTTTCATTGTATAACATGTGTAACTTTAACAATTTTTTGAACGTCACAATTGAGGAAGAGACATGAATTTCAGGTGGCAACTTGTTCCAAAGGCCTGCTGAGGTAACAGTAAAAGAATTTGCATAAAAGTTGGATTTGTGGAGTGGAGTGGAATGGACAGCAGAGACCTTTCGCGCGATCTGGTGTTGTGGCTGTGAAAGTCGGAAAGATGTTGAAATCGGTTATAGAGATATTGCGGGTCTTTTATTTGGAGGATTTTGTACAGTAAAATTAACTTATGAAAATTACGTTTATCGCTTAATTTAAGCCACTCGACCTTCGCAAAGTACGATGTCAAATGGTCTGAATATTTTAGGTCGAAAACGAAACGAATGCAGGCATTTTGAATTCGCTGCAGTCGTTTAGCTTGCTTGTGATTGACATCCAAGAAAGCAATGTCGCAATAGTCAACAATGGGAAATACAAGAGACTGGACCAGTTTAAAGTTGGGTTACATGACTTTTGAAACACACTGTATTGTTGAAACTTGAAAAATGTAAACCTCATTTCTGACTGCATTTAAAGGAATGGTTATGTATTGCTGTTACATTCTGTTCCAGGCTATAAGGGCTGACCTGAAAAGGCACTCAAATGTCAACTTTTTTTTCCCACGTAGTACACCCTAGATTGCATTCTTGCAAATGAGGTTCTGGTGCTTGGACTCGCAAGCCAGTATAATCAATCCTCACATTGTCCTCTTGCATGTGTGTTTGTGATTGTCCTTTCATGAATTTCATCTTACCACCATTCATCCTCATCTTCACAATTAGTCTAAAGTGGCAGAAATGCAAAAGGAAATAAAATAAATCAAATCAATACATTCTGATACAAAGTGAATAAAGTCTTATAATAGGTTTTAATAGTTCCACTTAAAACCCTGGTTAAGCCTGAAAATTTCTCTAAATTAATATGGTCTGCCTTTTGAAAACCATGATTTCAGTTTCTCTCGTCTGTTCATGCCTTTGTGTTAAGTCAAACTTGACCTGCTTCATAAAGTGCCAACCCAAAAGGGAAACAATTCATTGGGTGATGTGTGGTCACACACAGTATCCCATTCCACTGTTATTCAAAATTGTTTATTAGAGCCCTCTACATCCTCTTTTCAGTTAGCTCATCAATTGTTATGATACCAGGTTAACAAACAGAAAAGTGGAAGAACCCCTGAAGATGCCCAACCTCCACCCGCATACGAGGTTTATTTTTTAATTAGGGGCCGTTTTGAAATAAAACAAACCTTCCAAGGGAGAAATTTAATTACCTCTGTGGCTGTTCATATGTACATTCAGCTACTTCTCAACGTAGTTCCCATAGTTGTTGAGACACTTGTTTTAGCGGTAGATGAGCTTTTGTAGACCTTCATCAAAGAAATCTGCCGCCAGGTCAGACAGCCAATCCGCCACGGTCTGTTTGGCTTCATCGGTGCTGTTGAATCGCTTCACAGCGAGGAAAGTGTTCAAGTGGAGGAATAGGTGGTAATCACACGGCTGCATTAACTGTTTGTCGATTAGGCAGAAACACTGTCAAACGGCGGTTGGCTCGTATCACGCTTTCAACTTCATGCACCAATGAGTCCGTTATGATTGAGGGGCGTCCTGATCGTGGTTCATCGTTAACATTCGTGCGACTGGCCTTAAGCAGACGTACCCACTTACCCACCTTGCCTTCAATAATGACATCCTCATCATACACCTCAGGCAACTGGCGATAAATGTTTGCCGCTTTCACATTTTTCGCGGTCAAAAACCTGATCACTGATCGTATCTCACACTCGGCGGGATTTTCAATCACCTGCACCACTTCCATTGTCCACCACAACCACACTAAGCGTTTCACAACGTGCAAATGGCATCTGTTTACGTGCAAGGCATGTCGGTAACTAATGCACATGCGCAAAATGCCAAGCACGCAGTGTTGCCAACGTGAGCGCAAAACAGCCCCTAATTAAAAAATAAACCTCGTACATTCAGGGGTATGTGATTAAGCATGGGACTTCTTGTGCCTGAGATAAACACTAACCATCTGATTATGTTGCAGGCCAAGGCTGGTGATCAGATTTCTAGTGTTAACACCTCACTCTCCTTAAGTTCAAGTACTTAAGACGGTGACCCAATATTGTGAATTCAAAGTAATGAATAAATTTAGACGATACATGGGTAGGATTATAATTACATTGCTAATGCTAAACTTGTATAACCATTTCTCAGCCAAAATTGCATTGAAATTAATCTCTACAAGTATTAGCTGGTAGATTTTTGTCACATGGGTTTATTAGTAGGGGCACATATTTATGGTGAATAAAAGATCAAGACTTTGGTACAGAAACTGGATATTTTGGAATCAAAAGCAGTATGTAAAATGGTATTTTGATGTTAAAGTAAAAAAATAAAGGTAAAGTTCCCCGTGCATGTAGCACCATGCCATGAAGGCACATTTAGGAGATGTGGGAGTATGGCCATACATATTCTCAATGTTGTCCATTTTGGAGGTGATATGACCAGCACTCCACTCCAGCTGCCTTTACTCCCCCAGGTACCTATTAATTCGAGGCTGGGTGAGCCCAGAGCCACTTTGTGCAGGGACAAAGCCAGAAAAATTCCAACCTTAGATCACCCACCCTGGGAATCGAACCCGGGCAATCAGACACCCTTCCAACTGGACCACAGCGGCTTTAAAGTTAAAGTTGGTGTTAAAGTTTTAAATGTAATCCTGAGTTTGATTTAAAAACTATACATATTGCACAAAATAAACATTTTCTTTCTAGTATCTCGTTTATGTAGTTATAAGAGCATTAAATTTATACCTGTGTAAAGGAGTCCATTTTTTACTTCTGAAATATATATATAGCAGATTTCCATGATTTTCATAACTCTCAAGATAATTCAGACTTCAGGAAGTGTTGTGTCAGTAAATAAACTCTAAATTTCATGTTACAAGTTTATTTAGCAATTTTCTGTTGATTTGACAGCATTTTGTGACAACACATGTTAGGAAAATGCACATTACAGAACATTATTTCACATTTCATGTTTCTGTCAAAAATTAAATATGCATGTCTATTTATTAGTAAAATTGCCAATAATTCAGCTGATCAGATATATCTACAAATATTATGCAATTCATTGCACAATTCTGTCTTTTAGGAATATGCAGGTAAATTCTTGTACCCTGGATCTTTAATTTCTACTTATGTAATTTCTTGTTCTACGACAAAACCCATTGCAATAAACTGGTTACATACATTAAGAACCCAAATGAACCATTAAAGTTGTTATTGGTTTGGTTAATACATCATTTGGTCTACCTTTAAAAAATGTTACCTGTGTGAAACTTGTAACTCAGTCATCAATTCTGCTATATCATTTATAACATTCTTATTAATATAAACTCCTAATCCATGTTTTTGTAAAATAAATTTTTGAGGAAAAAACCTCGAGTATCTTGGTTAAATACGTTAAATAGGTGAAGGAAATATTTTTCTCCTTGCTGGATAAGCAGATTGAGTGCCCATCTCGTATGATGATCAAGTGCCAACTAAGCACGAGTATTTCCTCTATTCATTCTCATTCTCACAATTTACCTATTGCAGATCTCACATTCCATTTGATGGATGCAAAAGTAGGATGTGATTGAAAATATTCTTCTCAATTATGTGGATGAAAGGAAGGAGGCCCATAAGAGCTCACATAAAAAGTGAATGTGGTTTCCATCTTTCTCATTATATTTTCTTCTCCATTATGATATTTAGAAGCTTTTCTAATATGTTATATTTCTTTTTCATTTTTCAATTCTCTGAATTCACAAATTCTCTGCTCAAGGAAGAAAAGCAAAATCAGGAAATGTTTTTAGAAATTTTGAATATTTTTATTTTATGTTCAAAATACATTGCCTTGGGTAGCCAGTATCCTCATCACCCCCTCCCTCCCTGACAATTATCATGATTATGTGGTTAGCATAGCATGCTATGAAACCAGAGGCTCCAGCATAGAAATATCTAAAACTGAAAGAAAGTTTCCATCTTTATTTCATGGTGCTATGTCCATCTTCATCCTAGATGCCAGAAGGCATCAAAATTAATTAGAATAAGGATTATACCTGTTAGGTGGAAATTCGGAATTTCACCTCTTCAATACTGCATTTATTTATTTACTGTGATGTTTCTACCTCTTTACTGTAATCACAACAAAGATGAATGAAAAATATATGATAGGACAAAGATGAGAAACATTCATGGCTTTGAGTTGGTGTTTTAAGTCCACTTTATGCACAGTAAGGCTAATCGGGACTGGACCTACAGTTTAAAGTGGGATCCGAACCACTTGTGCCTCCACCGGGTATCGAACCCAGGACCCCTTGATTACAAGGCAATGATGCTACCACTGCGTCATAGGGGAGGCCCTGAATCATTCATGGCACCAAAGCAAAACAACTAACTTTGTAATTCATTCAAAATTGCCCAAATGATTTTGCACAATAAATGTAAGGATGAGTTGAAACATAGGAAGAGTAGCACCATTTCCCAAATACCATGAAAATTCAATTTTTTTTCCTACTATAAGTAGGATGATTGAAACCACTATAAAGTGGTAGAAAAGTAATGTTAAATAAATAACAATTAACAAAAACAACACTATTTTACACTGGAGTGGTTTTAAATTAGTATTTTGTCATTGCATGTTAAACTATGTATCAATTCATGCCTAGTCTAAAGTAGTTAAAAATATAGCAAAATTGAATTCATTGAATATTTCAAGCCTAACAGAAAGGTAAATACCATAACAGTAGAAATATTGTAAAATTACCTTTCAGTTGTTTCAGAAGTCACTCCTTTTTCTGTTGCATTTATCTGTTTCCAGTCTCCACCGCAGACTTGATGGATTATCATGAATCGCCTTTTGTATAATGTTGACTGTTCACTCATCACTGGATAAGCCTAGAAAGTGAGATATGCATGTACTTAAGACTAACATTTAATTATCATTACACGAGGTATAGAAAACGCAGTTGTAAACATCTTTTAGTGGTTTGAGAATCTGGCCAATTAAATAGTCTGAATTGATAACTACAGTTTTTTCCTGTAGTTTACGGTTATTACAAGCATAAGAAAACAGTTTTTCTTTGTGATGTTTCAGGAGAACATGCCCGACCCTGTGGCCGAGTGGTTAGCACATCGTGCTGCGACGCCAAGGGTCCCGGGTTCGAATCCTGGTCGGGCTTGGTTGTTTGTGCATGTCCATTCATCAATTTCATCATTTCATCACTCATCCCCATCTTCGCAAATTAGCCAAGAGGCACAAAATGCGAAGTAAAATAAACTAAATCAATCAAATCAATCAATCAATCAATGTTTCAGGAGAACACATGCTCCTTTCATCAGACATTTATTTTCATTTTGACTAAAGATACAGTTATAACAATGGTTAGTAATTTTTTAAACAAAAAGAATCCGTTATATAATGGATGTTTTCAATGTTACATTGTTGTAATATAGCAACTTAACTGTGAAAAAAGCAGTCTGTTTTATTTTTATTTCAGATTTTTTAAAATTATGAATCCCAAATATCATCAGGTAATTCAAATTCATCATTGTTTTCACAAAGTCTCTTGATGTTTTCTGTTACATTCAATTTTAAAGATGGTGGCTTACTCCATTTGTGAAAAAGAAAACTCCATACTGGATCTATGTTACCATTTTCATTGTTTAATTTATTCCAGTGTTCTTCTGCAATGAACAAAGCTTCCCAGACATTCAACTCTGTGTTTCCCGTTAATCTTTTTAAAACCCTTCTCTTTTTAATCAAATGCTTCTCTTCGATGATATGAGTTGACAAACCTGTTCTTGGGTTTAGATTTATAATGTCCAAATCGTGTTTGTGCCATCTTATTGCCATTTTCCTTGCTGTTTGTCCCACATAATCCTTCGAACATGAACAACTTATATTATATATTCCTGTGGTTTCCACATCTGGTAGAGAGTTTCTCATTTTGAATTCATTAAATGTACATTCCAATCTTCTTGGTGATTTAAAAACAATTTTGAAATTAAAACTTCTAAAAATTTTTGCAACTTTATGTGAGAATCCCTTGTGGAATGGAATTCACACAAATTTCTTTTCAACAGATTTTTCATATTTGTCTGTATTTCTCTTTTCCTTTAGTTTTCTTGCGACTTGTTTTTTGATTTGGTTTATTCTGTTAGTGTGAAAGCCATTTTGTTTTGCTATATTAAAAAGTCTTTCTTCTTCATTTTTGATATCCTCATTATTAGAACATAGTCTTTGTGCTCTCAGGAAAAGAATTAAAAATATGTTATCCGTGTTATACGCGAATGTTCTGAATTGGCATTGACATATTTTTCCCCCGCTAATTTTTTCCTATGGACTGATGTTTGAATCGTTGAGTCAGTTGTCTTAATTTGCAGATTAAGGAAAGAAATTACATTGTTATTCATGGTTTCGCAAGTGAATTTTATGCGATGATGTGATTCATTTAACAATTTAAATACATCCATGATGGTGTTCTCATTTTTAGCAATAATTAGCACATCATCTACATATCTGATGTAGAGTTTGATATCCGCACCTATCACATTAACAATTGGAGATTCTTTGCAATGAAGGAAAATGCTGTAGATGATTCCGGATACTGAATTTGAATTACCTTTTGATATTTGGGATTCATAATTTTAAAAAATCTGAAATAAAAATAAAACAGACTGCTTTTTTCACAGTTAAGTTGCTATATTACAACAATGTAACATTGACAACATCCATTATATAATGGATTATTTTTGTTTAAAAAATTACTAACCATTGTGATAACTGTATCTTTAGTCAAAATGAAAATAAATGTCTGATGAAAGGTGCGTGTTCTCTTGAAACGTCACAAAAGAAAAACTGTTTTCTTATGCTTGTAATAACCGTAAACTACAGGAAAATAATTCTACAATGCAAGCAATGCGTACATACAAGAAAAACTATGATAACTACAGGTATGATTTTTTTCCCTGTGGTGGGGATATGGCAGGTTGAGTCGCAAGAACATAAGCAATACACATTTGAATGGTGGTTACAAAAGAAAAATTAGACTTCGGGTAAAAACTAATCATGATCAATTGTTTTTCAAACTCATCAAAAACTTTGTTCAGGAGTGAAAAGACATTCCAGTTCAGAAGTCTGAAAGAAAGCAAGGGGGTGGTGGGTTTTTTTCTTATGGAGAGGGCTTATGAGGATCATCCTTTCTGGCAAGATGAGATGTTATGGCATACAAAAAATAGCATCGTAATATATACCAAAGGAGTCAAAAGATTGTGCAAAAATGAAGGAGCATGTAGAGGTTGAATATAACCTGCCCATACAGAACCTGCAGTCTGGTGGTGTGCATCAAGACTTGTGTCTTGTCTGTTAACCTTTGTTTGTTACTCCTGCATGCAAAGACTAGTGGGTAGTGTGAATTGCTGAGCTGATTAAATGACTGGATTACTTTGGGTAGGGGGGAGGGGGGTTGCATATTAACAGCCTCATTTACAAGACACCATTACATGGTCCAGAACCACCTTTAGCCAAGATAATTGCACCATGTGAAGGAGTTCAGGAAGTGCATGCATGGGAGCATTTTGGGAGCATGTGCAGCGGTTTCCTTCAGTGATGCAATACCTGAATTCAATGTGGTGGTCATCAGTTAAAACGTGTCATGTTTTGCATGGGTGGAGCCAGACAGTTTTTAAGGGGGTGATCAGCCTGCTGAAAAACTACTTTAAATGGCATTTTTAGTAGGAAAATGTAACAAAAAAATATATAATAACTTTTTCTTTCAAGAAAATTGAAGTCCAAATAGGAGTTCTGACACTAACTCTCCTTTGGTGTGCCTATGAATCTCATGTGTGTGTTTGTGTGCAAGTGTGGCAAATTTGTGAAATAAAAATAAAAAAAGTTACTTTTGTGCAATCACAGGATTTTCAGTCACCATAATTTATGCACTTAAAGTTGATAATTGGCTAGTTAGCATCTTTTTCCTAGATAGAAATTGCAATTGCAATTGCAAGGATTAGAACAAACTATTTTACACTGCATACTATAATGTTAGATGCAAATCATGTTTCATTTTTTAAATGAAATTAATCGAAAATTCAAGTACATGCTGATACGGATTCCGATAATTAAATTTATACATCAGCTGAAATAGTTAAATTTGTTTGTCCATATTCACACAACATTACAATCTATGTATTTGCATTGCTAGTATTAACAGTTATATATTTTATGTACTTCATTATATCTCCTACAACACTACTATTATGAGATAAAATTTTAAAAAAATGGCTAAGCTTTTGAATCACCTGGTAAATGATAAATCTTGGCAATGAATGTATCAAACGAGTGAATTACAAAATAGAATGCATGAAAATTTAAATTTCATAAATTTTATGCATAATATGATAACCATACACAGGTTGAACAGTGTCGGTTATGAATATTGAAAGAACTAAGACTGGAATGGTTTATAATACATATCACAAAAATCCATTATTGTTATATGATATGCCTGCAAATAATTTTCTTTGGGCAAACTGCAGTAAACGTCCTCAAACTAATCACTTTTTCTTTTATTGTAATCATTACTACCATTATGGAATTGCCATACGAGTTCAGTTTTTCAAGCATCCAGAATATTATTTCAAGTTTGTCTTTTGCTTTGTATCTTAACACATATTTGAGTATGTTGTGTGTTGACAAAATACAGTGCGTTCCTCTGCCTGTGCGTCTGATGGCAGTCCGCTTGGCAGATGGCAAATCCCGGCATATCATGTATGATATCTCCACAACGGAAACCGCTAGCTTCGAAATTACTTCAAGTTCTTAGAATTACAATTACAATTACAATCAAAATAAGCACGTTAATTGTCAGAAGGGATTTTAGAAATGTCCTCGTGCATCCAAATATTTTTGGCATGTTTTTAGGAGATTTCGTGGAGCTTTGGTAACAAGACATGCTAAAAGGGCACTTTAGTTTCCTTGCAGTTCGCAGCAACTGAAACACATGGCTTTGCACATTACTTGTGAATTTGATAATCTCATTCCATTTCAGTAACATCGCGATTTCAGTTCAGTCATATTTTTAATGTGGTTACATGTTACAAGTGTTCTTGTGATTTTCTATTGTTTTATAAAGTGTTTAGTGTTCCAAGTGTAATTTGTGTTTTGCTATAGTTTTAATAATGGCACATACGTACACATTACAAAAAAAGTCCATGCGAAACCTTGTGAACAAATTGAGAATGAGAGTCGGTTAAATTTCTGTAACTGGATTATGGGGAATGTTAATGGTGTGGTAATTGATCCATGTTTAATATTATTCTCAGACGAAGCATGGTTCCATTTACGGGGATCAATGTGACCTTTCTTCCATTGTTGAACTCGTTATGAAAAAGGATATCTAGCCTTTGATAAAATTTAATTTTCTTTTAAAAAACTCACTATCCTGTAATATTTTTATCACATTTTGATCACAAGAAGTGTCTTCATCTGTCCTTTTTCACCAATAATGGGAGCTTTTGTTCCATTGTTGTACTTTCTAGGTTTCGGATTTGAAGCCGTGTTTAAATTTAACTTTCTTTAACAGTTTCGCATTTCTGCAATGTTTTTCTCACATTTTGATCACATGTTGTGCCATTTCCCCATTTTCCGCCTAAAGATAATCTACCGATTCAGTGTGCATGGCTACATGTGCATAAGTGTTTGGTGCCTGTTTCGTGACTCGAACCCGCGACATCTCAATCTCTAAACTGTCCCGTTCCTCTTTTGTCACCCTGGCTTATTGATTAGGATTAGTTAAGTGTTTATCTATGGGGGAAATTGAAACAAACCTCCACACATTAGATGAACTGAAGGAGGATATCAGGAGAGAAACTCAAGCAATTTCAGAAGCTGAACTGTTGCGGGTAAATAGAAATTTCCTAAAAACATGCCGAAAATGTGTGGATGCACAAGGATAACATCTCCAAAATCCCTTGAGACAGTTAACATGCTCATTTTGAATGTAATTGTAACTGTAATTTTGAGAACTGGAAGTCATTTCAAAGCTAGCAGTTTCCATAGCAGAGATATCACAAGCGATATGCTGGGAGTTGCCATCTGGCCAGCCACCAAGCTGTCCGCCATCAGGCACACAAGGGGCAGAGGATCGCACTGTATATGCTAAATAAAGGTATCTTGTTTCACACGAACTGAGAAATGTAATTAAGTAAATAACATCAGTTTTGTAGTTAAACATTTAGTAGCCACTGTAGCCCAGTCATTAGGGCATCTGACTACCATGCGAGAGAATCGGGTTCGATCCCCGGCGGGGGAGAACCGGGACTTTTTCAACCTGTTCAAGCGGCTCCGGCGCCCACCCAGCGTTGTATAAAGTGGGTACCTGGAGGAAACTCTGTGGGGTAAAGGTGGCCAGGGGCTGATCACATCACCCACAGCTCGGCCGAGATCAAGACAGTGTGGGGCCCTAACCCCACACCCCTTATACACCTTCATTGCATGGTGCAAAGCACAGGGGAGCACTTTACTTTTCTTTTATTTAGTTAAACATACCTCATTTACGCAGATGATAGCACAAACATCGTAAGCTTTTGGATTATCACATTCCACGTCATTTTCTGGGTAGTATGCATCTGAAATAAGAATTGCAATTATGGTTACTTTCTTTGTTTATCTTCTTCAACTTTTAATATTCAAGAAACAAAGATGTCAGATGGTTAAATAACTTTCTTGATTGGTACATTCATTGTAAAGTTTTGTAGTTCAATTCTATGTATATGAAGAGGAAGAATCTGCTACTCTTAAATGTAATGACGGGTGACTAAAACATTGTAAAGGAGATAAATTTAGATTAAACTAACGAAAAGTTTGCTTTATATTTTAAAATAAATGATTGCACTTTATAGTGATTATTTTGTGATTTTTGCTATTTCAATATTTTTCGGTCTTCATTGCATAAAATAATGGATTCAAAACTATATTTTGTTGAATTTTTGCACTAATGAAATAAATATACATCATAGCTAAAGAGGAAAGAAAGAAACAATTTCATGATGTACATCTGAGGGTCAGCATTTGCCAAGCAGCTTTTCATTGGTTGACTCGTAGTCAATACATTGAGTACTATTACTGCTGTTTTCTGTTTTTTTTACAGGAGTCTGCAACTTTCTTTTCAAGTTGCTCCTCAATTGTCCTCACTGTGCTGGGTCAACACCGAAATTTTGGACACTCCCACCATGAATCAAACCTGGGATCACTCACATCAAAGCAAAGAGTGTTTTAGCTATTTGGATGTGTGGGAGCTCACACATCATAACTAGATTCCATAATCAGGCACTAATGTTGCATGCAAACTCCCACTCAGCATGAACCAAATGGATGTCCTATTTGATTGTTTTGATACTAGAAATACTCAAAATACAATAAAAAAATATTGATTCAGCTCTTTGCACTAGCAGTGTATTCTTTGAACTTACGAGAATCATATGAGCTTCCATTGAGTGTGTCTATTACATAAACACCACAAAGACAATTCCTTTCGGATGATGAAACTGTTGCTGTAATCAATACCAGTAGCACCAATAGCTGCCATAATCGGTGACCTGAAATGTAATCATACACTTAATATCTATAATACTTTCAGATTAAAGCATTAGTGAAATATTGGAACAACAAAAATTAATAATTACAATAAGACTTGATAATGAACTTGGGGGAGGGTGTAACCAATCAACCCCCATGGAAATCACCCCTTTTTGTATACATTTTTGAGGAAAAAGCTTTACCACTTAATATTATGATTACAGTATTTCAAATATAAAGTAATATGTAGGTCTTCATAAAACAAATTATACAATATTATACACAACAATTATAAAATAATTATACAATTATACATATTATAGTATACCCTTCTGAGTTTAACTAGAAGAAAATTTCCAGAAATGAAGGTAATCAAAAACTGAATATCGGCACATATGACGCACCCTGTTTTTCAGACCTATTTTTAAAGGATGAAAGTGCATCTTATATGCTGGCAAATACAGTAATTATTTCATTTCACATTAGAATAAGAGAAAGAGACGTATTATTTTCTTAGTTGATAACAGAATCAATTTCAGTTAATTAGATTCCCAGCAAATTAATAATAATAATAACAAATGAGCTAAAACAAATTGGAATAAAATACGGGACCCAGGTCATAGCTTCATGTTTTTGTACTGTACTCACCTGATCCCAAGTATAAATATTTTCATGAGTTTTCAAAATTCTTAAAATGATATTTTTATGATATGTCACACAACATAAACTTCATAACTAAAACTTTCCCCTGCTTAAAAATAATTTTATTAAATGAGCTGTGTAAAAGTTAATAAGAAATAATAACTATTCGGCTTAATAATTTCAGTATATTAATCGTATGAAATATAAAAAATAAATACAACATGCCACTCATCTGGTGGAGAAGTCTCTTCCCAAGGATATACTACTACTACTAATAAAAAGTACAGTATGAATCAATGATGGATCACTCATACAGAATATGTTAACTTGAGAATAGGCATAAAACATGATCCCATCCTTGCTTATGCCCAAAATTAAACAAATAGCTCTCTTCCTTCCCTCAATATAAGATCATATACAGATTTTCTAAGGCAGAAACAGTGATAATGTTAAGGGTAGGTACGGAGATTTATCCCTCCAGAACTTCCATGTGCCTCCCAAATATCGTATGGCTTAGAAGAAAAATTGATTTAATATAAAAAAAAAACACTCCACATTATTTATTTGAAAACTTTTCATGTAGATTACAATTGGTTAAATCTTTTTAACTATCACATACCCATATTTACATTGAATAACTAATATTATACACTAGTGTCCAAAAGTTGTAATTAGAAAACTAGAGAAATGGAAGGGAGAGGGTTGTACAATCACTGTAAATATTTGTCAAGGAGTGTTACTCACTTACTTACGTGCATAGGTAAGAGAAGAGAACTGCTAGCATCGCAAGGTAATCAAAACACAGTGTATCAGACCAAGAGTGCCTCATTCTGATCGTAGGATAATCTTTTGATAAAGTGTGGACTGTACAGTAAGAACGTGGAACAAAGACATCAGTTTGATCCTTTTTTTAAAGGGAACAATCATCAAACACCTGGAAGCAGGTTTGCAGGCTTTGGTGGTAGTTCCAAGATACAGCTGTTCACCGTACGCCAGTACAAGGTTAACCAAGAGTAACAATGCCACAACAGGACCGATTTGTAGCCTGCTAGTCTCTATGCCAGATGTCCAGTAGTGTGTGTTCCATTTGGTCCAGTGCACAGAAGGGCCTGTTTAGAGTGAAGTCGGTACCATCGAATTTGGACCCTGAACATATAGAGGAACATGCTCTTCACATATGAGTCCAGATTCAGTGTGCAAAATGATTTCCATCGCACATTCATGCGGAGAGAACCTCAAATACAATTTAATCCCAGGAACATTGTGGAAAGGGATCAGTTTGGTGGTGGTGGAATGCTGGTGTGGGCAGACATCATGTTCAATGGACGTACAGAGCTGCATGTCTTTGCTGGAGTTACTGTTGCTATCCAGAGACGAGGAATTCCAACAGCAAGTGCGACTTTCCAGAGGCGCAGTCAGCCCAGACTTCATCTTCATGGATGATAATGCACGTGTGCATCGTGCCAAACTGGTGGATGAACTTGAAGGTGAAGAAATCCACTGCATGGACTGGCCAGTGAGGTCTCTAGACATGAACTCTAGAGAGCACACCTGGTATGCATTAGGGAGACGGTTTGCAGCCTGCCAGTTTGCACCAAGGACAATTGCAGAGCTCTGCACTACTCTTCATGAAGAATGGAACCAATTTCCCATAGAGCTTTCAAACAACCTCCTAGAGAGCATACTACATCATTGTGAGGTTTATGTGACCGTTAGGGGTAACCACACTCCATATTAGCCTATCTTTTTTTGTTGTGATTTTCAAATTTTGTTATTTTTTGCATGTCTTTGGAGAAACAATTGCTACTTTCATATATTCTACTCTATTGTATACCAGACAACATTTTGATTATTGTTTATGTTTTGTGCAGTTCTGACACTTCATTAACAAAATATTTTCTCTTATTTTAGTTACGCTTAAGTTTGGATACTAATTTATATGAAATACTTAATATGACGCAAAAATTATGACCAAAATGACCATAAATTCATCATTTGTGAAAAATTTAGGTGGGATTGGGGGTGTGTAGATAAATCTCTGTGTTATGTAATGATAATATTATTAATATACAGAAAATATGTACTACGTATAAATTTTTAGCGAAAAATGCAGGCTCGACCAGGACTCGAACCCGGGTCTCTGGCATACCGTGCCATTTCTCTAACCACTGAACTACCGAGCCAGCCTGACCTCGCCTGATTTTTCGCTATTGCTGTTTTATCTGCGTGGAATCGTCTCTGCCTGGTCGAACCTGCATTTTTCTCTGAAAATTTCTACATAGTAGGTACATCTCCTGTGTGAGCCTAATCTTCAAAAAAATATGTAGTTTATAATATACAGGGGGTCAAAAGTAGGTGTACATATATAGTTATTTGTGATGGGATAATACAGGGTGGTGCATATTGTATCTACCAATTTGAGTTTGCAACCCTGCCAGAATGCATGTGCCCATGTGTGGCATACCTACATCTGTGGAGAGTTGGGAGCCAGGAAATCCATGGAGTGTTGGCTGGTGCAGACGCGGATTGCGGCGGTGGAAGCCTTCATCCAAACAAACGCTGGGAACTGCGGCGGAACAATGAACATCGTCATGCACCTGTTCCAGAGAGACAGCATTCTGAGGCATGCTAGGCAGTGGAGATCCATGGGGGGATGGCCGAGAGAGGGCAGTTGCCCCCTACTTTTTGCCACTTTTGCCCCATCACTATGCTAAAACGTATCTACCAAGGCAAGTAAATGGTCCTTGCCCCCCCCCCCCCCCCAAGTTTTGGAACCCAGTCGCCACCACTGTCCACGGGTAATGTTATGAACCGTCAGTAGCCATGAAATATGTGCTATTTCACAGCACATGTTGAGACACGCGTCGTGGAAGCCTTTCCACATTGCCTCGAACAGTGCATCTAAGCAGAAGGAGGACATTTTGAGGACGTTTTTTTTCAAGGTGTACTGGTGTTTGTATTGTCCATATTATACACTGTATTAAATGCCTGCGTGTATATTTTTATTTCATAGCCATATAAAGCTACTACAAGCACTCACAGTCTTTCTGTTGTCATTTGAATTTGGTAGATACAATATGCACCACCCTGTACATACCTATTTTTGGCCCACCCTGTACATAAAACTTGAGTTTTTAAATGTTTGTAAGTCCACTTTTTACACCGATAGTCTAATTGGAATTGGGTCAATAGTTTAAAGTAGACTCCATAGGCCTACCCCCAGTGGCATCAACTTATGGGCCCGTGGGGCTTGATCATTACCAATATTTTGCCTGTTATATTTTATTTCAGAAATATAGTCACCATGCTTAAGAAAACAAAATGTTTTTGACTGTTATCAAAATATTTCATAAAAAATGTTACATCTCCAATATGATACTTTTCAGTATACTGTACTATTTACACTATTCGAGGTCACGTCGTTATTAGGAAAGGGGCTTGTAACCAGTATGAGAATTGATATTACTAGAAACTTAAAATAGGTACGAAAAAAAGCACAGAGAAATTCAACGTAGACACTAAAATTCATCAGCATCACAGAATTTTCGTAATTTTCTCGGAATAAACACTCAAAAAGCAGTTATCTGCATTATAGGCACTTATGACTATAATAGATAAAGATAGCCACTGTAAAATGTATGTAAATACATTTAAAGTTTACAAGATGTTGGCAAAAATGGTCAAAATCGCAGAAGAAATCTGCAAAAATCAATTCCAGAGAGAGTCTTGTTAAGAAACAAGACGAAAAAGCCCTATTCTTGTGAATTGGACCGTGCTTGCATGGAGATCCATAGCAAGTTTGGTACCTGCAAGTAAATGCGCAAAAGGTGACGTCACAGTGTTGGAAAATTTCGAACATACCGGACTTGCTAGGGAAATTTACGAATTTTACCCGTCTGCAGTCTGGTGTAAACTTCGGCAACGGATGCAAAATATTGACGTCATGGTGTAACCATGCGGAAAGCGGCAAAAGAGAGACGCCCTTTCTTCTTGCATTACAGATTTATTTTGGTGTGCACCTGCGAATAAGCAGAAACCGCTACTGTCAAAGAACGTCAATGCCCAAGCCTGGATTCGAACCCGGGTTCTGGCGTCGTAGCATGCTGTGCTACCACTTCACTACGGGGGCCGCCTTTAAAAAGTAAGGGAAATGTTATAGGGGTAAAGAATGTGAATCGTCTATTCAAAAAAAATAACAAAGCCACTAGCGCTTCAAAACAAAACAAGCACTCAGTCTCCCATTGGCACCAAACCGGAAACAACATATGAATTATTGGAGGCACATAGTGGTTCGGATTCCACTTTAAACTGTAGGTCCAGTCCCGATTAGCCTTGCTTAAAACACCAAATCAATCAATCAATCAACATATGAATTATGTGTATGGAGTACACGTATTCTAGATTCTAGAATTGTCATCGGATCGACTTGAAATCTTCCACGCTACAAGCAAGCTTACCATTTTGAAATGACCAAAATTTACAATTGAAATTATATCCAACTGTATTATCTGTTGGTTCCAAAACAATATTTCATTATTCAGATTTGATACATAGGTATACACTGCAACGCAAGTTGTTATTTAAGTACGTTTTTTTTAAAAAAAAATGATTGGCAAGCTGAACCTGGAACCTGTATACCTATAGGAACATTTGTCCTCTTTCCATAATTTTGAGGTAAAAATTAATTCTCTCTCTCTCTCTCTTTCCGTTCCCTTATATATTTGACTAAGTGAGTTCCAAACTCTAGAAAGCCAGGAGAAAATACGCAGGGTAGGAACAACATTTGTAACCACGCTTTTCTCATTTTACACCACTTGGCTACAACTTTTGACTAATCAACGACGAGAGTGAATTGTGATAAGATGAAATCCGGGCCGGACTCGAACTCGAAACATTCGGTGACTATTCTCCATCCACTGTACAAACAAAGTTAACGTAAACAAAACTACATGACTTCTCAGAATCCTATGTGTTAGTTCTAATGTTATTTTACTCATGAATATATTGGACGTAGCTATTGCCTCCAAATTTTCACGTTTATTGAAATTTACAAATTAACGGTACTTTTGTTAACACTCTGGTATCTGAGGATTTGTTTACAATGCCTTCGTTCTTACAGCGAACAGAGAATAGATCGTGGCTCTAATTCTCAACACAATCGGCCACCGAGGCATCTATGTAGGACTAATAGAACAGAGAAGAAAGCTACCTACTATACTGGAAGCTAACTATGTGCTTGATAATTGGCTAATTAGTTAAGAATACTTTTCACAACAATGTATAAGTTGAATAACTAAATCCAACAAATATTTTGCTGTAGATATATATTTAGTTATTACTTTCGTACTTTCCAATAGCCTACATGTCTATTATTTTCTTAGTTTTGGCCCGTGAATTTAAGGGGGCAGCAGCCCCTCCCTTCACTTCGCCATTGCTTCAAATGCATTTTAGACAAAGGCTAATGAAACGATCGGAACTATAGACTAAACGTGTAGACAACAAACCCAGGTTCTTTGATCAGAAGGAGATTGCATTAACTCACTTTTGTTCCCACATTAAGCATAATGATGCTTTTAAAAAATATATTTAAACTTAAAATGCAAAAAAAGTACCCAAAATGCATTTTACCTGTCATCCTTCTGTCCCCGCCTGCACTTCGAAATCAACTAGTTTCTGACGTACCACTGGGTTGCATTTTTGAGCTGCACCTTGGGACTTTCACTATGGCCAGTGAGACTCCATTCTATAAATTGTCATATCATAAGTTCCCTGACCTACTTTAAATAGCTCAGAGGCGACAATTCTGGTACGCGAGGGGTGTTTCCTTGAGGTCAATAACATTTGTCGTCCTGTCTGAGAATCAGCTTGGACCGTACGGAAACGCTGAATGCTCGAAACGCTCTGATCTGACTTTCCACAATGATATGAGAATTTGAAGCGTGTCGATAATTCTATTACAACAGTTTTGGTTAAGTACGTAACTTTTCCTTTTCCATGAGCCTGCATGCTCCTATTGCATTGATCTTGGCATCAATATTATTAATCATAATCATGGCCGTAGACAGGAAAAATTTTCGGATGGGGTTCGCCGGAAATTTTTAGGAGGAATCAGGTCATTGATAAAATTTGAATAATAAAATATTAATGAATATTATAAAACAATGGTAATTAAAATCTCATAAAAGTAATCTCATTTTAATCCATTTATTATTGTTATTATTATTACTGTTATTATATCCTCGGAGAGATATTTCTACTCGATCCAACAGGTGAATGAATATCCAACACAACTGTTTTTCATTGTCTTTTCATACTGAAATGCAGAGTTATTATATTTTGTTATTAGCTTTTATATTCCTTGTTCAAGAAAAAGCTTTCGAAGTTAATGGCAATTGTAGTCATAAAGTCTATGTTGTTTGACCTCTCGCAATTTGGAATTTTCAAAACTATGGAACCATTTATTATTTCGATTAAAAAGTGGATTATAAAAAATGCCTAAACTGTTTTCTATATTGTACACTAAATTTATCGATCTGGCGAAATTCTTACTTTGGTTATTCTGTTCGAATACTGATATTTTTTGAAAATGAGTTTTGATTTTAGTTTCTGAACGTCCATTAATCCAACACTCACCTCTAAATACGCCCACTCGTATTAACAATTCTGTTTTGTTGCAACATACAGAGTAATGCAAGTCTATGGTTCATTCAAAATTTTCAATCGGAGAGAGTTAAAATGCTCATAATTTAAGCCTTTGTGGAATTTTTGGGGACAGTTGCAAAGAATTTGAAGAGGGTGTTAAGGAACAAACAAGATTGAGCGGCAAGTTCTTGTAAAAATCGAGACGAGAACGAGAACGAGACGATCCTCTGGGAAATCAGGACAAGTCCGAAACTTTGTGTGATATTCGAAAACTTACCTAAACTAAATTTACTTAACTGTGGAACTTCTTCACACACAATAAAAATATAATTTACACATGAATGTATACAAATAAATGAGTCATATATTTTGTTTGTAGTAGGTACAAAACCAATCCATCAGTGGCAATTGTGAGCCTGCGCTGCGCAGTTACATACGTTCGAGGTATATTCATATTATCGAGAGTTCGTAGCGTCGAAACGAGGCGTCAAGCAGAAAAACCTTGCCCTAAAGACCTGTACACACTGTGAAATTTTGTCAGGTGGCACGCACGAAACGAAACTGAGGTTTGTCCTTCGTGGCCGAGATGAGAACGAGTGGGTTCATAAATCAAGACGAGACCGAGGACGAGACTTTACAATACTAGATTAGACTGAGACTACCTACCCTGGGTAATGATTGATACAGCAGTGTGTTGACGTCCGCCGACTGTTACAATAATCCACAGCAAAGTCATGCGTCTTTGCCCTTCATGGGGAGGATTTACGCAAGAGTAAATAGGGGTCGCACCAGTTTCGATGCCTAAAATTAAGTGATCACCCCTGAGACCGCCTAAAACTATGAAACATAAACTAACACCAAAAACAAGTTGCAAACACCACCCTTGACGTACCATTTGACGATCACCCCATCAGATTTCTAAAACTAACCAGGGATTCATTAAATTAAGCACACACAGGCATCTACGTAACCAGGGATTGTATCAAGAACATATTTACAGTAGGGGTCTGGTGGTTTGGACCCTCTCCGAAAGACTTACCTAACCCAAAATTCAATAAGCAAATACTTGTTTACTGTTGTGTATTACGAAGTTGAATTAGTTGATTTATTTTCGCAAAACTTACATAAATATAATATTTAGGTCGTGATCATATGGCTTTGCGTCAACAGTGCCTACGAAAATACACTACTAATAATTAGGGTTGTTAAAGGTCCAGAAACCCATACATTCTAATGGGTTCTATTGGGTTCCTCAACAGGACCGGCACCATTTTTCTCACAAATTTAAATTTGGTCCAAGTTGCGTATTGTTTCATTTCAATGCCGAACTTTGACCGTACTTAAATTAATTCGGAAAAAGGGTTACGAAACAGAATTGAAATACTTTAGAGATGATTTTTTTTGTAACCTATTTACGCTTGCTGATACCGGAATTCAATTTATTCACAATCCCTGGACCTTTAACAACCCTGGTAATAACAGCATGCATAATTATGATCAAAGATTTATTTATCAGCTGGATCTAATAACCTTCTTGGTATTCAATATTCAGTATTCAATCCATTATGAAATTTTCGACATCAATTTCGCTGGTAGGACAGTTGTTTTTAAGTGATCTGAAATAGTCATAAGCTAGATAATGAATACATGTTGTTATATCTCTATTCTTACATCATGTTTTTACCTGATCAGTGGCGGCGATTAGGGAGGACGTTGGGGGGGAGTCAGTTGCCCTCCCCCTTCACTTTATGCCACTTTTGGCCCACCACTATGCTTAACCTTATCTACCAATCGGAAGTAAACAGACCTTTCCACCTCTTTGTTTTGGCACCTGGGTGGGCTCAGGTGATCTTCCATAGCAATGGCCAAGATATAGTACAAGCAATGCAAGCACTGCTTGCATAGGGTTACCAGATCGCTGTAAGGGAAATGTAAGACATGTTGTCCCAAAATGTAGGACATTAAGTCAAAATGTAAGACGCAACACATTCTCAATAAATAATACATATTTCTTAGAACACGTTAGGAAGTAGTTGAAAAATGACACTTTTCAGTTTTTTTAAAAAAAAATATTTCCCAACGAATGTTTAAATGCAAAATTTTAACTTGCAATCAGCCCGGATTTATAAGCACAATCAAACAGTAAAATAAGCAAGTTAATAAGCACAAAAAAATGAAAAAAAGCACCAAAATATGCATAAACAAATACAGGAAAATCTGAAAAAATATTTGTTTATTAGATCTCTTAACTTGCTGTTACAGTATGTAAGGAAGGTCATCCTGAGGTTTTCTTGTGTGAAGCTCCAACGTCTGTCAGTGAAGTGATTTGTACAGTGAAAATGTTGTTTCCACGTCGCGTGGCGTCACAGGCGCATGTGAAAAACACCACAGTTCTTTCTCGGTGAATTCCTCTTTAATGCCTGTTTCTTCTTCAGAAATCGTTTTATAAATTTGACACAGTGTTTTGTAACCGAGATTTTTCAGTAATACCTGACTGAGCTTGTCGGGCGCAATTTTATCATGGCATGACGCGGATCGCGTCAGTTGACCTACGAGGAAAAGAGGGCGGGAAATTCCTGTTCGGCTATTTAGAAGCATTGATCTCGTCATCCCAATGACATCGTGTGATTGAAATAGGATTGAAATATGACAGATTTGGGTAAAATATGCTATTTTAAATCAAAATCATAAAATAAGCAAGCATAATCGTTTCCTGCAGAAATAAGCATTCATAAGCACTTTCAACCTTACTTAAATAGCTCATCAAGGTATGTAATACGAAGTATAACCTTCTTACCACGAGAAGTCTGGAAAAGAATATGCATTTCGCTTATAAATCCGGGCTCTAATACTAATCAATGCACCTATTACTACTTGATTTAAGTGGTACTTCTCAGAGGAGACAATTTTTATCAAACTTTCAGGTTTAGTCAAACTATATATTGATGTTAGAGTGGACAGTCAAACTCGTTGAAATTATAGGGACCAATTCCAAACATTTTACAGAGTTTATGAAAAATAATTACTGGAATTTAAAATGGTTTCATCTTGGGTAGTTTTAGTTCAATGACAGGGTGTCTACCAAAATAATACATCCAGAAATCTTGACTTTTTCTGGACTTTTCTAGATCCTACTGAGGTAAAGTTGGAAATTAGTAATTAAGAAAATAAATATTTATTTAATGAAAATCCCTACCAAAGAGCCAGTTAAGATGAAAACTAAAGCTGAATTTAAGAAGAGAATTTGATATGCTATCTCGTATCAATGCATCCTGAACTATGTTTGGCAGACAAGCGAGACTTTGGCGTCTGGACTCACAGCCAGTATAATCTTATGTGGGGTTTGTGTCGGTTGTCCCTATATGTTTATTACTATCCATTCATCCATCTTATATTACCATCATTCATCCTAATCTACGCGATTAGCCAATGGAATAGAAAAATGTGAAGTAAAATAAACTAAATCAACCAATCAATAGCAAAAATTCTTGACCACAAGAATAATGTATTACCTTTTTAGTGACTTCTTGACCTACTTGATTTTTTACTTTTTCTTGACTTCCATGACTTTCTTGACTGGAAGACACCCTGAATAACTTTGTTCTCTATACCCCTGCTTTACAATCAAATTATATTGAATATTGAATAAGAATGGGCAACACCTTGTTCCATCAGTATAAACCCTAAGGCAAGAAATTCTGCTCAGGCATTGAACAGTGACGTTATCAGAAAGTGGTCCCAAGACTTTGTTCATTAATTGCTTCCGTTTTCCCGTTTGTTTAATAGCAGGACAAACTTTATTATTTTTGTGCAATGACTGAATCAAAATAAATTTCACTATTGAGTTTGGAAGCGCAGTCCATAGACTTGTAATTTGCATGACTTTTTTCTGTTACGTATTTTCCTAATTAATATTATGTGACGCTCAAAATGTAGGACATTTATGATATTTTTCAAATTCCTCCCGGACGCCGGACATAAGGCTAAAATGTAGGGTATGTCCGGGGAAAATCCGGACGTCTGGTAACCCTATGCTTGCATCATTAAAGTACAGTGGCCCCCGTGGCGGAGTGGTTAGCACATCGCGCTACGACCCCAGGGGTCCCGGGTTCGAATCCTGGCCTGGGCTTGGTTGTTTGTGAGTGCCCATTCATCAATTTCATCAATCATCACTCATCCCCATCTTCGCAAATTAGCCGAAATTGGCACAAGAAAGAGAAGTAAAATAAAGCAAATCAATCAATCAATCATTAAAATATTATTTCACGTACTTTGTGTTTATTGCCTTATTTAGTTTCATTCACACTCGATTCCGCGAAGTTTTAAGGCCGCAATCTCTTTCAGCAGGCCGTTGACAAGCACCAACCTCTCTGCTTGCAACCGCTTACACGGGGGGCAAACGTGCCGAAGCATCACGTAGCGATGCGTGAAATCTTTGTGGAGATACTATGGTTTCATGGTTCCAAATTTTCATGTAGACAAATTTTAAAGCTATTATTTTAAGATTCACGATTTGTAAAACGTGTTACTAATGACTGCATTAGAGGTTATTACGAAGACAGCGTCCTCAGCAGTGCCGGATCTACAAATCTTGCCCCCCCTGCAAAATATTACCAAAGCCCCCCCCCCTACCTACCTTATATATATATATATATTACACATATATACTGTCTGTGTGTGTAATTCTTTATCTCATGTTGACAAACTCACATACGAGGGCCTACAGGGTGATTCAAAAGTCCGTTAACACCCCCATAAAAAGTAAAGGAGTTAGGCTGGGTACAATTGATAGAAACAGGTTAGGCTTAGGGGGAACTACGTTGGTGTGTTCCAAGCGGACGTCCACCATATTAGTGGCCGCCATATTGAATTAAACTCAATTTAAAAAAAAAATGGGAAGGGGGTGATGTGCATAGGCGCCGATTTGTTAAGATATTGGGGGGGGGTGGTAAAGCTAAGTAAAGCATAAATACTGATTTATTTCTGTTTGCGGGAAGAGGGGTAGTTTTTTTTTCCTTAAGGTGGAACCTAATACACTTGAATTAACCTTTGAAAAATAGTAATTGCAATAACTGTATTTGACAACAAAACATAGATATATCAGGGTACATCGAACTTTATTAGCTGGACAAAAAATTCACTGCAAAAAAAAAAGTAAAGTGTTCCCCTGTGTATATCACTACGCCATGAAGGCGTATAGGGGGTGTTGGGGTAACGCCCCACACTTTCTTGATCCGGTCGGGAGTGGGGGTGATGTGATCAGCATCACGCCCCTGACCGCCTTTACCCTCCAGGTACCCATGTTATTCGACGCTGGGTGGGCGCCGGGGCCGCTTCCAACGTTCACTGCACTACTGTAATTATACGAGGCGCATCCAGAAAGTAAGTTTCCCTACATTTTTTTAAAAAAAAAACCAACACAGTTTCAGGAAACCATTTATTGGCAACAGGTACAGCAAAGGTTCAGCTATTTTTCAACATAGCAACCACCAGAATTGAGACATTTGTCGTATCGTGGTATCAACTTTTGGATCCCACTGTCGTAGAACTCTGCCGCCTGTGAATGGAACCAGCGTGTGACAGACGTCTTCAGCTGTTCGTCGTTGCCAAAACGCTCACCGGAGGACAGGAATTTCTTGAGGTGCAAGAAAACGTGAAAATCGCTGGGAGCCAGATCAGGACTGTAAGGTGGATGATCGAACAACTCCCAACCAAATTCCGTCAAAACAGCTGCTGTGCGTCTGTTTGAATTTCTTCTTGACCGGAGATCCACTATGCCGCCAATGCATTGACTACTGCTTGGTTTCCGGGGTGAAGTGCGAAATCCACGTCTCATCGCCCGTGACGATCCTGTCGAGGAAATCATCGCCGTCATCATGGTACCGTTGCAGGAATGTCAGTGCTGCTCCTGAACGTTTCATTTTGTGTTCGGGTGTCAGGTTTTTCGGCACCCACCTGGCACACAATTTTTTGAACTCCAGGCGCTGCGTGACAATCTCATGCAACACGGATCGCGATATCTGCGGAAAAAGGCTACTTAACTCCGTAATCGTGAAGCGACGGTTCTCTACGATGCGCTGCCGCACCAGCTCAACCAGATCATCAGTGATGAGGGACGGACGCCCACTGCGCTCTTCATCATGGACACTTTGACGACCTTCCGAAAACTGCCGACACCAGCGACGCACCATCTGCTTACTCATAATGTTCGGCCCATAGACATCACAGAGCTGACGATGAATGTCAATTGGCGCAATGCTTTGTGCATTCAGGAACTCTATCACCGACCGAACCTCGCATGCGGCGGGAGAAGGGATACGAGCTTCCACTTCGGACCACTGCTGCCTCGCTACTGGCGCCGGGCGGGATCTGTCCGCCTGGCATATGATTGATACGTCTTAGCTCTGCTGCGCATGCGCAATTTACACGTCTCATTATGTTTACTTTCACGGGAAGAAAATAGGGAAACTTACTTTCTGGATGCACCTCGTACAACATAATACTTTACATGTAACTTTTGACTGTGAATTTCTTATCATATTCTGTTTATAATACTTATTCTTACAATGCTTTATAGGAGTTTAATATCTTCACACATATTTACATAAAAAAAGGAAGCCCCAAGATAAAATTTTCATCTGGGCGAGCGATTATTTACATTTCCGAAGGGAAACAAAGGAGCCTATTTTGCAATGGACTGGCTCATTCAAGAGAATGAATACTGCAGTATTCCCATGTTTCTTCCTCTATTCACACGCATATTCATTCATAATATGCCATGCGTTTTCCTTAATTCATTGTCAGTTTGAAAAAGGAAATACTAAAATAGTAAACGCATAAGCACAAGAAACACCCTCAAACTGGATGGGACCGGGCCCCTCTGCCCCTCCCTTCCGGTTTCGACACCGGTGGTGATGTGATATACATATATGACATCATGAAATTGTAGCCTGATTTGATGTAAGGTCGGAATTTTTCCGTCATTGTCCCCGCAAAAAGCTGATCCAGGGTCCAACCAGAATCAATTCAAATGGTACCCGTTGAGGATGGGGGGGGGGGGGGGGTGTAAATGCGGCCGGAGCATGGTGCTGATCACATCTACTCCAAGATGTCCGGCATCGAAAATATGTGGGGCAATGCCCCCACATATCCTAAATGAGCCTTCATGGCAGGGTGCTACACAGGGACGGCGACAGGGGTGGGCAGGGGTGGGCAAGCGCCCACCCAAAAATTCCTGTGCCCACCTGATTGCCCACCCAATCAAATTCAATAAGTACACATACTTGGGGATATATGAATGATTCAATAAATTAGTGTATTTTGGTGTTCAAAACATGTATATTTTACTTGTGAATATTATCTATGCTGAAATGTTCACATATTATCAACCCATAAAAAGCCAATTTTGTCATTAAAAAGTGAAAGTAATTACTAGAGCTATTGAAACAAAAACTGTGATCAAATGAATACTTCCATGATTGAAAGCCGCTAGTAGGCTTAGGAGGCTCAAAATCATGCAGGGTATGATCAAAATTAGATCAGAATTTAGGGTGAACTTGAGGACTGCAGCTCCGAGCCTCCACATACGTATATAAATCCCGGCCTGGGTATGGTTAAAATAATCTCTAAATAAACAAATAAAATCATCATCTTAGCGTTACTTCCTTCAGCAACACAATAAATTATTTCGACTTTTTAATTATTATTAGAATAATTTAATCAAGAAGACTTAGATTGGCAGGCCATGTGACGTGAATGGCAGAAGAAAGAATCGTTTACAGGATTCTTGTTGGGAAACCTGATGGTAAGAGACCAGTAGGAAGGCCAAGACGAGGATGGAGGGATAACGTTGAGATGGACCTGAAAGAAATCGGTAAGGATGGGAAAGATTAGATTGATCTTGCCTCGGATAGGGACAGATGGAAGGCTTGTGTTGCTGCAGCATAAACCTTTGGGTTTAAGTATGCTAGAGAGTATAATAAAAAAGTAATGTAAAGTGCTCCCCTGTGCTCTGCATCACACCATGAAGGTGTATAGGGGGTGTGGAGTTAGGGCCCCATACTTTCTTGTTCTCGGACGAATCTGGAGGTGACGTGATCAGAGTATAATATAGTTTTAATTAGCTTTGCATTTAAATTCCAGAAGTGTCCCTTTTTTATTTCATTACAATTTTTATATACCTGTCATCTTCATATATCAATATGGTATGCGAAACATCAACTTTATATTCGTTCTACTAATACTTTAAGTAGGAATCACAATAATCACTACAATACCTAATTAAATAAATTTTAATAAACCAGTTATGTGTGGAAAAAGCTATAGAATTATTCAATTGCTAATGAGTGGCTTATCTTATTTAGAAATCCTCGTTATACACATAAATTTTGCCATATGAATGAGTCGAAAATGTCGACAGAATCTGTATATGCAGCTGAAGTAAAGAAAAAAGTTATGTCACGAAGTATCCAGAAGACGTTTTTGTGAGTTTGTTTTTAAGCCCACTTTTATGCTCAGATAGGCTAATCAGGACTAAGCCTACAGTTTAACGTGTAGTCCGAACCAGTGTGCATTGTGCTTCCAGCAGAGGAGGGGGAGTCGAACACAGGACCTCTCTATTATAACGACAGCGTTATGCCATTGGGAAAAAAAATATATACAGAAAGAATTCGCACCAAACGTGTCATTTTATCACCACAGAAGATGTGTCCATTTTAAGAGGGTGATTGCCTGAGACAAATATTTGAGACTTTCGGAAAACAATGTAATTGTTCACGTAATTAGCTGCCTTGATCCACTAATGAAACGCTGTGCAATTGAAACTACCACCTCAACTTTCTAAGAGCTATGGACTAATGAAACTCAATTTTTGGAAGAGTAAGTTGTGGTTGATTTGTTTTATTTTAAGTCATTTTACTGCTAATTTTGATAATGACGACGGTAAGGTTCAATGGTGATTAGATGAAAGTAACGAAGGGGCGAAAACAAACACACGCTGACACCCAAAATACAAACCCTCATAATTTATTACTTTGACAGTGGTTCCAGACGCCAGGGACTCGTTGCCCTGAAAGAATAAAGTTTCCAGGGTATGCTGCACAGGATAGAGGTTGACATTCTAGTGGGTTCGAAATGGTCACGCCATTCAACACAAGACATCTATGAAAAATAGATGAATTATTACTGATACGGTGATCAACTTCGATGAATTCCTTGTGTCCTAAATCATTTTGTTATCTCAAAAAATATGTTCATGTAACCATACGTGTATTGTTTCTCCCACATTAGTAACATGACTGTTCAGAAAACGAATAGCAACTTAGCTAATAATCTCTTCAATTCTGAACAGATTTTTCAATCTTACATGTTTATTATTACTTATGAGTGATATTTTGTTAAAATAGCCTTTCATTAGCCTAGTAATACTTCATGGACCATGAACAAAGAATTGGTTTTCCGTCTGTGTTTTAAATCATTCCTAATAAGACGTTCATTTTAATCCAAACATTCAGAGGCGGCGATTAGGAGGACCGGGAAGTGGGGGATGCAGTTCCCCAGCCACTTTTTGCCCCCGCACTATGGCCTCTTTATGCTACCAAGAACACGTATATTATCCTTGCCCCTCAAATGTTGGCACCCAATCGCCGATACTACAAACATTCAGATAGATTTGTCAGTTGTACATATCTTGTATGCTAAGAAAAGTGAAACCCCAAGGAGTAAGAAAACTCTTTCAGTCAAAAACTCATACGATGAAAATACTATGCTCAGGAACATGCATTTAAATTACGAGAAACTTCACGATTGTCTATCATCGCACTTTCTATCACTTTCGCCGAATACATAAAATCAAGAATGTGCCTTGTATTTGCAACACAAGCTTAAACCTAATTCACATTTATTTCACTGTATTAACATCCATTAAGGAATGTGATTAGAATGTATGGCTGCGCATGGGTAAACACTTCCTTGAGATAATTGTGTCCATCAGAGACAAAGCGAAAGGAAATGGAACAAGATGAGAGAATAGATTAGAAAATAATAAATAGGAAAACAAGAAAAGGAAAGGAAAAAGAAGTAAGAGGAAAATCGGGAGTGTAAGAGAGAGGAGATACATACGTCTTACATACACATGAGTATATACTCTATGTGATCAAAAGTATCCGGACACACCTCAAAACGCTTGTTTATCATAGAGGGCGACACAGTACTGCCATCTACCGCATGGAACACATAGTCAGCGAACTCAGTAGTCTGCAGACAGTGTGAGACAGCAGTATGGGATGGTGTGAGGAACTCACGGACTTTCAATGTGGTCAGTTGGTTGGGTGCCACTTGCGTAGGAAGTCTGTGTGTGAGATTTCCACCCTCCTAAACATTCCTCTGTCCACTGTTTCCCATGTTATAGTGAAGGGATGTGTACAACCCAAAAGCGTGCAGGCCAACCTCCCATGTTGACCTCCAGAGACCATCGAGTGTTGAAGAGGGTCGTACAGCATTATCGTCAATCATCCATCGCCACCATCACACAGGAATTCCGAACTGCATCAGGATCTACTCCAAGCACCATTACTGTTTGGCGCAAGGTGCGGCAACTTGGTTTCCATGGCCGAGCAGCTGCCCATAGGTCAAACATCACACAGACAAATGCCAAACGCCGTCTCGTGTGGTGCAAGGAGCGTTCAAACTGGACCATAGAACAGTGGAAAACCGTTGTGTGGAGTGATGAATCACAGTACACAATGTGGCGATTCGATCGTAGGGTGTGGATGTGGCGAATGCCTGGTGAACGACATCTACCAGCCTGTATAGTGCCGACAGTGAAATTCGGAGGTGGCGGGGTTACAGTGTGGTCATGTTTCTTCTGGATGGGCTTGGCCCCCCTTGTTGCTTTACATGGCAATGTCACGGCACAAGTTTACGTTAACATTTTAACAGCTTTCATGCTGCGTACCGTCAAAGACCAGTTCGGGGATGATCATTGTGTCTTTCAACACGACCGAGCAGCCGTCCATACTGCAGGGCTTGTGGGGGAGTGGTTTGACGACAACAACGTCCCACTAATGGACTGGCCTGCGCAGAGTCCTGATTTGAAACTCATAGAACATCTCTGGCATGTTTTGGAATGCCGACTTCATGCTAGACCACACCGATCTACATCAATACCTCTTCTCATTTTGGCGCTCTGCGAGGAATGGGCTGCCATTCCTTAGCAAACCTTCCAGCACCTTATTGAAAGCATGCCTGTGAGAGTGAACGCTGTCATCAAGGCTAAGGGTGGGCCAATACTGTATTGACTGCCAGTGTTCCCGATGTAGGGTTGCCCAAACTTAAACTTTATTTTCAGGTGGGTGTCCGGATACTTCTGATCACATAGAGTACTATATATGGTCATACATTTATACTGCCCACCCTAATTTATCAATGTGGAGCTTCTGCCCACCCGGTCGAAAATTTCTGGCGACGCCCCTGAGTGCTACATGCACAGGGAACTTTAACGTTACCTGTGATCAGGGACGTCGTTGGGGGGGGGGGGCACTATCCCCGGCAAGCGTCCATGTGGCCCCCGGAAAACTGTTCTGTATTTGCTGGAAATTTTACTTTGATGACAAATATTGCAAAATAATTTTTCAGTAAATTTTGCTTGCAGTATGGAACACTTCTTCAATTTTCAGTAGCACTAACCCAAGCAAGTCATTTCTTTCTTATTTCCATGTTTCTTGCTTGTTGAACACAAACAGATGTATTGGGAGGGGATGCAGTTAGTGGTTTTGTGGTCCTCCCCGGACAGGGAAGTATGAGACCTATTGAAAATGCACTTTTCCTCCCTGCTGCATGAGTTATAATCATGCGTTATGGAAAAGCAAATAACTTATCAAGCATTTTCTGTTTCTATTTGTTGTGCAGTGGTTAACAAGGTGCATTACGATGCCAGGTGTCCTTGGTTCGAATCCCGGACTGGGCGTGTGTGTTCTTTATGATGGGCCTCTCATCAATTTCACATAACTTATTGTCATTTTCATCTTCACGATTAGCCAAAAAGTGTCAGAAAAGCGAAGTAAACAAATCAATCATTTATATATTTCTATATTACGGAGCTTTTCTACCTCTTGGGTTAAATGCGACGATGAGGATAAATGATGAGCCGAAGGAACGGCGATGGGACAGACATGATAAAACCATAAATGTCCAATGTCCGAACCTTGGACCTCTGGTTTCGTAGCGTGTTATACTCAGTGGAATTCATAGGAAGAAAAACTGTAAAAGTAGGGTGAAAAGAAGCAATGTTGTACGATGCATAAAAAGCCATGTTTAGTTCCTCTAAACCTTCCAATTATCGAGTTCGTGTTTTAAGTCCACTGCATGCACAGTAAGGCTAATCGGGGTTCCGAACCACTATGTGCCTACACCGGGTATTGAACCCGGGACCACTTGATTGCAAGGCGGCGACGCTACCACTGCGTCATCGAGAAGACCGAGAAAAACTTACAATTAGTCAGTAAAATTAATATTGAAGGACAAGGTCTGCGAAGAGTTCTTTTATTCGGTTGCGTGGTCATCACATCGAGTCCCATATTTTCGAGAGCAGAATTTGCTTCCATATCGCTTTCAAGTACTTCCCAAATTATCCTCACGATGTTGGAACAGCACAGACATTTTGGAACTAATACAATCAGGCATATACTACCCAGCGAAGAGGCTCGGGGGCTGCAGTCCTTTCCCGAAATCCTACAAAATCTGATTTTAATAATGTGTAGTAGTAATTAAATTTACTTCATTAACAGGATTAAACATCTTGTATATGGTAAGTTTCAATATACCAAGAAATTCGTCTTCAGCGCATTTACTCCTCCCCCCAACCTTTTCGTCTTTAGCTAGCGGCTGCCGATAAGGGATAAACCCCTTCCGAAATCAAATTCTGGCTACCGGCCTGACCACCAGCGATCGAACCTTGAACCTTTCGATTGATTGATTAATTGAACTGGTGTTTAAAGTCCACTTTATGGACAGTAAGGCTAATCGGGACTGGACCTACAGTTTAAAGTGAGATCCGAACAACTATGTGTCTCCATCGGGAATCAAACCCGGGCAGGTTGTTGAACCTGCCGAACCAAAGACGAGAGCGTAATTATTTGAGCGTGTGGGAACTTTGTTTTATCCAGTGCCATCATATATTCAGTTTTACACACACAAATAAGTTTAATTTTAAGAAATTAGACGTGTGCATATAATTTCTTATCGTCATCATTTCCCAAGTGAACAATCAGATGCCATAGAAGACTCGGGCCCGCCCTTGAACTAAGAGATACCGTATTCGATTCCGGTATGAACTTTATACCTGAGATGCCTAACTTGAACTCATTACGCACACATTTCATATTTGCACTGTTGCCAATACTTGTAAACCTGGTTCCAGCACTTTATATCTAAAACCACTGAAAAGGGTTTTATCTACTTCTCAATTTTTTTCCAGAGAAGTTACAAATCTAAAGACTAATAACATTGTTCTTGGTGTATAAGCCATTAAGCTAATGGGTTCATTCTGCATTTAGTTTCCCGAATAATGGCTGTGTATTTCGCGAGTAGAAAATTATGTTCCTTTCCAATTTATTGATTGATTGAGTTGGTGTTTTAAGTCCACTTTATATACAGTATAAGGCTAATCGGGACTGGTCCTACAGTGTAAATTGGGATCCGAACCACTATTAGCATCCACCGGGTATCAAACCCGGAACCCCTTGATTACAAGGCGACGATGCTACCATTCGCCACCGAGGAGGCCCTTGATCCTTTTCTTTCCAAGACTATATATATATATATACACACACATACAAATATAATGTATGTGTATATAGCATAGACTTATATGGTGTATAAATAGTTTGTTAATTTATAATACTTTGATAGAAAAAATCTTACGTTTGGGCCCCCCCCAAACTGATCAACCTAGCTACGTTCCTCCCTGCCTGTGATATTGTATTCGTTTCTGTACCTTTGAGTAACTACGTTTATTTTTATATGCGCATATACGAACCCTCTACTATGTCAATGGCTGAGGGCCCCCCTAAAAGCTCACTTGTCTCCGCCCCCCCCCCCCCGCACTGTGGGGTTTTGCAGGTTGTAGATCCAGCACTGGTCCTCAGCACCAGGGAGCGCTGGAGTTTACAGAACAGATGGTTGTGTTCCGCTCACCTCAAACCAAAGACATATTAATGTAATAATAATAATAATAATAATACAATTTTCATTAATTTACATATTATTATTTAAGGTCTATGCATTACAACATTACACATCAACATATTAATTTAAACATTTATATTATTATTATTTTTGAGGCACTTGGTTCGGACCCCCCCAATATATTTACAGATACGTGCCTGACCCCCTCCCTTTTTTTAGGGAAACGATATTACAAGTGCCTACTGCATTGCTTGCCTTCTTCTTAAGACCATGCTTCGTCACTGATTCTAGTAGACAAAGACACACAGACACACACTCACAGAAAGAGAGAGAAGGAGAGGTGAGGAGGGAGAGAGAAATTAAAAGGTAGAGATAGGAAAATGAATAAATTGATAGGAAGAGAGAGAGAAACAAAGTAAAAACAATAGACGAAAATAGAAAAACAGAGGACGAAAGAAAGAGGTAAGAAAAGAGACGAAGAGAGAATGAGGGAATAAAATATGTAGAGAAAGGTGAAAAATGATAGAAATGGATGGAAAAACAGAGAAAAAAGAATGATTAACAGAGGAAGATACAGAAGGAATTGGAAAGAAATAGATAAATAGAGGAAAAGCAACGAGAAAAATAGAAGAGGAAAAGTGGAAGGGATAGAGAATTTCATTAGCCACAACTATCAAAAAGAAGCCAACTGAAGATATTATGTCCAGCCAAACAAAATTCTCTGGCACGTTACTGCATCCAGATCGTCGTAATTAGCCAAAAGGTGCACAAAACGATGTAAAATCAGTCAATCAAGAGTAAATAACGATATCCATTACTTTTTTACCCTCGCAGAAATGACTTTAAATTATCAATGAACTGCTAAAAAAAAAGTCACCCACTTCTCACGATAGAAAATTGTTGATCCATCCCTGGAACCTTCGCTAGAAAACGCGAAACCACACGCTCACTATACCCAGAGGCCATTCACAGCATAACTACGATAATAATTCGTACATTTTGAAGACTGGATACATTGACAACTGCTGTACTTATGCCTCTAGGTCACGATACTACAACCATTATTAAATTGTTAATAATATTATTAATTCATGTTAGGGGGAATAAAAAACGCGGTTGATAATAAGAAGACGTGAGTTACTAAATTATTTCAGCTGAAATAATTTAGGAACTCACTTACGTCTTCTTAATATTATTAAGTCAATGCTATCAATACTTTATAATGTTGTATGTGCACATTGGTAGGTATGGTTGCGATATCATCTTTGATATCTTTATCACCAATGCATAGCCTATTACAATTTTTAACAAGATTATGCCGTGCCTCTCGCAACCCCTTTGCGAACAAACATCTAAGGCACGAATGTAACCAGACTTATTTTTCAAGTGGGTGGATATACAAAGCCTCCCCCAAAAAGGAATAAAGACTCTCCCAGGGACATGGACGTCCGGAAGTGGGGGCAAGGAAAGGCCACGGCTCCCCCTGGAAAATGAAAATCGACCAAAAATTACATATTTCACACATATAATTTCATTTCAGCCACAAAAATATGTGTTAATTATTGCATGAACATAACTTCAAATAAACGCAACGTTTTTTGAGGGGATAACACCAGTTTGACGGAAAATGTACCTTGTTTCCCCCTCAAACCTGTAAAAAATACCTTGCTTGCCCGTCCCTGGAAAAAAAAACCTGCGGACATCCATGCCCAGGGAGGACAATCTTACATTTTAAATTATTTTAAAAAGGGGGAAAATATTTATTCCACTTTCCAAGCGAAAAAGCTCAATGAATACGTAGGATGCAAGGGAAAAGTTGACGAAAATAGTCATGGACAATTTGCCGAGCAATACTTATGCATCCCACTGTGCCAGTGGCGACTCTAAAAAAAGGGTTTTTAGGAAGGACAACTACACGCATAATAATAATGTATTCTCCACTGGATTACACAGGTTTTTCTGGATGGGCTAGAATTGTAAATGTGAATAGTACATAGCTTCGTAATAACTTTTCCACTGTATTAAAATTGTATTCGAAGACAGAAATAGTAATAGGGGCCATTTTAAGGGAGGCTTGCATTTACACATTTCTTTTTTCTACTTCTCTACTGATTTTCACTTCAACATTTTGATTTTCTCAAACTTTCGTGAGGGCCTCAGCTCACCCTTGTGTATGCCAGTGGTCTTCTCTCCCAAGTTTGAGAATCATTAGAGAATTAATATATAATCCTCTGTATTAATCTTTGAAGCTCTGAATTTTGTGTAAAACAAAAGTCGGTGCAACAGATCAGATCCATGGCTTTGGCTAGCATGACAATCTGATCTGCTAAAGACAGGGGGGTGCATGCGCGCACCCCTTAAGTTTCTTCCGCGCCCCCTTCCACACTCCCTTTTTTAAAACCTATTTTCAACCGAAAACACTATTAATTATTGTAGTGTAAGATTACGTTATGACATATAGAGCTTAAAATGTTACGTATTCTCAATCTGAAAGATAAGCCAAATGTATTTCTTTGGATCAGCTACTGTTTTCTTTCTTTCGCCAACACTATTTTTAAGGAGTGTTTCTTCTTTTGTAAAATTCAAGATATTCTGCTTTGAACAAGCCCAAGAACAGAAGTACGCAAGCACACAGCTCGCAGTACAGATGGTTGGTGACCGCCGAACGTCACTCACAGCTCTCTGGGGCGCAGGCGCACTGTGCAGAAGCAGAAGGCAGACGCCAACCACACATTACAATGATTTCCACCTATTTACTGCTCATATCAAAAATGTGGCATATGATTTCTTCTTTTACAATTTTTCTACATTCAGTGTTATAGATATAATATCCAAGAATCACTGCGTTTTACATTATCTATTCAGTAAAATTTGTCTCCGCAAAGCGGAAGTTGCAATATGGCTGCCAATCGCAGGATCACAGCGAGTTGAAGCGTGCACCTGTCGCTACTTAGCATAGAAGAGCATAGCTAACTATTCTATGCTCCTTAGCACCTCTCCCCTCCGACTCCACGTCTGCCGCCAATTCGGACAACGGAGGTAGACCGAGTCCCCGGATGGAACGGTGCTCTAGGTGACATCTGCTGCCGATTCGGACCCTAGGTCAAGTGGTTTGCGCACTCGTTGTTAATTTGTTTAAATCACGGAGGTAGAAAGCCAGCTGCACAGGTAATTTTAGATAGATATACGTTATGGGCCAGCAAGTTGTTGGTTATAGTTCTTCTAATGTGTGGAAATGTATGTGTACGAGCAAAATGCTATGTGATTTCTATGGTGAAAGACAAGTGTTAAAATTGCGAGGAAAACAACGAGGTACTCAGTTTGTTTTATCTACCAGTGGTAGATAATGTAATGACAAATTACATGAATTACAAAAAAAACGGGTATTTATCTTCTTCTAAACTACAAAACTGGACTTATTTTTTTAAAGAATTTAAAATATAATGACAATTCACATGATTACAAAAGAAACAGGTATTGTTGTGAAACATACCTTTCTACGAACGTTGACTCCTGTTCTTCTGCTCAGCAAATTTTGTTATTACTTTTTCGTTGAAGCCCTCTATGTTTTAAATGTAAGTGCCAAGGCATTTGGTCTGTCCATTGCATTTCTTAAGCAGGTTTTAATACGCTTCAATGTGCTGAAACATCGTTCAGATTCAACTGTTGCCACTGGAGTTATTAAAACTATGTTTGTCATTTTTACTGTTTCTGAAAAGGTATCCTCTAAATAATTTTAAATAAAAAATTAATGCAATCTACTGATAGAGTTTTATGTTTTTCAACTCTTCACTACAATAAAGAACACGAAGTTCCCTCTTTAGTTTTCCCTCTTCTATGAAGGGATAATAAATCTGGGAAGATGCCTCTGTTTAAAGATTGTTCTCTTTTATTATGTCCTCGTAGAGCAAGTTCATGTCGACCACAGAATTTTAAGCAATCGATAATTCTATTTAATATATGCCTATTTTTCCGGACAAATTCATTGTGTCTTGTAATTGACAGCCTATGTCCTTCATCAATTTGTGTTCGAACATCAACCCTGCCAAACTCACTCAAACATAGCGAATGAAAGCCACCAAAACACTACAGAACAACACGCGAGATCGAACGCGACGCAACGGAAGTAGCCCCGAATCAGCACTCAAATCCATTGCACTCTCCCCTCCTCTCTCTGCTAGCAGGTGACCTTCACTGTTGCGTAGGTGGGTGTAGGCCACGCCTTCCTTTGCGACACGCCCCGGAAGACGATAATTGACATCAATGCCGCTAGGAGCGCTGTCGTATCCATTGCAAAACACGATGAATTTACGTGGGTAAAAATCGCCTTTTAATAGACTGTGTGATAGTTACGCGTTATGGTGATTAATAATTCCGTGAATACGTCCGTTTTCTTTAGGGGCTAAGCCCCGGAAGCCCCAAGGGACGAGACGCCACTGTTATCTACTGATCGTATTTGGCGCTGCAGTCGAAGTGCAATTCGAAGGACACTTCCAGTCCACGACTTGAAGACCGCACTCCAAGACCATACTCGGAGGCAGTGACGTGCGGTGATGTCGACACTTGGGGAAGCAATCAGTGGCGTGCCCAAGGGAAGTTGGTGTGGGTCCGAATCCCCCTCCCCCCCTTAGGGACCAGTATTCCTAAAAATAGAACATCAAAGAAAGGAAAGGATTGCAAAATGAGGAAGGACTACTGAAAAGAAGCACACGTTAATCCAACCCACTTTCGAAAATCCAAAACATGTTGAATTGACTATTAAGCCAGAGATCCCGGGTTCGAACCCCGACCTGGGCATGGGTGTTATTTGAGTTTGTCCCTTCATCAATTTTATCGTATCATCTTCACGATTAGCCAAAAGTGTAGGAAAAGCTAAGTAAAACAAACCAAATCAAACAATCAATTAATGATTTGATTTAATTTATGCTACTTAGCGTCACTGACACATTTGGTTAATCGCAAAGATAATACAATACAATTAATGAAGAGAAACACAAATAACACCCATGCCGAGGTCGGAGTTCGAACCCGGAACTCCTGGTGTCATAGCGTGCAGTGATAACCACTCCCCTGCGGTTAGTTGATTTGGTGTTTAAGTCCACTTTATGTACATAAAAGCTAATCGGGACTGGACCTACAGTTTAAACTGGGATCCGAACCACCATGTGCGTCCACCGGGTACCGATCCGGGGCCACTTGCACTCCTCTACGGAGGTCGGCCGACAACAAAGATGAGTAAAAAGCTCTAATTATTCGGATACGTGGGTATCGGTAAAGCAAACTGCGTATTTACTCAGTGGTACGTAAATTTCAATTGGATTTTTGAAACACCATATTTGTATATGATTAACGTTTTTCCAAAAAAATTGCATTGCTTGATTTCGTTAATTTCTCCATCTCACGATCTCGTTACTGAAAGATCCGGGCTCGAGCCCTGGCCTGTGGATGAGTGTTTCTTTGTAACCACTCTTCATCAGTTTAATTTAATCAACCTTCATCGTCATGGCAGAATTTAGGTAAAGTGATGGAAAAGCAACGCTAAAGAAAGGGGGGAAATACAAATAATTTCTTCGCAGTGCATCTGCAGGGCACTGTGAAATCAGGAGTCCAGAGTTCTCTGTTTATGATTGTCCCTCGTGACTTCCATAAGCTCATTAGCTATTTATCGCGATTAAATCTATACAGCTAGAAAAAGCGAAGGGAGGTGGCAAAAATTCAATATATTAGAGGAGATAAACAGGTAACAAAACACACTTTTTTTCTTCTTTCTTCAATGATATTCATTGGGCTTTTTGAGTTCTGGGATACATTTTTCATTCCAAATTATTTCATTACTCGCTGCAGAGTACAACATATAGGAACAAGAATGCGCGCTCGTCACGGGTTAGAATCCCGACCTGAATTGTTCTTTGTGAGGTTCCTTCATCAATTTCATTATATCATCACTCATCCTCATTTTCGCGATAACCAAAAGTGGCAGAAAGGTGAAGTAAAATAAACCAAACCAAACCAAACCAACAACAACAATTATAAATAATTATAAATATTATAATAGAACGCGCGTTTTCTTGCCCAAATTAATGCATCCGTATTTATGACTGTTTAGCTTACCCAGTTTTATTGGAGGTCAAATTATTAGTATATTTAAATAAAACACTACTAAAACGAGAGCGAGAGAGAGCGTGAGCAAATATTTGTTATTTAATCATTATATATTCCATATTTGAAAAAAAGAGAAAAGAAACCATAACATTTTTGTCCGCACATAATACAAGTAAAACTACATCCTATATTATACATACATATTGTACAACGTTTAAAAGGTTGTGTAAATACAGAGAATATAGGTACTGCAGAAAATTTTCCCCTGAGTTCTTTAGAGAATATACAAAGGAATCGAAGGGAAACCAATCCCCTATCTGTCCTATAGACCGTGTTAAAAATGTAAACATAAACATTGGTGAGGTCTTGCCCGGTCCCCCCGGAACTTCCGGTTTAGGCCAGTCCCCGTTGTTGCCAGTGCAGATTCACCGGCATACAAAGTAAGAAATGAGCGCTTGTTTTCATCAGTTGTGCGACGATAGTCAAGAAAGGTATTTGTTAAAGTTCTACTATGAAGGAGTGGACGTCTAGAATCCGTCGGATGATCAACTGCAGAGCAGATTATTAAAATATGACGTGTCTTTGTGGCCGCCAGTTGTATAGCATACTACATACAAGTGTCTCATGTACACACACGACGAACTCAAAACGTACAAAAGTTTAGATATATTCAATTATTTCGTAAATGGAAAAGTGAGGGAAAGATAATTGTATAAAACTAGTGATATTATTATATTATAAAGTAAAGTAGAGTAAAGTAAAGTAAAGCTTAAGTGAATCTTTGCCAACAAATCTGCAGAAGTAATGACACATAACAAATGCTAAAGTAAATATATGTGCTTTCAACGTCGCCTTTCCGCCTGAGGGATTTAGGGAAAACCTATGATATGGCATGCCACTTTCACTTGCACGAATATACTTCAAACAACAAGGGAGTTTTCAGACTGAAGCGACATCGGGATTTCGCACAGAAGCATTGGATCGAAAGCAAACCATTCACCAGCCACGCTTGCGCAAATAACAGGCCGGGGCAACACAATGCACGGTATTGATAAAACGGCCCAGTCCGAGCGACAAGCGACACCTCCAATTTGTCGTGTCGCTTTAATTCGGAAGGTGTTTTTTATATTTGAATGTTGGTTTCCAAGAAACGTGTATCGCTGCAGTCTGAAAGCTTCCTTTCGAACCAATTCATCAAGAGAAAAAGCACGTGTCGCTTGGTGTGGACTGTTGTTTTGTCAGCACCATGCATCGTGTCGCCTCGGTCCGTTGTACTCGTATGCAAGGTGGATTTTTTTCCTTTAGAGTAAAGGGGCTGTTGCTTGTCGCTTCGGGGTGTAATCTCCGTGCCACTTAAAAGTGAATCCTCAGTGATCAATGAAATTTTTCGAACCGAAGCGACACAATAAGCTGCACGTGTCGCGCAGATTCCCAATGGCGTGTATTGTGCCGCCTGAGACTTGATTTCCCTTGAGCGGTAAATGCTTATTTATAGACTAAATGGGCCTGCGTCGCTTGTCACTTCGGTACGAACCCTGCTATCGCGTGTCGCTTCGGTTTGAAACCTCACTAAGAGGCGTGCTTTTCACCACAACACAATACGCAGATAAACGATCAACATGCTTAACAAAATGCAAGTCGTACAAATACTTTCCGGGTACCAATCCTTTCTTCGTTCTACTTGTATCAACAGGTTTCGTCTCTCTACGTTCTTCGGAAACCTACGAAGTGATACTTGACTCAATAAATTTGTTCCCGATCGAACTGTGAAACAATATACTACACAGTTGACACCCTATTTGCTTGTAAAAGAATCTCCACCTTGCTCTTTCATATTAACGTCCATAGCACCTTAAGCGTAACCGGATGTTCGAGGGGGACCAGACGAGTGCGCATGCTCCGCAGTAGCTCCGCCTTTAACACCGTCTATAGGAGATAGACTGGAGGACCTGAAAGCATGGGTTTTCAACCATAGGAGCGGGGGCGAGGGGCAAGGGAGGTAGAGGCAGAAATCTTCCCTTTCTCCTCGGGCGGTTGTCTATACCTGGATCTGGTAAGGCGAAAGAAGAGCCAGCTGATCACATCGAGGGACGAGAAGCGCGTGGAAAGAAATGCTGCATATGAACTGAGGTTTCAAGATAATAAATATTGTGATTTGAAAATAATTAGAGACGTGAGATTGATTGATCTATCTCTGGTAGACTAGCTACTCCTCAGTGCACGTCACTGCTCGGAGGTTGCTCGCTTCAAGTACTGTCTTGCACTTTTCTGACACGGCCTCAGCACGCCTAATGTAATCTGTCGCCACTCCTGGCTAAAGACGATCTGAAGCGAGAGATTAAAAACCTTATCACTATTTTCATCTTCCTCGTGTCACTTGTCTCTTATCGCACAACGCGAGACCAACTTTGTTATCTGACGTCACCGAAATACGCTAAATACCTAATTTGTTAGCTTAGGCTTGTTAAGTTTAGTCCTCTTAGCAAAAATAATATATTTGCAGTGCATTTATGCTAAAAGAACCAGACCTACCCCAACAACGTAAGTTTTCCAGATCTGATGTCAGAACACGAAGTTGGTCTCGTGTTGTGCGATAAACGAGACACATCTGTTTTGTTTGGTGTCGTCTGCTGGATGCTGAATATTTCGAATCAAGTTGCACCGAATATTTTCCAGGTATTTTATGAATAAGTTCAATGTAAACTGCAAGTACGCAAGAATGCTGTTTCATTTTGCAAAATATTTTAAGTGTACAGTTATTTGATTCGCCGAATGTACATTTTTTTGTACTACAATAACATGTAATTGCCCTTATTAGTAGTCTATGGTGTTGATCTAAGCATACCAATCTACCTAATCTGTGAAGTATACCGTTCCGCAGGTAACTGAATTTTTGTAAAATCCAGGAGGTCTAGAAATTAACAAACAATACCTCTAGTTTTTATCATATTTAATTCTGCCATATGTATTCATTATTATTTCTTTTAACTTTAAATTTGTAAATTATTTTGGGAGCGAATGTAGAATATAGAGAATGTCTCTAATGTCGTTAATATTTGGTATACTAACTAAATTTGGCCTCTGATCACGAATCTGTTGTTAAAATGCAGCGGACACGTCTGGAAATTATGAAAAAGCTGATGTAAGTTGAAATTTTTTTTAAAGAAAGCTTTTTCGCGTTGTTTTACGAAAAAATGTTGGTACTACTTTACTATACCAGAGACACCTATCAATGATTTATTTCGCAATTTTTTACATTGCTAACGTACTATTCTGCATTGCGGAACATTTCTTTAGGTGAAATAATGCATTTCGAACGAAAATAATGTCTATTTCTTACATTAACGAGTACTTACTGTTGTTCCTTATTTCCCACAAACCATCCACGGGTAGCCCCAAAAACCATTGACAGCCCAAAAATTCACGATAGCCCCACGAACCATTACGGGGACGAGGTATGCCTACTAGGTTAGGTTAGGTTCCATTAGCACTCCTTTCGTTCAATTTAGCATATACAGACAACATCGGCTTGTAGCAGCAGCAATAGCGCGTCGGAAATAGATTTTCGTAGAAAACCACATGCATTGGCATTAAAATGGTTCAAACTACATTCCCGAACATCAACAACGCTACAGAAAATGATTTGCGTAAGTACTTTCTCCTGTAAATTTGAAGAAATCCGTCTCCCGTATAGTAAAGTGTTACCAAAATGTTAACTATGCTTGCCTAACTAAACCTTGCCGGAAATGGTTCGTGGGGCTATCCGTCAATGCTTTGTGGGGCTACCCGTGCATAGTTCGTGGGGCTACCCGTGAATTTTTACATGCGTCCGCGGCATTTTAACAACAGATTCCTGATTAGAAGGCGAAATTTAGTTAGTATACCAAATATCAACGTAATTAGAGACATTCTCTGTATTCTTCATTCATACCTTATTTTGTGCTATTTATAACATATATGCCCTCATGTATGAAATTCTTTTCGGTAATATCTCCCTTTGTGTATGGTAATTTTTATGTGGCTGTTTAGGATATATCATCTTAGCAATCATGTATTTTAAACTATTTGTAGACTAAACTCTCAATCACAGCTCTCTCCACATGTTATCCTTGACGTTTTCCATGCCTATGTATTGCAGGTTTACGGAAATAAATATTATTGTTATTATTATCTCCTCAGTTAGGAAGAATTATGCAAAGCATCTCCCCAGCTGGGCATGGGTGTTCTTTGTGAATGTTCTTCCATCAATTTCATCATAGCATAACTAGGGAGCGAATTATTAAGTGCTAAAAACTGAAAATTATTTATGTTCTAAGAACAGTGGAAATGGCCCCAGTTCAGATCGTTTAATTCTGATATCATCATGTTAGTTGCTTGTTGTATTGTGTGGATTACAATGAACAACAACGTACATTTCCAAATTATCCATTGAAAATGTACACTGATTATCTCTGAACAATGACTTCTATTGTGAAAATGACCTTTACACATAATATGTAGTCAGACGTGCATATTTGAAGTGCTGGAGATTTCAGACTGAAGCAACAAGCTACACGTGCCACTTAGGAATGGACCAATCAGCAGCAATGTTTCAAAGTGACATGGCAGGCTACGCATGCCTGTTTTGATTGGTGAAATGTTCAAGTGACACATGTTCTGGACCTTGTAATTAGGGGTCCTGGGTTCTATACCCAGCAGAGGCACATAGTAGTTCCGATCCCACTTTAAACTGAAGGCCATTAGGCATATTTCGTCTATTTGATTCATTATCTCCAAAATATGCATTTACACAAAGGATTCGGAAACATTATTTTGTCTGAAATGTCTAAAATATGTTCATTTTGTGTTCTTTCCCCAGAAATATGTGTTTTGTGTGGTAAAGGTAACATTATGCATTTTTATGTGAAATAAGACTTCGCATATTACTTTGCAGCAATATGGTCAGCACTCTAGCGAATATGGCAGACTTTGCAAGTAACTAAAACAAAAAGATTTTTAACTTTTATCCTTCAAAATCCTGAATTTCAATTTGAGGTACCTTTTCTTTTTAAATTTCCAGGTTGCTTGTGGAGTTTTTATTGTGAATATAGCATGAGATTTAAAACATCACTTTTGAAGGAGCCGAAACATTCAGAACTTGTGTCATGTGTAGGATGGAACACCACAGAAGAAGTTTTTTCTTGTGGGTAAGTGTTACTAATTTGATGTAACAAAATTAAAATAAAGCTAATGTGGAAAAAGACACAAAACATGAATAGAATGTAAAATAGTGTCATGTTAAGTGAATACAACAATGTGCCATACCAGTCGTTTTTTTAATAGCTGAGAATCAACAACTAAGCTAAAATTGTTTGTTTTAATAAAATAAATGTGGTAGAATTTATGATTGTGTATGATTAAAACAGAGTGTATACAACTTGCATTATTATCATGTTATCACCACAGTGTTATCCCATGTCAAATCATGCAGTCATGTAACTCACCATCTCAAATTTTCTACAAATTTGCTACATATGTCCTTCATGTGGTCCTTATTAAAAAAAGAAAAAAATCAAATTTTTAATATTCTTCTACATTTGGTTTAGGAGAGAGGAGTGTGAAATGTGCCTGAACACTTTTATCTGATAAAAAAAATTGAATCATACATTCATTATTTCAACATCTTTTTGTTGCTCACTCAATGGCCATAATGTGTTGAAATTTTGCATTTGACTTAAGAAAGAAGTGAACTTGGATGGAAACAAACAATTTTATGAAATTTTGACCCCCTCCCCCAAATAAACTGAACTCATAAATCACCACCACAGTACAATTTGCAATAAATATATGTAACAAATTATAACCATCTCAATGAGCGTATCTGATCATTAAGTGAACTAAATACATAAAATAAACCCAACAAATTATCTTCTGTTGAAGTTCTGTTTTGAGCTGGAAAATTATCATTGCATTACTTACGCAGCATATTTGCAAATGATGCAGCTCAATATATTATTTGATAAGGTCTAGGTACCATTCTCCATTTCTTTCGTGCAATCAGGCTTTCATTCTATTTTGTGAAAGTTGATTGCGCTCATGAAGAATTTGGATTCGAGTCCTAGTCTGTGCATTTGTGCTACTTTATTCTTCCTCATCTATTTCATATAATCACCATTGCATCCTCATCATCGTGATTAGCTAAGAGTGTTCTATGATAGAAAACACAAATATATTTGTTATGATGATAAATACTTTCTAACTAAGCCGAGACGTTTATTTTAATTCCACTTCATGCTCAGATAGGCTAATTGGGACTAGACCTACAGTTGAAGTTGGAAATGATGAAAATAAGGGAATCAACATTACATAGTATAATTTGACAAATGTTTTGCAGGCGTTACCCCCACACCCCCTCTACGCCTTCATGGCGTGGTGCTATGCACAGGGGATCACTTTACTTTACTTTTTTGCAATTTTTGTATCATGTAATTTCACATTACAGAGATGATCACTCTCTCCTCAAGTGGAACCTGGTGTCAAATGAGACAACAACAGTTGTGACTTTCCCTGACGAACTTTATCCTACTGACCTCCACTGGTTCCCCAGAGGTCAGGTATCTGGAAAGAAGCAGGGATTAGATCTTCTGTTGTTGACATCTGCAGATGGTAAGGAACTTTTGTAATACATAGCATGTACCTTATGGAAACAGACAACATAATTCTGTCATTGTTCATAGTCTTGCATATTTTTGAGTACTCTGTGAGGGCCAGTGTTTTACCATAAGTCTTTTCTTCAAACTTTTTAGTCATACTTTGTGCAATGTGTCCTTTGATTACCTGACCTATCTGTTGTCACTTTGTCCACTCTTAGCATTCAGAGAAGGCAAACACATTTATTTATTTATTTATTTATTTATTTATTAACCAATCGCCTATAACAGAGCGAATGCTCCAATTACAATAGGCATTACAATTTGCTATATACAATATAATTTACATAAATATATAATACATGATACAAACACATAGTAATTATTACACAAAACATTAGATAAATATGAATACAAAAAGTTATACAAATACGAAAGTTACACAAATACAAAAAATTACATACATATACATATTACAAATTTTGAACAGAGGAGAAAACTAAAGGACAGAAGAAAGAAAACATAAACAAGTAACAAACTATAAAAGCTTGAGAAGAATAAAGAAATTATACGAATACTACAGTTGAGAAAATAGTCACCTTGCAATTAGTGCTGTTGAGTTTGCAAATATTTCACAAACAACATTGTTCTGAATTGTAACTACCACTTTGGGCTGTCACAAACTGTGTACACAATGGTTTCTGAAAATGTTGACAGCCACTCGCAAAACGTAAAGAATGAGTCAAATCATTCAATTTATCAAAGGTGAAAAAGCTCAAGGAAACTCAATCTGGACAAGAGATCATGGTAACCAAAAAGAAACCAGGAACAATAATAACCTCAGGACTACTGGGGAAAAAAACTGAGATGTGCCATTCAGACCTGGCAATGTGGAATGCTGAGGTCAGGAATTGTAGTTCTTCATAACAGTGCACATGCTGCTGACCACATTTGTTCACATAATTCTAATGAGAAATATTAGATCAACCCCCTTACAGTCCTGACCTTGCATGTAATGTAATGACTATCACTTTTTCTCAATTATTCAAGGAAAGCCAAGTATTGAAAACAGAAGTGTTGCTGGCTTGGCTGATCTACTAGACAGCAGTATTTTATGCAGAATCAATGAATTAAAATTTTTGGGTGCATCTGCACTTTAGGCCATTTTGCACCCTTCAATATATGGGTGTAAAAAGCCCCCTTGGGAAAAAATTAAAAGTGCAAGGTTGCAAAGGGACCTGCACAAGACAAACACAACACATTAAAAAGTCAGAATGTTCTAAAAGCTTCCTTACAGATGGTGGAAGATGTCAGCTCTAAAAACATTTGATAAAACACCGTTGTCATCCACCCACATAGATGACAAACAGTTGGGAAGATTAATAGTTTGTCTGAGGAAAGCAAAATCAGAACATTCAACATTACAAACACGACACATCGGAGGGTCCAGCCCTTGCAGCAAGTGACCATGTGTTAGACAAAACAGTACCCATAGTACTTGGATAATAATGTTAATACATAGAAAAATGAAGTTGATATGTATGTGTTTGCAATCACAAATACATTTTTGTTACACTTCTATTTCTTAACTATCAGAAAAGCATTTGTATCCATGGGAATCGGTTGAGTGGCTACTTTAGAATCAACAAAATAAACTTAACTGCATATTGTGCTTACCATATAGAATAGTAGCACATTTTTAATATATGTATCAATTAATTTCAAAGTATTGAGAGTACTCTCACAACAGATTCAATTAATGCCATGCACTATTTTGTAGGAAAGTTTCACCTAGTGAACAAGAATGGCAGAATTGAGAAGAGTGTGGAGGCTCACAAAGGTGCAGTGTTGACTGGAAGATGGAGCTTTGATGGAGCTAGTCTTTTGACAGGTGAGTCCATTTAGAATATCTTTTGATCAGAATGTGACTTAATATTAAGAGCTTTAACTTGTTATTGTGGCATATAAGGTGTGAAAATTGTGGACAAGGTGCTTTTGTGGCTCAGCTGGTTGAACATTGGCTGAGATTGCCAAGGGCTCAGGTGTTGTCTCTGGGTTGGCCCACACTTTTAACTTTTGGGAGGTCATATATCCGAAAATAATGTAATAGTTCCAGTTTGTATGGTTTTTAATCTTGAAATGTAGGGTTTCGTCCAAGTTTGCGAATACTTCACCAAGGAGAATTCCAAGCACAGTGAATTTCCAAATAAGGCATGTTCATCTCTATGGTGTTATCCTGGGTGCCAAACAGGTGTACCAAACATTTCTTAAGAACTGGTCAGAAGGAACCCTTTTTCTACCATATTTTGATTTTTTTAAGTTTTAAGTGTACTTTATGCACAAATAGATTAAACTGGATTTGATGTGCAGTTTAAAGTAGGATTCGAACCACTGTGAACCTCCACATCAAAACTGGGACCCATTGATTACAAGGCGAGGACATTACTACTACATCATCAGATAAGGTCTTTTACCATATCTGCATATCAGCCTCTGGAGGATACTTTGAGGAACCCATTTCTGAGTTCCAATCTGCTGGTATACCAGATTTCCTGCAGTACCCCCTCCTCTATCTCATGATTTAACTTTGTTATCTCACAAATGTCACTATTACTTTCATGCCATTTGACTAAGAAGAGAATAAAAAATAAACAAGACGGTCGTTTCCAACTAACATTTGTGCATGTGTCCTAGAAGAAACAGCTAACTGATATTTGTTAGGAAAAAATGATTATTTTTAAAAATATGCATAGGTATTAACTAGAAAAACACACTGATTTACAAGATGGTAGTGTAAATTTATTTATATTATTCTCTCTCTCTCTCTCTCTCTCTCTCTCTCTCTCTCTCCTCTCTCTCTCTCTCTCTCTCTCTCTCCCTCTCCCTCTCCCTCCCTCCCTCCCCATTATTTTTGTTATTTAGGGTTTCTTTTCTGTCACTTTTGGCTAATCTTCATGATGGAATAAGGGGATGAAAGAAGAAATGATCACCCATGCCCAGCCTGTAACTCGAACTTTGCAAACTTCAGTGGTAAAGTCCGCGCATTTATTATGTCCCCATTGGCAACCCTTTCATGAAACTTAACACTCGCAGCAATAGTCAAACCGCTCCCGATAAGCGCGTGCACTCAGACGTTGTTACCACATTTTCTTTACATTTCTTGTAGTTGCAAGGTGCCTTGTGTTATGGTGCTGTTTTGTTGCTTTGTTATAGTGTTGGGCTTTTAGTTTTTTCCTTAGACTTTGCATAATGCAAGTTATCACGGCTGCTAGTGAAAATCCCAAGTATGAAGACAACATTGCAGGATATTATTTCCTTCATGGAGAGCAGAGGTGCCTGCCCATACCCCCCCCAAAATCATGCCATGCATCCCCCCAAATGATATCATGTCCCCTCCCAAAAAAAAAAAACATTCGTGCCCTCAAACCATATCGTAATCCCCACAAAGTATTTAATTACGACAGCGTGTCTACCGAAAGTAACTTTTTTCTTAGCTGTACAGAACACTATACTTGATTTGCCCTTATTCCCTAAACAGGGGTGCTCATCACTCAAGACCACCCCTAAAATCGTTCATCATAATCCCATTTGATGTCTATTTGAATGAAATACCATGTTACATTGTTCATATTTTTTGATTGTCCGATTTTCGAAAAAACTTAAAGCTAGCACATTGAGTGGTTAAATGTAGTAAATTAAAATATGTAAATATGCATATAAATAGTATTTTTGAGGGTTTATAAAACTCAATTTGAGTATTTAACACAAATTGTTACACAACTTAAGATAAAGATAGAATAATTCAACCTTGGCAAACCAAATAATATGCTCCAGCCGTATGGCAGATTCAATTTGTTTCACAATACATTACAGAATCCTAGCTAACTAACTAACTCTCTAGCCTTTTTAAACCCCAAGGTTCATGGCTGCAGCAACACAGGCCTTCCATCTTTCCCTATCTTGAGCAAGTTCTACAGAATCCTAGCTAGATATTCTTAACCTCAGGGCGATAATATAACAGGGTTCCCCTTTCAAAGAACTCACCCCCACCCCCTGTTTTCCTGGGGTAAATATAATTATTTTAGTAACAAACCATAATCCATAACAATAATTACTTGGATTTTATCTTCAGTGCAAATTTAAATTTTCCTGTGACAAGTTAGAAATGCGGATTCGATATTTTTGTCCCAAATGATGCACCTGCTTTAAATTAAGTAGTATACCAACACTAAGCAGTATATTTTAAGAAGTGATGTTATTAATGAATATCACTTATGTCTTGTAATGCATCTATAGTACAGGGTGTCCGGCTTAGACCTTTAACATTACCAAAGAGCATAATTTTGCAGAGAACCCCAATTTTATTACCAAAATTTACATTTTGGTAGAAAATCTCATGCATTTTTTTGTCCCAGCACCAGCACTTCACACAACCTTGATATGAGCCCCCCTGTGGCACGGCAGATGTCGAACCGATATTCCAATTCCGTCCAGGTATTCACTAGTATTTGAGGGGTCACATTGTTAATCGCCTGACGAATTCTGTTACGCAGATCTTCCAAGTTCTCGACGGGCATACTGTAGACTTGGTCCTTGATGAACCCCCAGAAGAAAGAGTCTAGGCGGGAAATAGAAAGAGAGCTGAGACTAAGCAAGTGGTTTAGATCCTCTTCCTATCCATCTTCTGGGAAAATGCTCATCGAGAAATTCTCGTACAATGATAGCAAAATTTGCCGGGGCAACGTCTTGTTGGAAAAGGGTTTCTGGAGGCATTTGAGGCACAGCGTAATGCTGAAGCATGTCTAAAAAATTCGTTCCTCTCACTGCTTCTTCAGCAAGGAAGAACGGGCCTATTATCTTCTCTTTTATTAAACCACACCACACATTAACTTTTGACGAGACTCTCACAATTTCACGAAACTCATGAGGTTTGTCACATCTCCAAATACGGCAATTTTGCTTGTTAACTTTGCCACACGTGTGGAATGCAGCTTCATCAGAAAAGCACACCTTGTCCAGAAAAGCATTGTTGTTGTCAATTTCGGTTAACATTTTGCCCGAAGACGTCTGTCTTTTAGGTTTATCATCAGGATTAGTTTGTTGATGTAACTGGATCTTGTACGCCCGTAGACGTGACCTTTTGTGCACAACGTCATGGATAGTAGACCAAGGAATGTTGAGCTCTAAACTTGCACGTCTTATTGATTTTCTTGGACTTCTTGTGAATGCAGTGCAAATCACTTCAATGTTTTCCTCTGATGCCTTCCGCTTCGCGTACTTCCCGTGCACCGACACAACACTTTCAGTTTCTCTTAGTTGTTTATCCCACTTAGCAATACTCAAATAGGAAGGAACATTGTCATGACGTTGAAGATTGAATTCACGCCGAAAAGCACGTTGAACAAGCTTCACAGATTTGTTTGCTGCCAGTGAAAGAACGCAGAACACTTTCTGCTGAACCGTCCACTCCGCCATCTTGGAATTTATGTGTTACATGTGCATGCGCGTCACGTCAACTCGAAGTACTGGTGATTCTCGCAAATGGCCACAGTTCCCAGTCCCATACAAACAATAAGTTTCATTTGAAGTTGAATGTAACTAAAGTTATACTGTTTTGTAATGTTAAAGGTCTAAGCCGGACACCCTGTATAAAACTTCACATTCACCTCAGTAAAGTGCCAAACACGCATTCTCGCTACACATGATTGCAAGCAAGAAAATGTTTACACCCATTTCTTTGTAGACTTTCAAGAATATTAATTTAATGGGGTGTCAATACTTCCATAAGATCCCAAGATATTTTGTCTTTTCCAGCTTCTCTTTTGGCACGTTTGGGGTCGAAAACGTGTACATACAATATCGCTAAATACAGTCTCCAAAATTTAATGTTCGAACTCTCTCTCCACTACAGAAATCTCCCGACAATCTAAGATTTAACACTTTATCAAGAGCTTCCTATTTCCTCCTTTAAATTTAATACTCAATCCTACCATCAAAATTTCCATGCTAATTTTAGACAGCATTGCCTCCTCCAAAAAAAATAATTATCAGTCTCCACACCAGAATTTCCGCAACAGTCTAAGACAATAGTAATACACAAGAATTGGATACCCCCCTCAATTTAATGTTCAATCTCCCTCTAACTAAAATACCAGCCATAGTGTCAGACTCAGAGTTGGATACTGCCCCCCCACACGTTTAATTCAGAATCCCCCCCCAGAACCCTCGTGTCAATTAAGGCCTAATATGTAAGAGTTGGATATTTCTCCCCCCCTTTTGATAATACCCTTAAACACTTCCCTTTTAATCTTTATCTGTATTTCTTTTCTCTTTCCATATTCTTTAATTTTGTTTCTTTTTCTTTTTTCTTTAACATTTCCTTCTGCTTTTCCTCTTTACCTCTTCTTCAATTTGGCAACATCGTTTTCCTACTCCAGTTTGTTGCTTCTATTTCAAGAGAAAACCGCCAGCTTGGGTGTTTCTTTTAACAAAGAGTACCACTCCCTTTGCTAACCGCAGGTGATATAATGAACGTGCGGACTTTAAGATCAATACTCAACACTGAACATGCTCAACAAAAAGCTAGCTTTTCGTTAAATTAAAATTCAATTAATGCAGCCAGATTGTCACTCACTCAACACATTAAAATGCTGACCAAGGCAAAATTTATTGTGTAAAAATATACACTAAAAACGTAACATTTCCACCCTCTAACAGGGTCTTCAGACAAAGATTCACAATAAATTTATTGTTCATATGTTTTATTAACATGAAAACAAAGCTAAGCAGTGTTATCACTCACCATATACATGACAAGATGTAAAACATTAACAATGCAATAATTATGAAGACCTTAGATGATATTTTGCAAAGTTCATGCTTATTAATGGTTTGGTCCTTTTTTTCCCCTTGTGAAAAGCTGGAGAAGATGGACAAGTCAAAATATGGTCCAGAAGTGGGATGCTGCGATCTTCAATTGTTCAGTCAGACACACCTGTGTACAGTGCTGTGTGGAGTCCAGATTCAAATCAAGTTCTTCATACATTAGGAAATATACTTGTCATTAAACCATTGGCACCAAACAGTAAACCAATACAGGTAATGACATTTTTTTTTTCCTACAAGGGAGCTTAATTTTTAAGGCTAGAGTTTAATATGTAGGTCTTCTGTTCCTGGAACTGTAGTTAAAATGGATATAAGTTATTTAGACTATAGAAATTGTAGTGTTCCTGGCAACAAGAATCAAACCAGTGTTCTCAGGTTACCCACCAGAGTGGGTGCTAACTTCCAATGTTTCAGTCTGATGTACTTTGTTGCCACGGTTTGTCCAATTATTTTCCTGTAGTTTACGGTTATTACAAGCATAAGTAAACAGTTTTTTGTTGTGACGTTTCAGGAGAACACACGCTTCCTTCATCAGACATTTATTTTAATTTTGACTAAAGATACAGTTATAACAATGGTTAGCAATTTTTAAACAAAAAGAATCCCTTATATAATGGATGTTGTCAATGTTACATTGTTGTAATATAACAACCTAACTGTGAAAAGAAGCAGTCTGTTTTATTTTTATTTCAGATAATTTATCACATTATTTTTTATTTAAAATTATGAATCCCAAATATCATCAGGTAAATCAAAGTTATCATTGTTTTCAATGTTTCAAAGCAAACAATTTCACAGAAAGCTCTCAAAACCCTATAACTAAAATAATAAATGAGGTAAAGAAAGTAATTGAAAGCAGTATCACGATACCAAGAGAAATGAAAAAAAACAACTCATTGTCAAAAATTCAACCCTGCCGATTGCCTTTGGACTACCAAAAACTCACAAACAGGGAACTCCAATATGGCCCATCATTGCAACTTTCACACATCCTGCATACAAACTATCCAAATATTTAGTTGAAAGGCTTGCTATAATTAAACAACAAACACCATTCAGTGTTAAAAATGCATATGAAGTGAAACAGAAACTAAAACATATTGTTTGGAATAATGAGTATTGTATTGCAAGTTTTGATGTTGAAAATTTATATCCTAGTGTCCCAATAGAAGGTGCCACAGATGCATTACACAGATGGCTTATTGAGATGAAGGTTAACCCAGTAGAATCATGGGAATGGTTCGATGGTTTACTGTATGTGCAAATTACAATTACTTTATATTTGATGGCAAAATCTATCAGCAAGTAATCGTCTATCAATTGGAAACCCAGTATCCAGAATCATCTCCAGCATTTTCCTTCATTACATAGAATCTCCAATTGTTAATCAGATAGGTGTGGATATCATACTCTACATCAGATGTGTAGATGATGTGCTAATTATTGCTAAAAATGAGAACACCATCATGGACGTATTTAAATTGTTAAATGAATCACATCGTTGCATAAAATTCACTTGCGAACCCATGAATAACAATGTAATTTCTTTCCTTGATCTGCAAATTAAGACAACTGACACAACAATTCAAACATCAGTCCATAGGAAAAAATTAGCGGGGGAAAAATACATCCATGCCAATTCAGAACATTCACGTATAACAATGGATAATATATTTTTAATTTTTTTCCTGAGATCACAAAGACTATGTTCTAATAATAAAGGTATCAAAAATGAAGAAGAAAGGCTTTTTAATATAGCAAAAGGAAATGGCTTTCACACTAACAGAATAAACCAAATCAAAAAAACAAGTCGCAGGAAAACTAAAGTTAAATAAAATACAGACAAAGATGAAAAATCTGTTGAAAAGAAATGTGTGTGCATTCCATTCCTCAAGGGATTCTCACATAAAATTGCCAAAATTTTTAGGAGATTTATTTTCATAATTGTTTTTAGATCACCAAGAAGTTTGGAATGTACATTTAATGAATTCAAAATGAGAAACTCTCTACCAGATGTGGAAACCACAGGAATATATAATATAAGTTGTTCATGTTCAAAGGATTATGTAGGACAAACAGCAAGAAAAATGGCAATAAGATGGCATGAACACGATTTGGACATTATAAATCTAAACCCAAGAACAGGTTTGTCAGCTCACATCATCGAAGAGAAGCATTTGATTAGAAAGAAAAGAGTTTTAAAAAGATTGATTGGAAACATAGAGTTGAATGTCTGGGAAGCTTCGTTCATTGCAGAAGAACACTGGAATAAATTAAATAATGAAAATGGTAACATAGATCCAGTATCGAGTTTTCTTTTTCACAAATGGAGTAAGCCACCATCTTTAAAAATTTAATGTAACAGAAACATCAAGAGACTTTGTGAAAACAATGATAACTTTGAATTACCTGATGATATTTGGGATTCATAATTTTAAATAAAAAATAATGTGATAAAAAAAATATCTGAAATAAAAATAAAACAGACTGCTTCTTTTCTCAGTTGGGTTGCTATATTTACAACAATTTAACATCGACAACATCCATTATATAACGGATTATTTTTGTTTAAAAAATTGCTAACCATTATTATAACTGTATTTTTAGTCAAAATGAAAATAAATGTCTAATGAAGGGAGCATGTGTTCTCCTGGAACGTCACAACGAAAAACTGTTTTCTTATGCTTGTAATAACCGTAAACTACAAGAAAATAATTCTACAATTCGAGCAATGCGTACATACAAGAAAAACTATGGTTTGTCCAATTTATGGACAATATATATATTTGCAGGGGATGTGGTATAACCCTGGTATTCAACATTCCACGTCATGTTTGACTGAGTTGAGTTGTGTGGTTTCTTTTTGTTTGTTTTTTAAAATATATACATATGTTCTATTATTTGAAATTGGTAAACATAACATGGTGCAAACAATGTTCCTATTCTTCTTTGTCCACATGAGATGACCATTTTTGGTGTTACATGGAATTATCCAGGAGTTGCCTCTTTTTGCACACTTTTCAAATCTGCAATGCAAGTAATATGTATATACAAGAAGTACACTTTGTAATGCAACATTAGGCTTTAATCAGCAGTTGCTGATTTTCAACCTTGATAAGGTGTAAGGTCGATTTTAGTTAATTGACCTTATTAATTGATTAATCAAGTCTTTTTGATTAATTTTTTCACGGGGGAGGGTCTATGTGTGGATAAATCACTGAAGCTGAGGTTGACCACGTATGCTTCACTGACATTCCTTTTTATTGTTGTAACCCAGAGGAGAGTGACATGAAATATTTAAAAGAAAATACTTGTATCATTGCGAAGATTATGCTTATGTTGATGCTGAAATGGACAAAAATATACCACACACACAAGCATACATACAAGTAACCACCACAGTTGGGCCAACGTCAGTTTTTACGTGGGAAAGGTTGGCGTTACGTTTGTTGGCAAATTAACGTTGGTCTTACGTTGGGTCAACGGTGGTTGCCAACGTTTTCCCAACCATGAAAACGTGAGTCAAAATCAGTTTTAAAAACAACTTTTTTAATGCTAAGACAACTTTCAGAAGAATGCTGAAAATTCTAGAGTGTAAAATAAGTGACATGTAACTGTTTTTTTCGAATATTTTAGTCACAGCGCATGCTGGAAATATAATATATTTTTAATGAAAGTAGAAGCCATGTTTAACTTGCAGTCACTCACCAGTCCTCTGTCAGCCACCATGTATAAAAGATGTGTTGTGAATTGCTTATTGTTTGTCTCTTTTGCTGTAGTAGAACACGAACATTCTTACAGGTATTATTGTGAAGGTGGTTAAATGTTATGTGCAGACTAAATTACATGAAAGATGGAAAACTAAGTAAACTTTAGAAGGTTTTTGTGCCTTCTCTTGAAGGTATGATGCCTTGAAAACAATGATACCATGTGACTGAGAAAGTGCTGTGTATTTTTTGTTTATTCTCATAAGTAACTTCAACTATTGTTTACATTTGGCATCACAATAAATTATGTATATATCAGAAAACAAACCTATCCATTCTTTAGTTTTCAGTATGTTTGGACAACATAGTAAAACCATATGTTGGCCCAACGTAAAAACCACACGTTGACCCAACGTTGGAACCATTGCCAAAATTACCATTGGCCAACGGTATGTTTTTGCGTTGGGCCAACCGTTGGCCAACTATTTTCAGTACGGTCGGCCCAATGTTGATTTATGTTAGCATTAAAAATGTATGTAATTATTTTTCTGTTGCAGTTAAAAATTTTAAAATAACAGCAGCAATCTTCTGAAGTTGAAGAAATGTAAAAATGCAATCTAAAGAGATATATTTTGTGTGGAAGAAAAATACATTTGGAAAATGCCACAAGCTCGGAAGAGGGATAGGGGTTGGATTTAAAATAATTTGGCTTAAGGATAAAGCCACGTGTTGCTTATGGATGCAAAAATGAATAATAGTTTAATCTAAAAATAAGAATGTAATTTACTATTCTTGTATGATGTAAAATAATATCACTTCTCTCTTCCAGTGGAATGCACATGAAGGTGTAATTTTAAAAGTAGCATGGAATCCAAGCAACAATTTGATCCTTTCTGGAGGAGAAGACTGTAAATACAAGGTAGGCAGTTGGCTAGTTAGAAGCTCTTAGAAACATTATCAACGAGAACATTATTCACTATGCACTCATATACACTATGTTGCCATTCGTCACCGGACACCCCTCAAAAAGTGTTTGGGATCGTCTGTACACGTCATGCAACCTATAAAAGGCGTTGCCGGTTGAGAATACACTCATACCAGCTACAGCAGTCAATATGGACAGACGACGCGAACTGGGTGAGGCGGAACGAGGGATGATCATTGAAGCCCACAGGTTTGGGCATTCGACCCTTGAGATTTCCAACACATTTCAGATACCCCGGTCGACAGTGAGTGATGTTATCGTGAAGTGGAAGTGAGAGTGGTCATGACATGCCGACCCAGACCCAGTAAACTGAAAATATTAACAGATCGTGACCGTCGATGCTTGAAACGTGTGGTGAAGTCAAACCAGAAGGTGTTGTTACAGATGGTGGCACAGGAGTTTTGATCCAGTAGTGCTGCAAGTGATCGTACTGTCTGCCGAGAGATTGTCGCACTTGGTTTTCATGGTCACCCAGCAGTTCACAAGCTGCATATCACAGCCTGCAATGCGACCCGTTGGTTACAGTGGTGCAAGGAACGCCGCCATTGGACTCTCGAACAATGGAAATCCATCCTATGGAGTGATGAATTGCACTACCAGATGTGGCGGTCCGATGGACATGTGTGGGTGTGGGGTATGCCCAGTGAACGCTGTTTACAGGACTGTGTCGTACCCACAGTGAAATTCGGCGGAGGTGGCATCATGGTGTGGTCCTGCTATTCGTGGTATGGTCGTGGTCTTCTTCTTTTAGTTCGGGGAAACATGAATGCCGATGGGTACCAAAAAGTTCGGGACAATTCTGCCCTACCGACATTGTGGGAACAATTCGGTATTGGCCCATACCTGTTTCAGCACGACAATGCTCCATGTCATACGGCAGGCATTATCAACATGTGGTTCGAGGACATGGGTGTGCAAAAACTTGATTGGCCAGCCCAAAGTCCAGATATCAACCCCATTGAACACCTTTGGGACGAGTTGGAGTGCCGCTTGAGAGCCAAGCCATGCTGCCCAAAAAAGCAGCACTGAGCTGTTTGCCACTTTGCAGGAGGAATGGGGCAAGATTCCCGTCGACATGTATTGACTGATGTGTTGCTGTGACCGGATTAACGTACTGGTATAGGGTGTCTGGTGACGAATGGCAACATAGTGTATATGCAAGATGTGTTAAAGGCAGATAACGTTCTTATATGCATTCACAAAATTCTGATGTTTGGTGTTGTTTCTTGAGTAATGAGCAGAAAGAGTTATATTGACCATGCAAATAACAATGCAACTTCATAGAAACAATAATAATTGAAAAGGGATATGTCTACAGAAATGATGTGGGAACAAAAAAATGTTAACCTTATGTACGTTACGATTTTGTACTCACAAGAGATGTACTATGCAGAAGTTTAAATGAAAAATACAGGTTTGACCAGTATTCAAATGAGAGGTCTGACTTTCCATGGCATTGCTCTACCACTGTGCTACCAAACCAGTGGTTTTACCCCTGAGTTTGGAAAAAAACATGTAAAACTCCAAGCTGGGAGATAATAGGCACAGTCGACATCATTAGTAAAAAGGCAACATATTCCATTGTAGTACACTGACGGACAATTTCACACTCGTAAAACATCGGAAGTGAAAAATTAGGTGAAACAGGGCTGTCTCAGTAGCTCAATTGGTAAGTTATAACATGGTATGCCAGAGAGTGGTTCGAGCCTGCATCTTTTGCTCAATTTTGCTTGAATTTTCCAACACAAAAATACCGTATTTTGAACCATTACTTTTAGTTATTAAATTGTACTAAGTGTTCTTTTTGTGGTATTACTTGTTCGTGGAAGTACATGTTTTCATGCTCTTCCTTGTTGATTGCTTTTTTTTAATGTATTGGCTATTGTGTTTTGAATTCGTTGTGTTTATTGTAAACCTTTGAGTTTAAGAATACCAGAGATTTTGTTTTTAAAATTTTTATTGTTGTTGTTATGTGATGATGATGTTCTTTTCCTAAATAACATCCACATTTCTGACATGCTCCTATATTTTCTTCTCTTCAGGTGTGGGATACTTTTGGACGACAAATGTACACCAGCAGAATTCATGACTATCCTATCACTGCTTTATCATGGTCACCAGGTGGAGATCTGTTTGCTGTTGGATCTTTTAACACTCTTCGTTTGTGTGATAAATCAGGGGTTTGTAATCTTTAAATGTTTTTGTGTATCACATGTATTTTAATTAGTGGAATAGTGTTGACTAGGTACCTGCATATTTCACTTTTAATGCAAACAGGAAATGTGAGGAATTGCACTCTAATGTTCATTTTTGATGTTTTGGACATGTGTGATATGATTCAAAATATAGTGCAAATTGCAAAATAAACTCGTAAACACAAAATTGAGAGTTTATTTTCGGTCCAACACTTCCTGAAATCTGAATTATCCTCTGAGTTAGGCAAAATTCCGAAATGTTAATTAATTTTGCGGCAAAACTTACTGACCTTGTTACACAGGAATAAACTTAATAATACCTCAATAACGGCTTAAAGTACTCCTGTTAGCCCACAACATAAAACACAAACAGCATAATAAAACAAACTTTAAAAATAAACTCAAGCTTGTGACTCCATCTTGAAGTCATCAGGCCTTATGGTGAGTGAGAGAAAGTAGCAACTCCAATGTCAATACAGTACTTGAATGCTGGTCCACACTTCTTATCTCGTCACTAGAGAAACGATTTTAAGGTGCAAAATTATGGCCGGGAAGGGAGGGAAAAAGGTTCTGAAAATGTTTTCAAAAAAATGCTGATAAAATGCCTTTATTCAATGCTCTCTTTTTCTGTGCCTTTTGTATATAATGTGTGCGGACTGCATACAGAACTGTGGTTCTGCCGAATAGGCTTTGTTGAAGTTTGAGTTTTCTCTCGCAGGTTTTGCTACATTATCTTGGGAACTATTGGAGGCTGCAACAATTATATTGTACAAAATGAGACTATAGGAATTTATGTAGTTGCTGAAGAAGAGTGATCATTTATTTTTCTGTTCAATTTTTTTTTAACAAAACATGAAAGAACAGGAAGGAAAAAGGTGTTGAAACATCAAAGAGGGGGTAACATAGGGGATAAATGTGCTAATCTCACCAAAAGGTGCAAAGGTGTGTTCATTATATTTGATTTAATGTCCTAAAATACATATCTCAAACGATCGGTATGAAAACAGCTATATTTTTGGAAAGGTGCTGCAACTTAAAATATGTTCCCTACTCATCACAAAATGATATGAATTCGAGTCCTGATGAGGTATGGATATTTCTTTATGAGAGCCCCTTCACCAATTTTATCCATTCAATCGTCATTGATTTACATAAATGCAATTAGCCTAAAGAGGCAGGAAAGCGATCTGAAATAATAATAATAATAATAATAATTGAAATACCATTCCCACATTTGAGCTTTGGGGCAGTGCTCACTGGCTGCCTACAGTTGGAGTACAAGAAACCAATTGCATCAATTCAAGTAAACCACTAATAGAAGCAGGATGGTAAAAGTCTGATGTGATGGTGTTAGTAGTGTGTTACAGTTACATGCGGGGGTAGAAAAATACAGGGTGCCTGGTCACCATGGTGCTGAAAAATTTCACCTGGTGTCTGGATTTTTAAATTCAGTTCTATATTCTTAATATTTCGAGTTTGCTTATGGAAGTTTCCGTTACCTTTTTTTTTTTCAATGACGAGTACAGTATGTGTTTTTTATGCTTGTGTGTTTTCTGTATCACATGTATCATTAAATTAGAATAATAATCATACCATTATAAATTTTTGCACTATTGTTAGCCGAATTTCAAAATCTGTGGTGATATTGTAGAGCCGGCCACATATTAGAACGCATTGGATAGTTATGCTTGCTGTTACCAGTTTATCCTTCTTTAGGAAGACCACTCAGGTGTAAGGATTAATTACTTTTAATCCAATCGTGTATTAATTAATAAATTACTGTATTTACTCATGTATAATGCTTGTAATCAAAGGGTCCCGGGTTCGATTCCGGTGGAGGCACGTAGTGGTTCCGATCCCACTTTAAACTGTAGGTCCAGTCCCGATTAGCCATACTGTGCATAAAGTGGACTTAAAACACCAACTCAATCAATCAATCATGTATAATGCACACTTTTTTCCAAAATTTTGCCCTCAAAAACTGTGGTGCGTATTATGCACGGAATAATTCAGACAGACAATATAAAACTGTACGTGGTAATTCCATGATTTTGTGGCATTTGCATTGATTTTTCATGATTACAGAACTCTATCATGTTATATATTGTTGTAAAGCTTAAATTCTGCAGTTTCTGAATATGGCGACAGTATTCCATTCAAGATGGCAACACTAACGTTTAATGCTATTGACAATAAGTTCATCACAAAATGATTGAACGTTCTGATTTTTATGGTACTTTGAATGAAAGAAAAGATAAGGAAAACAAAAATAGTAATTAAAATGTATTATTGGCCAAACAATATGACATGTATGGAGTGTGTAAATGCCTTAGTGTGCTACTAACTGTTAATTTGAAGGTCCTGAATGTGCCTCATATAGTTGTTACCTTAGTCACGGAAAAAGCATATTTTCAAGTTTTTATTAGAAAAAGTAAAGAAGTAATGAGCAAAAGTCTTACACCAAAGTTATATCCTAAATATAACCAATAAATGACCACATAAAGTACATTTGGAAATATATCGCTCCAAAGTACAAATAAAAGCTGTGACTAATATAACCACATCAATGTGGCCAACATATAGGCCCTACAACATTGTTACGTTAGACACATTTGCTGGCCTCTTCATTGGCATAGAAGCAGCTTTAAGACCTACAACCAAGAAAGCCATTTCTTGAACCTGAATTGTACTGTGCATTATATATGAGATATAATTGTTAGTCACTTTTCCCCATCAAAAACCACGGTGCGCATTATACATGCACGCTCATTATACATGCACGCTCATTATACACACCATTAAGCCTTGTTTCCATGATTATGAAAAACTAAATATGCTGACCAATTTTTTTAATTAATTTTATTAAAAACATAAACTAAACGTAACGTTTCGACCTTCTAGCAAGATCTTCATCAGACTCTGTATCAAGTACAAAAGTAACAAGATACACAAAAAGGGCATTATATATACACACAAACATTACTCCCTCCAGACTATGAGAAAGTTGTTAGGAACTTTCTAGCAGGTGGCTTCCACTTGCCAACTGTACTTTCACCTAAAAGGCTAAACATAATTACTTTCATATAGAATGTGGTTGGACTTTTTATCTCCTGCTCCTTTTCCTTCATTTTTCTCCCTTCTCCTCTCCTCTTTCTCTCTTGTCCTTTCCACTCTTTCTAACACATTCTTCCATTCTTTGTTTAACTTAAGTCCCCCATTCCAGTTCATTATGTCTTCACCTTTCTTCTCTATTTCCTTGGCTTCCTTCCATTTTCTCACTAGCATTCTCTTCTCCCTTCCTATCTGCTTAGCCTCAACCCACTCTATGTCATGTCCTGTTTCTCTCGTGTGTTTAAATATTGCATTTCTCTCTCTCTTAAGTCGTACATCATCCCTATGTTGTTTCAACATGAAGTTAAACAAAGAATGGAAGAAGGTGTTAGAAAGAGTGGAAAGGACAAGAGAGAAAGAGGAGAGGAGAAGGGAGAAAAATGAAGGAAAAAGAGCACGAGATAAAAAGTCCAACCACATTCTATATGAAAGTAATTATGTTTAGCCTTTTAGGTGAAAGTACAGTTGGCAAGTGAAAACCACCTGCTAGAAAGTTCCTAAGAACTTTCTAATAGTCTGGAGGGAATAATGTTTGTGTATATATAATGCCCTTTTTGTGTATCTTGTTACTTTTGTACTTGATACAGAGTCTGTACGTGCTAGAAGGTTGAAATGTTACGTTTATTATTTTCCTGTAGTTTACGGTTATTACAAGCATAAGAAAACAGTTTTTCTTTGTGATGTTTCAGGAGAACACACGCTCCTTTCATCAGACATTTATTTTCATTTTGACTAAAGATACAGTTATAACAATGGTTAGTAATTTTTTAAACAAAAAGAATCCCTTATATAATGGATGTTGTCAATGTTACATTGTTGTAATATAGCAACTTAACTGTGAAAAAAGCAGTCTTGTTTTATTTTTATTTCAGATTTTTTTTTAAATTTTGAATCCCAAATATCATCGGCTAATTCAAATTCATCATTGTTTTCACAAAGTCTCTTGATGCCTGTTAGGTTTAGTTTATGTTTTTAATAAAATAAATTACTTCCTTGGTCAGCATATTTAGTTTTTCATTATACACGTGTAAATATGGTAAATGTTTTAACATCATTTCATATCTTATCTTAGTTGTATTCATGGCTTTCTTTGTCCAGATTTGAAAAAAAAAGGCTAGCTCCTGAGAAAAAGTGGCTATAGTGCAGGAGGCCTTAGAAAGATCGCTTCGCGGGCTTACGGCAATATGGGGGGGGGGTGTCTGCGAGAACCAATCAGTTCCGCGAATGAACGAGCCTGGTTGCCAGCTCGCTGCACCCTTCTGGAAGGGTGAGTGACCTCTGCCTCTTGCTACCTCGGCCTGTTTGTTCGGCTGAGGAGCAGACGACACGAGATTATCGGCAATAGTGTGCGAGCGAAGTCTGCTGTTAGCCCGCGAAATGCTCTTTCTAAGGCCTCCTGCACTATAGTGTTTGAATTATTATTAGTTTTGTCTACCCCTGATTATATGTTGCAGTTTTAGTGGTTCGCAAGTATTCTAATTATTTAACATTATTACCTTTTGTTATCCTGAATTGTGACCTACTCGCTCCCCAATCCAAAATGGTAGACTCAGAATTGTGGAGCTACACCTCTTACCCATGTAGTACACAAGCTACTTGTTAATCAAAGAACTACCGTCTCATTTTGTTTATGTTGCATCTTATGTAGAGACAATAAGGCTGCTAAAGCTGCTGTATGATAGTGAAATAATTACATTATTCCTTTGCAGTGGTCATATTCTTTAGAGAAACCTAACACAGGAAGTATTTTCAATATTGCTTGGTCCAGTGATGGGACACAGGTTGCAGGAGCATGTGGAAACGGGCATGTGATATTTGCACATATAATCGAAAAGTAAGTTGAAGCTGTAGTCATGTAATAGGGATTGAATCGTGTGGTGTATTCTGAAATGTGATTGTTTCACTTCTTTGATGGTAAATATGCATTGGAAACTACTTAGAACTGAAATTGCCCATGCTTTGCTTGTTTTAATTCATTTAAACATATGAAATGCTTTTACTAGACACATTGTTAATTTTGGTAAATATATGTTCATGAAACACTAAGGAGCACATGTTACAGAGGCTTTGGTAAACAATTTTGAAAGGACAAGATGAACTTGAATGACATATACAACTGATCAGAGAACAAAGTTGTAACCATGCATTGACTGAATTTTACAGTGATATTTTATTGGCATTTTTACACAAGCAACACCCATTTTTCTGGTATAGAAAGATAGAATTTGAAACAAGGTAAATAACATGAAGATGGTAACACTAGAAAGTATTCCTGTGTAGTCAAATGGTTAGCACTCTCCTCTTTCGTGCAAGTGGTCCCGGGTTCGATTCCTGGTGAGAGCCCTCAAATTTTCAACATTGGCAATGTTCAGCATCATGAGGACAATTAGAAGCTACTCGATCTTGAAAGCCAGAAAACAGCCACAATGAGACTGGGCTCACCATGCATCATCCAATGAAAAAGCTGCTCTGCGAGGGCTGTTGTGACATGAAGTTTAGTTTTAATTAGGCAACACTTGATGGTAAGCTTTGTAGCCATACTGTATCTGCATTGTGTTATCAAAAGCATTGCCATATATTATACTATTATACATTATGTAAAATCTACTCCTATACAAACCTGCAGTCTCTACCGTGGTCATCTTGGGTGATGCATGGTATTTGGGGATGATAATGGTAATGTTATAAATTTGGTGACAATGTTTAGACCTCTGTAACTTCTAAAGTATGTATCATTTAAGTTTCTGGTGTTATTTACTTTTGTTTGAAATATATATTTAAAATGAGCAAATAAAACTATTCATATTAGATTTGTAAGAAAAGTTGACCTCTGGCTGAGGTAGCAAAATTTTTGCTCATTATGTTTTTCCTTTTGTTTGTTCTTCACGTGATTATTCTGACCATAGCAGAACATATTACTGCCTCAGTTTTCAAAATATATCAGCCAACTACTTATTACAAAAGGAACTGGACAAAATGTCACAAAGATAATGCACAGTTATAAAATTTCAAGGCTTCTAAAATCTTTGATTGTGGCTGTAATGACATCAAATTGTATCATTGTAGAGAAGATTTATTGCTGTTGCTTGTATTAAAAAATTAATAAAATATCAGTGATGATATCACATGATTTTTAATTTTAAATTCATCTTCAAGTTAAGAATGTTTTTGTGATAAGAAGCATAAGGTTCTGTAAAAATTAGAAACAATACCATTTACTAAAGGTTTTTTAACATGGAAGTTTTGATCTTATAGTAAAAACTATACTAAAAAAGAATATAATGAATTTATTGAATTCCTGTGGTATTCTAGTGATAAATTTTGACAAGTGAAAATTTGTCTGATGGTCACGAGAGTAGCGGTGGATATGTCAATGGCAATATGATGTAAAACAGAAAATGAGGGTAATACTATGTTTCCAGTCACACTTCAAATTTTATTTAACTTTTTGTTTGGTGTGCAATTTCCACTGAAAATATATTTTTAAGCAGTAAAATTCTGTTCCAGGCGTGTGGAGTGGAAGAATTACGAAGCAACTGTTACAGGAAGCAAAATAATTGCGCTGAGAAATGTCATGAACGAAGCATGGGAAAAACTGGAATTCCGCGACCGCATCATTAAAGTGGCCCTTGGTTTTAACCACCTTGTAGTTGTCACATCAGCGCAGTGTTATGTTTACAGTACCAAGAATTGGAACACACCCATCATCTTCGATCTTCGGGAAGGATCTGTATGCTTACTCATGTTAGCTGAAAGGTTTGTAGGGAAAAATGGTCTAATTTTTGTATTTTGAAGAAATTTCATTTCTGTATCTGTCTAGAACTGCATGGTAGAATTATTGATTTTGAATTCAATTCATAGCACAAGCATGGTTGAATTCACTTCATAAACAAGTATATAATAATTCCATGTGACTTTTATGACAAATTACTTTATTCGCCTTGTAAGTTGGAAGAAGAAGAAAAAATAAATCTACCTGTACAGTTTGAATTTTGCTTGTATTGTTTCTGTTATTCAAGGTATATCAAACATGGAAGATTTTTGTTTAGGCTTCAGGTGTTTTTAAAAAGACAACTTATTATTATTCACTGTATATTTACGTATAAACAGTGCAATAGGAAACATTCCACAATCTTCTCACCTGCATCGTCAGAGCGAATGAAGTGGAATGAAAAAACTTCTAATACTGAAATGAAGTACTCACTCACCACAAAACTGTTTTTTATGAAGTTAGCATAATTTCACTGGCCATAGTGTGTTGAATCACTTCCTAGATGGTTTTATATAGGATTAAATAATTCATTCATTATTTAATCAAATTGGTAGCTGGCCTCATCACTCATCCTCATCTTTGCAATTAGCCAAAAGCAGCAGAAAAGTGAAGTAAAGTAAACCAAATCAAATCAAATTAGCTATCTTGTACTAATTTAACATACTAGGCTACACACAATACAAGCATATTTCTTCCTACTCCATTGTGTCTGATGATGCAAACAAGAAATTCGTGAAACATTACCTGCTATAAATAATCTATGCTCTGTTTGTAAATACATAGTGAATAATAATTTGTTTTCCAGCACAATGGAATTTCTTCGACAAAATTATTACTTTAACTTCCACAAATTTTCCTTTTATCTAGATTCTAAGGGATAAAAGATAAAGATAAAGAAGATAAAAGAAGAAGTACTTTCATTAGAGAAAAACAAAGTTTATCAGAGGGTCTTTTAAGTCCACTTTTATGCTCAGGGTTGTTAGGACTGGGCACACAGTTTAAAGTGGGATCAGTACCACTGTACAATGTATATCCGCCTGGGATTCAACCTGGGACTCCTTGATTTCAAGGTTGCCATCATCAGGGGGCTCCCACAACCAAAAAGGAAACTTAAATCTTGACACTTAAGTATATCTGTTTTGCAGGGTGATCTAAAAGTTGTGGAGCCATAACTTTGCATAATAAAGCAATTGCAACTGATGTTCATTTTAAGTCTGCCTCATGAACTATCACCAGAAAAATAAAATACTGCATGATTTATCTCTTTGCAGGCACTTCCTTATAGTTGAGAAATCCACAGTGTGCTTGTATTCATATGAAGGACGGATGCTGAGTTCCCCTCGTTGGCCTGGGATGCAGCCTGAAACTCTGAATGAAGCCATCATAAGCATTAGTCCTGATACGTTAGCTGTGCGGGACCAGGCTGATGAGAAATGTAAGCATTTCTGCAACCAACCAGGACGGAACATAAACATTCAAGTCTAGGAAGGATGACATTGGAATGTGATAGATGCATTCTGTGAAAGTAGTCGACCAAGTGGCCTTACTTGCTTTTATATTTTATCAACAAATTTACGTGAGGATTTTTGTGCAAAATACGCACAGCAACATTCCAGACTCATTCTGCCTCCATGTTCAGGGCAGTATGTAGTCATATGCAGGTTCAGTGGTAGCGTCATTGCCTTGTGATCAAGGGGTCCCAGGTTCGATACCCGGTGGAGGCACAAGTGGTTCGGATTCCACTTTAAACTGTAGGTCCAGTCCCGATTAGCCTTACTGTGCAAAAAGTGGACTTAAAACAGCAACTCATATGCAGGTTGTCCCTGAACACAGGATGTTGTTTGGAGAAAGCAGTCAGTATTAACAGTGAAGCCTGGGAGGATTGTTTACCGATGGTTAAGGCTCCACCTTGGCGTGATGCTTCAATTTGTCTTCGAGCCATCAAAGCAGGTCTACCTGCTCAGACTACTTGACAGGGTGGAACCCCGGTCACTGCCAGATAGTCCTCTCAGGCATTACTGCGTGTACTGACTTCTTTCTCGGCATATGACGACATAACAAAACACTACCCGGAAGATGAGTGTAGCATAAATCTCAGAAACATTGGTGTATATGTAAAGTATGAAGTACAGTGATTATAAGTCCAAACAATTCATCATAATGCAACCTCCACTGATCAGTTACAATGAAAAAATTATATTATTTATATTTTTTTAGTTTTTGTTTTAAGTACACTTGAGCACATCTAGGTTGATTGGGACTGGATGTACAGTTTACAATGGGATCTGAACCACCATGTGCCTCCCAGATATCTAATCCGGAATCCCTTCATTACAGGATGACAACACTACCATTACACTGTATTGTTTTGTATGCATATTGTAGGACATTATGCATTTTTTTCAATACAGGTTCTCTAAAATTATAATTATGTGTGACGTTCCTTTTGGTGTTCGCAACTGGCTCACTACGTCACGGTAGCTACCCAATCTCCCTGTGTGGAGGAGTTATGAGACTCTCCTTAACGTTATGCTACACTGAACATTCTCAGGACGTACGATTAGAAAAAGAAATAGCTTCTTGCCATTTTACAAGTTTAATAACACATTTTACCTTTAAACAATCACTGCAAAATAACAACGATATTCACAAATACAATCATATTTCAATTAAGCTGCTGCTTTTCCTTTATAACGGGGTTTTTCACAAAATTAACATCATCTCATGCAACTCAACTTACTTTTCGCCTTTTTACGCACTGTTGTCCTGGCAACAGAATCAATAAAAGATTGGACAGTTCTACAAATGTTTATAAACTGGAAATGACTTCCGCTTCCGATGCCACTTTTAATTACACATAAGTCCAGAAACTATAAATTTGATAACACAAACCACAATATTACTGCCAATAAATAAATCAAACAGATTTCTGTGAAATTAACAGAAAACAAATAAAATATTACATATGGCCAAAATTAACAAAGCATATCATATGTTTGGAATGTATAGTTCGCATAGGTGTTTTCCAAATTGTTCATCTAGTTTACCAAATAACAGAAATTATTAATTAGTAATGACGTGCCCTTTGTGGCCAAATAAGCTGAAAGGTTCAATCATTTTCTTGTCACTGAAAGTCCCAGGTTTGAGTCTTAGTATGGGTATTTCTTTGTGTGTCCCCCTTCATCAATTTCATTGATCATAGTTTATCCTCATTGCTGAGAATATCTGTTTTGCTAATAACAATTAGAAATGGTGCTAAATAAGGAAAATAAGAGACACGTAATGCAATATTGCAAGGTAGTCACTATGGCTGTAATTGTGATGTGACCTCTGAAGTATTTCTCCACAGGGTGGCTATTCACTGGGAATTCCTTGAATTCCAGGAATTGTGCGTCAATTATTGGCTTTGGGACTTATGCATGAATTCTCCGTAAATGTAAAAAATTGCAACTTTTATTAATAGAATTGGATTCATACATTTAAAAATGCCCTGAGGCAAGTTTTTCACAGTTTAGAAGATTATTGCAAGATAAGATATCATGAAGTTAATTAGGTAAATTTGAGCTTGAAATTCTTATACAATTAGCAATTTTTCGTAGATTTCTGTTTGCAAATGTATTTCCAGTCTGAGTGTGTGAAATGGCTAATGTTAACTCCACACCTTGAATTGAATGAGAATTTCTGGATATATTGGAATCACACAGACCCTTTATATTGTTAATATATTCGTGTGTGGGTGTGGTGAGAGGCGGTAATACGTAAGGTTGAAATAGGTTGCTTGTTCCCTTAAATTTTTGGAAAGTTTGCCTTGTAAACCAGGAATTATACTTGAATTTTATCATGGTCCTAAAGTGGCCACCCTGCTCCACGAAACTATGAGAGTGGGGAGGGGCTAAGGGAGAGGAAATTTACAACTAAAAAAGGACAGTGGAACCCCAATTTTATGTTCCTGAATTTTATGTTTCTGCACATTGTACATTCATTCTTCATTGTCCCATTGTAGCAGTATGTTATAAAATTTTCCCGGATTTTGCATTTTCATGCATTTTAAGTTTTTTTCATGGTCTCCTCAAAAACATAAAACCGATGTTCTACTGTATTTCTTTTCCTTTTCTAATAAAATGGGGTCATACTGACATATTTTTGTTGTAGGGTTGTTTCCTTGTTATCAAAGTAAGGTTGGGTGTACTTGAATCTACCATAACAAGATCATTTTCATTACAATTATATCTTGCTGAAAATTGGGGCTTATCAGGGATCGAACCTTCATCTTCTGCATTTTGTGCCAATTTCTCCACCACAATTTTTACTAGATCTCCATGAAGGTTTCAAATATCAATTCTGGGTAATATTGCAACTTATAAGCTTACACAAAGGCCTTACCCTAATAACTGCTTATTCAGATAAGTATTATGTGAGCTATTCCAGAAAAATGTCAACCTTTGATGACCAAAATTATATTCAGTGAAGAGCAATGTGCTGTACTATTTTTAAAAGGAAAACATTATTAAATTGCAAACATACAATAAATGCGCTTCTAAACTCTAAAATTTTGTAAAAATTACCTCATCAAGTACTACATGTATTCCAATAACTGATTCAGAAAATCGAGATTCATAGGTTGCAAGTTGTTTGAGTCTTTTACCTTCAAATGGATTTTTTATTTAGTGCTAGCAGAATACATTTGAAGAAATTTTGTTATGAAAGATGAAATACTACAACATGTAAATTTCCTGGGTTATATATATTTTTCATTATGTTTCATGAATTGTATACAAATAAATAAAATATAAATAAAACTGCTTGTTTAGTGTCAGTCTGCTACCGCTGGAATTGCTCATGTATGTATTCTGTGGTAAAATCCTTGTTTTAGTAATCATACAATATACTTTGCTAGCTATTCACCTCTTTGAGATTGGATCTGGGAAATCTGTGTCAGATGGACCACCTTTGAACCACAGCATAGGAGTGATGGAAGTAACATTGAGTCAAGCAGGGTTGCCAACTGAAAGACAGCTAGCTCTGGTTGATAAGAACAGGGATGTTTATTTGGCCATGGTCAGAAGCATAAGTAGCCGAAGCTCAAGGAAAATAATGAAATTGGGTAATTATACATATGGTAACCATGCTTAAAATTATAAGAATAATTTTGAATTCATTTCGTAAATGAATATGTAAGGAGACAGTCCAATTTATGCTCAGGATCTAACCAATATTATATATACAGGGTGTCATTTTAATGGCGCCCACGGACCACGGAAAGGTATAGAGGACATCAAAACAAACAACTTTTCTCAGTAACATTTTTCTCGTTGGTGCGTCGTTTCGGCGCTACAGTCTTCAAAAAAGCCCGTTTTGCCGCCTGAATGCTGGCAACCACACACAACATTTGATTGCATTTGTGACGTCATATCCCATCGTGAAGCGATGCGTTCCAGGGTTGCCAGGAACACACATACTCTGTGAAAAATGACATAGCTACAATCAGCCACATTATGTACCGTAACACAAAACAAGATAACACGTTCTGTAACTTAACAGGAAGTAAACAAACGATACGAAAAATGCTAGAAAGAAAATAGAATTCAAGTGGAAGTGGTCATATCGAATTTTGTCTCAGTTTACATGTCAAATATTTGCAAATCTAGTTACCAAGTTGGCATCTACAATTTAGTCTATCCACTTCGTCCTTCTGATACTAGTTGTCTGTGACACACTTAACAGATGAAAAAAGGTAAAAAAAAAAGGTAAAGTGCTCCCCTGTGCTTAGCACAACACCATGAAGGCGTATAGGGGGTGTGGGGGTAACACACTTAACAGATGACAAAATAGAAATGAAAGAACTCAAAATTCCAAAGGTAAGCAACACATAATATAATGTATATTCAGGGCATTATGAGCCAAGTGGCAAAAATGATTGAAAATACAGGGATATAAGTAGTAGTAATACAAGCTCTAAGACGACTATGTGTTTATCTATGCACCGGATACACATGTAATAGTTTGCATCTGTGAACAGGGCAGTATATTCGGTACTGATTCATCATTAGATTGTTACTGTGGTTGTACGTGTTTTAGTCGTAATGTAACAACCATAGGCGTAGCTAGAACTTTATATTTGGGTGTGCACAAAGAAAAAAAATGAGGTCTTGTACCTTTATAATAGCATATTTTGCAACACAATCACTTGGCTCTTTAACTGAACTGATGTTTGTAAAGAAATATAAATTCACTAAATGACAGTGTTGAAAATTTCTGAATATATGTAGTAGAAAAAATCAAATTGCATAGAAATTACACACACACACACACACAAAATGTTCATAAATGACATAAACAAATACATCAAAATACACGTCATCTATAACAAGAGACGTCTGTCAAAAGGTACAATGTTCTTAAACTCATCAATAACTTCATTTACATCAATAGACTAAGCTTTTTCCTGTTCCACAAATAGCAAGAGCAGGGCTTCCAATGTATCCTGCTTCTGAGTTGCTCTTAATTTAGTTTTAACTTGGGAAAGCTTGGAGAAAGCTCTCTCACACGTGCAGCTTGTGACAGGTATAGAAGAAAGACGCTGCAGTACAGAGTAGAATGCAGTAAATATCTTTCTCCAATGACATAAAAAAATCGAAAATCTATACACACTCGTTTCATCAGCGATAGTGCACACGTTTGTACAAACTGCCGCTTATTTTCTCTCTTATTGAAATATCTGTCTTTAATTCTCTTTGATAAAGCAGACCATTAGGGTGTGCCTAGGCACACCCGGCACAACCCGTAGCTACGCCTATGGTAACAACGTGAACCTCTGATACTTCCGTTATCAGCACAAAAGTACCACAAGGCATCTGGACACAAACCTGTAGATATCAACCTTGCCACGAGATTTGCAAATGTTTGACATGTAGTTGGGCGTAAACAGCCACGTGTAAGCTGTAAGTCCAATAAAATTTATTGTTGTTGATATTTTAGCTGTAGGCTGAGACAAAATCCGACATTGAAATTTCATTTTGAATAAGTTTTTTACCATTTCTCATATCGTTGGTTCACTTCCCCCTTCCCCTGAGATGACTGCTGATCTTCTGGCTGGTAGGCTATGGTGTTCGGTCTGCTGGACGCGTTTCTCGCTTCGTTTTACAGCTAATAATGTGGTTGGTAGTTTGTCATTTTTTACAAAATTTGTGTGTTCCTTGCAACCCTGCCGTGCGCTGTTTCGCCACAGGATATGTCGTCACAGGTACGATCAAATGTTGTGTTGGGTTGCCAGCATCCAGGCGGCAAAACTGTCTTTTTTGAACGGCTGTAGCGTCGAATCGACGCACCAACGAGAAAAATGTTACTGGGAAAAGTTGTTTGGTTTGATGTCCTCTATACGAATCTGTGGTCCGTGTGCGCCATTAAAATGACACCCTGTATATATGAACAGTTAGAGATGCAGGATTTTTTTAGCTACTGTCATGCGTGTTTTTTTTTATTTCAGCAGTCCAGGAGCTTCTCTATCCTAAAATTGACTCATCCTGCATGAATTTTTGGACTTGCGCTGTTCCCTGTTCTTCTAACTTTTGATTTGTTACAATCATGCAGTCTGCAACAATTTTTACCCCTCTGAATATCATCATTAGGATGTGAAATTTTTCCTGCTTTTTTATTATTTTTTCTGTCTGTTAAAACATAGGCTTTGATGTTCTAAATTTGTTTCATGTTGTTTCTAGCCTGACAATGCATTTTTGTAGGGTCCCTAAATGCTTATTTTGAGGTTAGTTGCTATTTTGCATAATCTTGTATTTTTGAAAATAGTCTTGAAATTTTTTTGAACCACCCTGTATATTTATGTAAAAAGTCGGAGAATTTACTTTACCAAAATGAATGGGAACCTTGAGTATGTTCTTGTGCAGCCTATGCCCTTTTATTTACTATATTAAATATATTTCTTTGCCTTTTACTTTCACCAAATTCACTGCCTTTGTATTTTTTGCTTTTTCTTCTAAAGGTGTCATGATTCAATCGCTGTGCTGGTGTAGTGATACAAATATCTTGGCAGCACTTCAAGATTCAATTTTAACAGTATGGTATTATCCTACTGCTCTGTATGTTGACAAGTTGTTGTTGAAGCGCACAACATTGGAGAAGGATGCAAGGTAGGCTTTGTGACATCACTTGGGATACAAATGTTGGTGCTGTTGGTCCAAGATAAATAAATAAAAGACAAGGGCCTTCATAGTTATGATTTAAATTTAGCCTTCCTGTAGCTTAATTTAGAACCAGATTGCTATGGAACCTTGATTATATGTTCTCTAGAATATTGTGAGTAAGAACTTAAAATTTGAGAAAGTGTACATTCTGGGATCATTTTATAACAGTTTACTTTATTGGGACCAGAAAGGTTTAATGTATAAAACCCACAGTATTTTGTTTGAATAAATTCTGTATTTCAGGAACCTGTCTGAAACCACTACACTCAGTGGTGAAAGATGTGAAAAAGTATTATGTAGAATTTTCAGCGTAAAATGCAGGCTCAACCAGGACTCGAACCTGGGTCTCTGGAATACTGTGCCATTGCTCTACCACTGAGCTACCAAGCCAACCTGGCTTTGCATGATTTTTCACTGCCACTGTTTTACCTGTGTGGAATCGTCTCTGCTAGTGCTACCACAACTGGATCTGTTACCTTTGAAACATTGTAGACGTCGACATTGCCTGATTCCTCCCAGCATAGAGAAGTTAATTCTTTAAATTAAGCATACACAGGAGATGTAAAATAAGATGTCCACACAGGTAAAACAGCAGCAGCGAGAAATCGGGCAAAGCCAGGTCGGCTCAGTTGCTCAGTGGTAGAGCAATGGCACAGTATGCTAGAGACCCGGGTTTAAGTCCTGGACAAGCCTGCATTTTTTGCTGAAAATTCTACATAGTACATCTCCTGTGTGTGCCTAATTTCATGAAAAAGTATCATTGTAAATTGTGTGAATGTACCGAGAATGTTTATTTTTTGTTTCTCAGTAAAGCTGGTATTTTGCTATATACTTTTTTCAGTTATAATTTTGTAGTGATATTAAAAGCTTCATTGACATGTGTGAATGATGTCAAGTGTGGCATGGTAATTTTAGATGACAAATATTTCTGAATCATATTTTCTGTAAAATGTAAATTGTAAGTCTTAGGGTGAGAAAAATATTGCAGCTGGTAAAAAAGAAACATTGGCATCAATACAAGGTCATTTATAAAGCTTTGGTTAGGTTTTTTTAAAAGAAACTAATTTATTTTACAAAATAGATTTACAGGCCTTAAAAGTAAAAAAAAGGTAAAGTGTTCCCCTGTGCTTAGCACCACGCCATGAAGGCGTATAGGGGGTGTGGGGGTAACGCCCCACACTTTCTTGATCCGGTCGTGAGTGGGGGTGATGTGATCAGCATCACGCCCCTGACCGCCTTTACCCCCAGGGTTTCCCCCAGGTACCCATGTTATTCGACGCTGGGTGGGCGCCGGGGCCGCTTCCACCGTTAGAAAAGTTCCCGGATTTGAACCGGCCGGGGATCGAACCCGGGACCTTTAGCATGGTAGTCAGACGCGTTACCGACTGAGCCACCGCGGCCACACTCTTAAAAGTAGTTTATGTTTTTCTTTATCATATTTGCCCAATTTTTGGGCAAGTCTTAAATTTTCATGAGGGGACATTCATTGTCCATTCATCTGATTACTGTATGGCAATCAGTTGATTCCCATGGAGTGAATCCTTCAAATTTCAGTTTTGAAACCTGGTGGATGTATGTCAGGACATACTTTTCCACAATGTCCCGTACTCAAAGGCTACATGCAGCTTTGCATTTCTGTGCAAAATGAATTGCAGTTTTACGTCTGCTTTATGCACAGATAGGCTAATTGAGACTTGACCTACAGTTTGAAGTGGGGTCCAAACCAGGTATTGAACTCAGAACCCCTTGATTACAAGGCAACAATGTTACCACTATGCCATTGGGTAGGCCCACCCTCCAAAATGAAAGCACTGGCAGAGATCTCAGTTGTCTGATTTTCTTCCATTTCAAAGTAGAGGTTTTTTCCCCACTGATGTGACAATTGAAGCAATTTGTTTCATCCTGTGGACTGTCTACAGTGTGAAAAACTTTTGAAATAACCCTTGTATTGTTGAAAAGAATCTAACATTGTTCACAGGTGCACTACAGTTTTGTACTAACATGCAAGGGTGTTAAAAAAAAGCTAGGGATGGGACAGATTAAGCGGTATTCTTAACAGAATTAATGGAGCCTCAGTGGTCAAGTGAATAAGGTATCTTACTTCTACATGGGAGACACTGGTTCATTTCCAGGGTGGGTGATTTGGAGGTTGAGATTTTTTATAATCTTGTGCCTGCAGTGTTTCCTCAGCCCCAGATAAATGAGTACCCGGAGCCAGCCCTGGAGGGTAAAGGCAGGTGTAGTGTGGTGATGATCATATCAGCTTCACAAACAGTGACATGCGGTGACGTCGACACTTGGGGTAGCAGTCAGTGGAATGCTCAAGGGAGGGTGGGGTTGGTGTGGGTCAGACCCCTCCCCCCTTTAGGGCCCAGTATTCCTAAAAAAAATAATGTCAATAACAGGAAAAGATTACAAAATGATGAATGAGTACTAAAAAAAAAGTACACGTAAACCCCACCCACATTCGAAAATAAAAAAACTATTTGATTTGACTACTAAGCCAGAGATCCTGGGTTAGAATCTCAGCTTGGCCATGGGTATTCTTTGTGTGTGTCCCTTCATCAATTTTATCGTATCATCTTCGCGATTAGCCAAAAGTGGCGGAAATACGAAGTAAAATAAACCAAATTGAGCAATCAATCAATGATTTGATTTCATTTTTGTTACTTAGCGTCGCTTTTTGTCACATTTGGTTAATTGCAAAGATGATACGATAAAAGTAATGATGGTACAAACACAAAGAACACCCATGCCCAGGATGGGGTTCGAACCTGGAACTCCAGGTGTCATAGCGCACTGTGATAACCACTCCCACACACTTGGTTGATTTGGTGTTTTAAGTCCACTTTATGCACAGAAACAAAACAGGAAACAAAACACACTTTTTTGTAGTTTCTTCAATAATATTCATTTGGCTTTTTGAGTTCTGAGATACATTTTTCATTCCAAATTATTTCATTATTCACTGCAGAGTACAACACATAGGACAAGAATGGGCACTCATCACGGGTTCGAATCCTGGCCTGGATTGTTCATATGAGGTCCCTTCATCAATTTCATCATATCATCACTCATCCTCATTTTCGCTATAACCAAATGTGGTAGAAAGGCGAAGTAAAATAAACCAAACCAACAACAATATGAACGTGCATTCTCTTGCCCAAATAAATACACTCGTATTTATGACTGTTAGAAACCAAGAGTAGTATATTTAAATAAAACACTACTAAAACGAGATAGAGAGAGAGCCCGAGCACATATTTGTAATTTAATCATTATATATTCCATACTTGAAAAAAAAGAAAGAAAGCATAACATTATTGTCTGCACATAACACGTTCCCATTTCATAAATAATAAAACTACATCCCATATTGTACATACATATTGTACAACGTGTAAAATGTTGTGTAAATACGATTTCATAAATAATAAAACTACATCCCATATTATACATACATATTGTACAACGTGTAAAATGTGTAAATACAGAGAACTGCAGAAAAATTTACCCTGAGTTCTTTAGAGGATTTACAAAAAAATCTATGAGAAACCAATCCCTTATCTGTCCTATAGGAGATAGACTGGGGGACCTGAAAGCACGGGCTTTCAACCATTGCAGCTGGGAGAGGGGGCAAGGGAGGTAGAGGTAGAAATCTTCCTTTTCTTTTGGGCGGCCGTTTCTACCTGGAAACTGGTCAGGTGGAAGAAGAGTGAGCTAGGGTATCGAGCCAGCTTTGCCCGCGGATCACACCGATGGACGAGAAGAGCGTGGAAAAAAAGTTGTTGCATATGAGCTGTGGTGGCTTTAACAAGACAATAAATATTGTGATTTGAATATAATTCGAGGTGTGAGATTGATTGATCTATCTCTGCTAGACTAGCTACTCCTCAGTGCACATCACTGTTCACAAATGACCAAGATCGTGAATGTGTGGTGACCTGACCTCCACATCCCCCAATATTCCTTCACAGTATAGTGTAATGAGCGAAGCATTACTTTTATAGTATTGATATGGGCATATTGGAGTACAGATCTAATATTTCTATTAATAGCCTATAGCTTAATGCAAAATCTTCTCATTTTGTTATTTTTTTGTGAATGTAAACCCATGTTCCACATTTTGTAAAGTAAATTCCTGATATTGCAGTTTCCTTTCCTCAGGCAAAATTTGCTGGCTGCATTCACTTTCTTATATTCGAAAAGTCTTTACCCCAATTTTTTTTAAGCTGAAATAATTAACATGCAGGGAAATCAAAATATAGGAATTGTTCTAATATGTACCTTGCATTATTTTTCCACATAGTCACCACAGTGGTTCAGACATTTGTCCCATTGCACCATTAGTTTCGAGGTACCGCTGTTGTTGAATTTGCCCGGTTGATCGTGAAACCACCGGTTTACAGGGTGCTTGTCCCTTACTCTATAGAAAACGAATAGCTCTTCGCTGCTCATACAATGTGGACGTGTTGAATACTACAGCCATCTTTGCAAACTGACAGCAGTGCCGTGCCGCGGAGCAGCCGAGAGTTAATGCTGGGCCCTTCCAAGAATAACCTATTGCATTGAATGTATATATCGGTTTCTCAGTCACACTAATATTTCAGCTGAAAAAGAATAGGGGCAAATACTTTTCGATTTGCTTTTGTACATCAATTAAGAAGGTGAATGAGCCATTCAAGTTCATGGAACATTTGAAATTCATATCAGAAAATTTTATAACAGTATTTATCGGAATCAACAAAAAATTCATACCAATCCATCCGTAATAAATATAAAATATTAAAATACTGACCAAGGCACAATTTATTGTATAAAAAAATAATATACACTAAAATGGTAACGTTTCCACCCTCTAACAGGGTCTTCTTCAGAGGAATATTCACACTGGAATGATGAAAAATAACAAAACATCATCTTATATATATACACACTCCCAGACAGGGTCAATACACAAAACAACATGAAGACACCAGTCCTTATCTTAGAACATTTCCTGTCAGGAATTCCTGAGTGTGGAATCTCCTGACAGGTAATTGACACTACTTGACAGGTGATTGACAGGTACCTGGTGAGAGTCTGTGCCTTATCAATTTCTCCACTAATGGACCTAGACAGATTCCTTATCTCCTGAACTCCTTCCCTCCTCTCTTCTTTCTTTGTTATTCTTCCTTCTTCTTTCCTCCTTCCTTTCTCTCATCCTTTCCACTCTTTCTAACACTCCTCTCCATTCCTTGTTGATTTTCAGCCCCCCATTCCAGTTCATTATTTCTTCTCCTTTTTTCTCTATTTCCTTGGCCTCTTTCCACTTTCTCACTATTCCTCTCTTCTCCCTTCCTATCTTCCTAGCCTTTTCCCATTCTATGTCGTGTCCTGTTTCTTTTGTGTGCTTGAATATAGCATTTTTCTCCCTCTTTAATCTTACATCATCCTTATGTTGCCGTAACCTGTCTTTCAGTCTGTTTTTTGTTCCCCCTATGTACACACTATCACATTCCTTGCACTGAACCTCATATATAATCCTCTCCTCTTTCTCCTCTCTGTTTTCTTCCTTCTTCTTGTTTGCTACCCTTAAAATGCTGCAGCCTCCCTTTCTGTATGTTTTTATCTGTCTAGGTCCATTAGTGGAGGAATTGATAAGGCACAGACTCTCATGGGGTACCTGCCAATCACCTGTCAGGAGATTCCACACTCAGGAATTCCTGACAGGAAATGTTCTAGGATAAGGACTGGTGCCTTCATGTTGTTTTGTGTATTGACCCTCTCTGGGAGTGTGTATATATAAGATGATGTTTTGTTATTTTTCATCATTCTAGTGTGAATATTCCTCTGAAGAAGACCCTGTTAGAGGGTGGAAATGTTACCTTTTTAATGTATATATTTTTTATACAATAAATTCTGCCTTGGTCAGTATTTTAATGTTTTATTAACATGGAAGCAAGGCTTAACAGTGTTATAATAAATATGATGGCACAGTGCATGAATTATTAAATATGTTTAGGTTTGTTGTAGTCACATCTTCAAAGCAATTTAACTTTTTCTCTTAGTCATTTATAATAACTGCTGCCATTTTTTTTCAGTGAATTTGGAAAGAATCCTATTATTACGAATTTTGTTGGTTCCCACTTGAGTGTTCGGAAGGTGGATGGTTCATTAGTGAACACTGCAGTTTCTCCATATCCAGCAGTACTTCATGGCTATGCTGCTGCTTCACGTTGGGATGATGCCATCAGGTTATGTCGCTTTGTGAAGGTACGTTGGTGATACTACACGATGCTCCAAAAATTTCCTGACTTTGGATGTTATAGCATAAACCATATCAAACACACAACTTTCGTTTTCCATCTATCCCTTGAGATATTTTTAATTCTTTACTGTGGCAGACAAATTTACAGGAATGCATATTTGTGTTTTGTATTAGTCTTATTTTGTGTCACTTTTCTGCTCCTTTTGGCTAATCGTGACAAAGAAGATGGTGCAGTCATTAGATAAAATTTAATATAATTCAGTAAATCATATTTTGAGAGTACCTTCTATGACCTTTTCAAGCTAATACTATCAATATATGTAGTACAGAAATATATATATAGGAAGTTCCGGGTAAGCATTGTCAATAGAATTAAAGCCACTTTCAAAGTATGGGAGCTTTCAGACTGAAGTGACAAGCGACATGTGTTGCTTTGAAACAAACCCTCAGTAAAGAAATGCAACCTTTTGAACTGAAGCGACACTCTTGTCAGTTGCATGTTGCTCGGACTGAGCTGTTTTCTCAATGGCATGCATCGAGTCGTCTCAGTCTATTGTTCACTCATGTGCAGTGAATGCTTTCTTATTGACTGAAGGGGCCCATGTTGCTTGACATGTTAATATGAACCCCTGATGTCGCTTGTTTTCTGTCGCATGTCACTTCAGTCTGAAATCTCCCCAAGATTTAATGTATTATTTCGAATATACATTGGTTATATAAACTTTTAAGAAGATGGAATTTCTGAAGGGACACCCATAAAGCAATAACAATGCTCAGGCCAAAATTCCAACATAGAACTTTTGATGGTGAGACTGTGAGTCAACCACTCAACATGCTCTGCCACTGAGGCTGAAAATTATCTAGTTTATATATAATTTTTTGACCTTCAGGTTAATCGTGATGGTGAGGATGTATGATAAATTGATTGTAATATAATTAAGCCTTGTTTCCATATTAAAAACACTAAGTTGAAAGGCTACCTCTTAAGTGTTTTTTATCTTACCAGGTATCCAAAAAAGTTTATGCCGTATTTTGCAGTGAGAAATAAAGACTCTGTAATTTCTGGCAAATGTGTTTTATTCAGCAAAATAAGCTCCTTCAGCTTGAATTACATGTTCCCAACGAGATACAAGCTTATAAATCCCACGTTTGTAAAAGTTCTAGTCCCTAGAAGCAAACAATTGCCCTATGATCTGCGTGACATCATCACGGTTTCGGAACTGTTTCTCACGCAAATGGTTATCCATGGCCAAAAACAAGTAAAAGTCGGATGGGGCAATGTCCGGGGAGTAAGGAGGATGAGGTAAAATTTCTCAAACAAGTGTGTTGATTACCTCCTTGGTTGCTTTCGCTGTATGATGTCGAGCGTTGTCTTGAAGAAGGATCACTCCTTTCCTGTTGACTAGAGCTGGCTGCTTCGGACGCAGTGCAGCTGCAACCCTTTTCAACTGAGACGAGTACACCTCGGATGTGATAGTTTTACCATGCTCTAGCAATTCAAAGTGCACAACACCAGCGCTGGTCCACCAAATACAGAGCAGTACTTTCTATTGATAAATGTTTTCTTTGGGGGTCAATGCAACAGAACCACGGGACGAACAATGATGTTTTCTTTTGCGGTTACTGTATAACACCCATTTCTCATCACATGTCAATATCTGGTCCAGGAATGGGGCTTTCCTGTGGCGTGACAGCAATGATGAGCAAATGGTGAGCCGCTGGCGTTTGTTTTCTTCGGACAAAATGTGAGGAACCCACTTAGTGAGCTTCCAAGTCTTCCCAAGGTTGTGCAGATGCAATCGAATGGTTTCCTCCGACACTCCAAACCCTTGTGCAAGTTCTTTCAACGTTTGCTGTGGATCACGCTCGATGGTCTCTTTCAGCAGGGCTTCGTCGATAGTGGCGTGGCGTCCAGCTCGAGGCTTGTCCTGGAGGCTCTCATCGCCCGATGCAAATCGACTGAACCACTTTCGCGCTGTGTGCTCACTCACTGATGCCTCTCCAAACATGGAGCATATCTTTCGAGCAGCGGCTGCAGCATTGCTGCCCAATTTGAACTCACGTAAACACGGCCGTAAAACGTCCTTTGACACTGACATGTTCCCTTCAGGATTGTAGTTCCTACAGACCTGCTGTCTATGCGACCGACACGCCTCCCAACTCTGCACTGACTGACAGTTGCCGGGAATGTAAACTTCTGACGTCATCCAGACAGGGTTGTCGACACATGCCGTTTGACTTTCACTTTTCGCCAGCGGTACAAACTTTTTTGGATACCTGGTAATAAACTGCCTTGGTCAGCAACTTAGTGTTTTTGATAAATTGATGTAAAATTATTTTTATTTTGAACCTCTAATGCTGAAGATAGGAGCTATTATTTGTTACTTAAAAAAAAAAAAAAAGTGTTCCCCTGTGCTTAACACCATGCCCCGAAGGCATATAGGGGGTGTGGGGGTAACGCCCCACACTTTCTTGATCCGGTCGTGAGTGGGGGTGATGTGATCAGCATCATCCCTGACCGCCTTTACCCCCCAGGGTTTCCCCCAGGTACCCATGTAATTTGACGCTGGGTGGGTGCCGGAGCCACTTCCAACGTTAGAAAAGTTCTTGGATTTGAACCGGCCGGGGATCGAACCCGGGACCTTTAGCATGGTAGTCAGATGCGTTGCCGACTGAGCCACCGTGGCCAGTAGTTAGTAGTCCTACCTAATCAGGAGCATTGTGCTGTTTGACTAGCAATAACATGAGTTAACAGTTGTCAAGTAAGGTAACTTGTTCTTTTTTCAGGATGACATGATGTGGGCTTGTCTAGCAGCAATGGGCACTCATGCAAAAGATTTGAACACTGCTGAAGAAGCATATGCTGCTATTGATGATATGGACAAAGTTACTTACATACAGTACATTAAGGCAAGTAGTATCAGTTATTTATAAAACAGCATGCAGTAAACATTATTCAAATCCTTACATTCATGTGCACAGGATGGTTGCAATAGTGTTCAATCATTTTATTTATATGCATTTCCTCTCACTTCACTCATTTAAGCATCCATTTTAAGTGATATCATAATGTGACATCATTTATTTATTTATTTATTTATTTCACCTATAACAGAGCTTTCGCTCCAATTACAATAGGCTTACACACACATATATATATATTTTAAACAATTAAAAAATTATAATTCCAACAATACAAAAACAATAGAAGAAAAAGGAGAGCAAAACTACAATAATCGTTTCATAAAGAATACCAGCACAAGTATTCTAGAGAACATAAATCCAAAAATGATTTTCACTGAAGTAGAACAAGGTACATATCTATATATAGACTGAGGCATTTATAACTATACACATGTAAATACTCATATATAAACAAATATACACAGCAAATGTCAGCAAATATTGCTGAGAATACTTTTCTGGAGAACTGACCAATGTTTTCTCAGAATAAAACCCTGGAAACTATACAGAAATGCAAAATTGTCAAAAAGTAAACGTTTGTTTTAAGTCATCTTTGTACACAGACAGGCTAATGGACATTTCCACTCAATTTTTTTTACAACGATTTTAAAAACTACACCCTGGAAAAATTACCCCTGCAAGTTCTCGCCTTTCTCTGCGTCCAGTTTAAGGCAGAAACGAGACTTTCAAAGTTGCGAGGCTAGCGTTGCGCTGAAAACACACCGCCGCCATGTTACTACGTCACTCCTTAGGGAGAGCTCGTTTGTCGTCTGCTTCGAGCGTCCAGTTCCGGATGGGTATCCCATGGTGAGCTAACACGTGCAGCAGTTTTACAAATCTGTACCGATTTAAATAATGGAAGAATGAGCGATAGGAGAAAGGGAAGCTATGCTTTGTAATGATCATTCTTTTATGAAATATCCGTGCTGCTCACGTGCAAGATAAATTAAAGGGTTCAGCTGAATGTGTGTTCTCAGGCCATGCGAAAAATATTGCTTATAAAATTGGTTGCTGACCAGACACTCAAAAATATTTTTTAAACTTATATTTATCGATATTTACCGTAACCTATGTAGTGCAAAATAGGAATTTTCACATTCTTCACTTTATTTATAAAGCCTATTTAACTTTCTTTTCCATGAAGCAATTTCAGTTTGTGTTCCATTTCTGTTGCGCAAATTATGATCAAATATTTTTGTGCAGATAAGAGAAAATACACTGAGAAGATTACATTAGTTGCACAGTACATATCTATAATTAGTTTATGTATAATTATTACAAGGAAATAATGTGTATAACCATGGGCGTATTTAAGGGGGATTCAACGGGTCCAACCCCCCCTCTTCTTTTGGTTCACTAAAATTACCAGTTTCCTTCATCTATCCGCTTGTTCATAAAAAAATTCCTTCGGAATTATTTCATTCTCTTAAATTAGAAACATATAGGACGGGATACGGATGGGAAGGAAATTTCGGTAATTCCACACACCAGATGGGACTGCAGACCAATATCTGCAATTTCCTGATAGTTTCGGAATTTCTGCGATAAGAAACTGCATTGAGACTATCAAATCAGTTATGTTTCCCCCTCGAATCATATTAAAGAAATTCGGTTCTTAAAAACGTAATGACACAAGATGAACAGAAAATTATCAATACTTCGTGCCTACAAACACACCACTTTGTCGGGTCCAACATCCCCTCCCCCCATACTCCCCAACAAGCTTCCGGCCAGCAGTGTCACTTACGAAATAAAGCAACTCTAATCATACCAAAAGTTGATCCTTCCTTCGCCCCCCCCCCCCCCTCCGTGAACTATATATATGCCCAAGTGTATAACAATATTTCATACTGAAATGGTACAATATAATTATTTTGAATTTTGTACTGCGAAAAAAGGTGCCTCATCTCGTTACCCCGAACGCATTAATTGGTTGGTTCACAACTTCACCACTAAGGATCCTATCGAGACGAGACATGGCAGCCTTGGTCTCGTTCTCGTTGAGAGTTGTAAATGTCTGTCTCGTGTTTATTTGTAAATGTCTCATTGACAGTCTCGTCTCAATTTATAAACATCCGTCTTGGTTTGGGAGGGCAATTCTCGTTCTCGTCTCAAGTCTAGAAAAATATAGAATTAACAACGTATGCAGAGGCTTATCATTATAAATACAAAAAAAACTTTCTTAACATTTTTTTGTTATTATTATTATTATTTTGACTCCTCGTTTCGACGGTACAGCCCTCGAAAACTAAATATTATCCTGCTGATATATGCAAACCAAACGGCAGATTCAGAATTACCAGGAATGACTGGTGTTGTAATTATTATACACAAAATTCATGATTTATCTGAGGAAGTCGCATGTTCCATGTTTGACACTCGACTGGGCATGACTGTTTCCTTGTGAGTGACATTTCATTGAACTGGAAATTGTTACATGGGAGGATGTTTGCTCGAGACGTTGGGGACAGCTAGGAGGATGCTTCTATTGTTAATGTTAGTGTTGCTTACGAGACGAGACATTTTCCGTCTCGTCTCATAAAAGGAGATGGGACAAGTGAATGTTTTCGAAATGAGATGGGACAGAAGAAAAAGTTCGTCTCTTATCATGGCAGGTTGGGTGATACTTAGATTGTGCAGTTGGTGGTAGTGTGTGTGTGTGTGTGGGGGGGGGGTGTACTCCTGCACCCCGACTTCGAATACTGCTTGTAGTTCTTCATTGTAGTGATTAGCCAAAAGTGGGATGAAATGTGATGTTAGAGATGATACATAATAAATTAACCATGCGTTCTCATCGTTGCGGTTAAACAAAGTGAACGGAAAAGCGACGTAAAAGTAGGCTAAATACAAAAATTTGCAATATATATATTAACTAAAGAAAACTGTCATTTACTGCAGGAAATTTAAAAACTCACCGTAACTTTTTATACCGTATCACCTCTTATATTGCAGAAATTGGCGTGTAAACCAATGTGTTCTAAAAGTATTATCTTAAAATTTGTGAAGAAAATATTATGACGAAAATAACTGTAATTCCAGAAAAGGCATTCCTATAACGTTAAGTTCTTGCCAGTCAGAACTAACCTATGTATTTGCAATGAACAAGGCTGTTCACGTGTTCAGCCATTGATTGTTACAAGGTTTGCTTTGTCTCCCTAATGGGAAAACCCTCTACCGAGTGGCTGAATTATAGTAAATACTACTATACTGCTAGGGTATAATTCATCTCCAAGAAATGGAGCACAAATTTTTGCACTGGAAGTTGTAAGATACTTGTTTTACACAGTAACAAGTGAATATGCTGTCGCTTCCGCTGCTCATGCTAAGTTGACGGGACGAGCAGAAGCCCCGCCTGCACGCATTTCTAAGTGATGACGTCAGACGACCTCCTGTCTGTGGAGAGGACGTTTTCAAATCCGTGACGTAGGAGGTGAATTTCAGCGGTGTTTGAAGGCGTGTTTCTCGAGAACCGAAACAAATATCGCCGAGATATTTTGCACATCTCATGTTTGTGTCATTCTCTGTAAAATGACATGTCAAAGTGGAAATGTCCATTGGGACTGGACCTACATTTTTATGTGGGATCCAAGCTACTGTGTGTCTCCATTTGGGATCGAACCCAGAACCCCTTGATTATACCACATTTGTTACAACCTGCCCGCTTCCCACGCTTGCTGATTGCTGGCTTTTCTAGCAGAAACAATGCGGCATTGCTGCCTGCAGACCGGGTGAACGCCATGCTGGGGAAAGCCGAAGCCAGGCTGTGAATAAAGTACGCAGAAATGCACAAATATACACAATTCCCCTTCATGAATGTTCCAGCTAAGATGACACTAAACACAAAAGGACACAAGCAAATATCACCAGAATAAATTCTATCCTGGATATTTTAAAATGCACACTAATCAGCACCACGCTTACAAAACAAGCTTCTTCAATAAGACACAAACAAAACACGTGAGTTAGACCGCAACATGGCAACAGTGTTTACGTAAGCACCTCTCTTCTGTCTTCCATTCGCTCCTCGCTGCCCAACAGATTACTTTTTCCTCGTTTCTCATTGGCACCAAAACTGTCGAGTGATCGCTAGCGCGGGAAACGGGACAGGTTCTAACAAACGTGGTATACAAATCAACAGCATTACCAGTAATTGCCAATTTTGATTTGCAACAGTGTCTTTGATAAGGGACAAAATATTATACATTAAGGAATTTTTTACTGCATAATACTTTGGTTTACTGGATTTCTTTGATCTATTGTTGTAATCCTGAATGTTTTCTAATTTCATTTACATTGTTACATCTTTAAATTATTCTTTGCTGTTCTTTGAGTGAAAGAAATAAGAAAGGTACTATCACGAATAGTACATTCTTTAATGTTAGCATGTGTAGTGTAGACATATGAAAATCAAGTCAATGTACTTTGTGTTTAATGTATTAATGTATAATGTATATGGTTGAGTGGAAGGAAAGGCTCTGTGCAGCCTTAACTCCACCATTTTAAATAAGATGTTAATAAATAAAAATTAATATAAAATTAATGGCTCTATTGTCGCATAGTCTATCTACCTGAAGCATTTGAACAGTTTTTAATGAGCATTTTCATCATTCCTACGCCAGAATGTTATCCACTTAACCCTAATTAATAGAAAAGGAGTTTGTTAAAAGCAGCTCTGACTACCTTACTTTTTGGCATTATGCATATTGAACACATGGCACATGTCAGAGATCATGTAAGCTGATTAGCAAAGTGGTGAAAATCAAACTCCAAAAGTCCGATCTATCACTTTTGGCAGTTATGTAAATCCCATAATTGTCATGTATTATAATTATTCACTTCTTCACTTTTCTCCGTAGGAAATTCCAGTTCAAGAAGCACGCATAGCAGAAATGACAGCTCTCGCAGGCAACATTCAGGATGCTGAGGGAATAATGCTGCAGAATGGGTTGATTTTCCGTGCAATCATGATGAACATTCAGATTCATAATTGGAACAGGTACTGCTTTTTTCCCTAGTTTGCAGGCACATGATTGGAAAACTAGTCACTATTATTATTGAAATATTTAGATAACCACTAAGTATGGATGTTTGATTATTTTCACATTAAAACTATGTGAAACCATTTTTCTACTGATCTGATATAAAATTTCAAATGTCTCATGAGGAACCTGAATGTTTTCATTAACCTTCTTAATTGAAAGGCCTGAGGGTAGAACATGGTAAGTGACATTTTGGTCATCATTAAGTTACAAAGTTCGCATATAATGGCGATGTCATGCAATTTGTATGGGACTCATTGAATGCTTGGCATAGGGATGTGACGAACTCATCGCCCAGTGACTTGTTCACTGCAGTTAGTCAACCAACAGAGTGAAATGGTCAACATTTTGCTCTGTTGGGATTTACAGAGCTGTCCTGTCATGGCTCTATGAGCATCCCACAATCGGCAGAAGTGGGGTATGGTTGGTGGACTACAATGTGATCCTCCCAGCTAGATCCGAGGGATCCGCTGACCAACGACAGGTGTGGTCCTCCATTCATATTGGGGGTTAGGCGTAGAGCTGACAACTCTGCACTGTAAAAAGACATGTCAAGAAACAGCAATGAATGTTCCCAAGGTAAAATATTCCGGAAGTAAAATAGTCCCCCATTCGGATCTCCGGGTGGGGACTACTTTGGGAGGTCCCTGGACTAAGGATACGATCTACATTAGGAATAAGGATATTAAATTAGCCACCTGGAATGTTCTGAGCCTTTACTCGCCTGGGGCATTTCAGTGTACAGTTAATGAGATAGTTAAGTATAAATTAGATGTAGTAGCTGTCCAGGAAGTTAGGTGACCAGGAGAAGGGAATTGTAAAACTAAAAATTTTACTTTTTTCTATGGTGGTACTGAAAATCATAATTTTGGAACAGGATTTTTCATAAATAATAGAATTATCTCGACACTTAAAACAGTAGAATTTATTAATGATAGGATATCATATGCAGTTTTACATGGTAGGTGGTGTAAAATTATTTTAATAAACATACATGCTCCAACGGAAGATAAAGATGATAATACTAAAGGTGATTTTTATACAGAGTTAGAACAGGTCTTTGATAAATTTTCTCAGTATGATATGAAAATTCTGTTAGGTGACTGTAATGCACAGATTGGCAAAGAAGAGACATTTAAACCCACGATTGGTAAAGAAAGTCTTCATGAATTAAGTAATGATAATGGTATAAGATTGATTACTTTTGCAACCTCAAAGAATTTAATTGTGAAAAGTACAACTTTTAAACATAAAGATATCCATAAATATACCTGGTCTTCTCCAGATGGTAAAACTCATAATCAGATAGATCATATTCTCATTGATAAGAGAAGGCATACTAGTATAATTGACGTTCGTACACATAGAGGTGCTGACTGTGCCAGTGACCATTATTTAGTAATTGCTAAATTAAGAGAAAGACTCACAGCGATATATCATAAGCAACAAAATCTAAAAGTTCTAAAATTTAATATAGGAAAATTTGCTGATGAAAGAATTAAGAAATTAAATTGTCAAATAGATTTGATGTTTTGCAGGATTTAAATGATGATGAAAATATAAAAGAAACAGACGTAAATAAGAATTGGGAACACATACCTAATGCAGTAGAATCAGCAGCTAAAGAAAGTATAGGATACCATAAACCAAGAAAAAGTAAGCCATGGTTTGATAATGAATGTCATAATCTAATAGAAATAAGGAATCAGGCTAGACTTAGGTGGTTAAATAACTGTGATGATACAAATCTAAGCAATTATAATAGAATAAAGTGAGAAGTTAACCGCACGTTTTGAAGTAAAAAAAGAGATTACTTGAAAAGCAAAATTAATGAAATTGAAACAAACAGCAAAAACAAAAATATCAGAGATTTATATAAAGGTGTAAATGAATTTAGAAAGGGGTGGCAACCTAAAGTAAACTTGATAAAAGATAAAGACGGTGATTTTCTAGCTGAACCAAGTGATATTCTAAATAGATGGAAGAACTACTTTAATGACCTTTTAAATGTTCATGTAGGAGATAAATCAGAAGTAAATGAAGTGCACACAGCAGAACCCTTAGTTCCAGAACCTAACTTGACTGAAGTTAAAGATGCTATTAAAAGGCTAAAGAATAACAAAGCACCTGGCATTGATTTAATACCAGCCGAGTTAATTAAATATGGTGGAAATTCATTAATATGTGAAATTCATAAATTAATTTGTTTAATATGGAATAAAGAAGAAATCCCTCAACTGTGGAAAGAATCCATAATTGTTCCTGTGTTTAAAAATGGTGATAAAATGAACTGCAATAATTACCGTGGAATTTCTCTACTCTCAACAACATATAAAATATTATCTAACATTCTTTTAACAAGACTAACCCCATATGCTAATGAAATTATAGGTGATTATCAATGTGGATTTAAACATAACAGATCAACTACAGATCAAATTTTTCACATCAGACAGACACTGTAAAAAAAGTGGGAATATAACCAAAATGTCCATCAGCTATTCATTGATTTCAAAAAAGCATATGATTCTGTCAAAAGAGATAAATTATATAATATATTAGTCGAGTTTGGAATACCTAAGAAGCTTGTTAGTATGATAAAAGTATGCACCAGTGAAACAGAAAGTAAAATTCGTGTGGGTATTAATGTGTCTGACAAATTTACAATTCATGATGGGTTAAAACGAGGAGATGCATTATCTCCATTGCTCTTTAATTTTGCCTTAGAATATGCTGTTAGGAAGGTAAAAGAAACTAACGAAGGACTAAAATTAAATGGTGTGACTCAGTTGTTAGCATATGCAGATGATGTAGACTTACTAGGGGATGACAAATACAATTAAGAATAATGCTAAAATATTTTTCAAAACTGCTAAAGAGATAGGTTTGGAAGTTAACAAAGAGAAAACTAAATATATGCTTACAGGCCGAAACCAAGTGTTAGGTAATAATCAAAATCTAATTATTGATAACAACTCGTTTGAACCAGTTTCCAAATTCAAATACTTAGGAGTAATATTAACAAATGAAAATTATATTAAAGAGGAAATAAAAAGTAGGCTTAATTCAGGAAATGCATGTTATTTTTCTCTTCATAAACTTTTGTCTTCTCGTTTTATATCTAAGAAACTAAAAATTAAAATATACAAAACAGTAATTTTGCGTGTAGTATTATATGGGTGTGAAACTTGGTCCCTTACATTGAAAGAGGAACATAAATTGATAGTATTTGAAAATAAGATCCTTAGGAAAATATTTGGACCTAAAAGGAATGAGGAGACAGGTGAGTGGAGAAGGTTACATAATTTAGAACTACATAATTTGTATTCATGTCCAGATATTATTAGAATAATTAAATCAAGAAGACTTAGGTGGGCAGACCATGTTGCACGAATGGGAGAGGATAGAGGAGTTCACAGGATTCTTGTTGGGAAACCTGATGGTAAGAGACCTGTAGGAAGGCCAAGACGAAGATGGAGGGACAACGTTGAGATGGACCTAAGGGAAATCGGTAGGGATGGAAAAGAGTATATAGATCTTGCTCAAGATAGGGACAGATGGAAGGCCTGTATTGCTGCAGCCATGAACCTTCAGGTTTAAGAAGGCTAGAGAGTTAGTTAGTTAGTTAGCTCATTGAATGCTTTTGAAATTGATGAACACTACATGAAAACAATTTATCTACAGTATAGCTTCTAATAAACTTAACGCTTAATAACCTCAATAATGACCAAAATGTCACTTAATATAGGTTACCAGGTGGCTGCAATAGTTTGACTATTTTCTTGACTAAACTACAACATATGAAGTATTGTTTATATAAAATCTGTGGTGTGTTTGGGAAAGAATGAGGAATGAGTAAGTGTAAACATCAGCATGAGCTGGAATGCAAAAGTAGCGTGAGAGCAAAATGTGGTAAGGATGTTGATGTAGTGGTGAATGATCAAAGTTGTACAGGAAAGAGAGTGGGAAGATCAGCTTGAGACAGGAAAGAGGGAACATCGATGAGACAAGAAGGTCCCTTCAAAACGAACCAACCTAGCACTTTAAGAAGTGTCTTGTCAGCGACTGAATTCAGGTTTCATCATTATGGTTTATCTTTCATACACTTAGTTTTCATAAATTTATCAGTGTTCATTCAACCCATTTTTTCAAGGATGATTAACCACTGAATACACCCTCTTTAAAGGAATCTAATTAACCTCCTGCTGCCCTTCCCAGTTTTAAGAAAGGCTTCTAAATATTAACAAAATTACAGAATTCTACATGCAAGCTATTTTCAGAAATCTTGGATTGGTAAAATTATAGGCAATTTTATCAATATGTCTGTATTTTTTGTTGCTGATGAGGATGAATGAGAAACATATAACATTAATAATGGCATAAACACAACAATACATCCTTCCTTTGACCAGGGTTCAAATCTGGGATCTCTGGCTTCACAGCACATGATGCTGACTGCTCTGCTGTGGAGGATGCCTGTGTTTAGTGATATCAGTAGAATGCCAGTTAATCTACCCATTCCTAAAAATGTAACTACAGATTAAGTACTAGAGGAAGATGGAGTAAAATAGAAATATTACAACACGCATTCAAGTCTCTATCTTATTTCTAGTTAGAATACTCTTTGAAGGAAATTAATGCAGCAGAACTCCGATTTTACATTCCCAGATTTTACATTTTCTTGCATTATACATTCAATCTTGATGGTCCCAACATAAAATGTTGTAAAATCGATTTTACATTTTCCTGCGTTTTAAGTTTTTTCAGCTTGATCCCCTGAAAAACGTAAAATCAAGTTTCTACTGTATTGAGACCTAAATAATCAATACTAAATTAGTATAAAATTGAACTTACTTACGTGAGTGAGTATGAGATTTTGAAAAACAATTTAAGACATAAAGAAAAACACAGTTATTGTAGGGTAATAGTAAAGTTGTAGTTACAGTTGACAAAGTTAATGTCATATCAATCAAATCTTTAACATCTTCATCCAAACAGCAGAAAAAACAAACTTTTTGTTGTATTCCATATAGTTAGAAAGTATGCAAAAATAAGAGATAGATGAGTTTTAAGTGTAGCCCTATAATACTAAATTTAAATAAATGAAACAAACCATATACAGTAAAAGCAGTGCTTGACCCAAAATCAACCAGACAAAAGTTCTATGTTCATGTCATGTTATTTGTGTCAGTATATATTAGTGAATCTGCTACTAAACAGATATAACACAGATAAAAAATGTGTTCCTTTGAACATTCATATGAAGGACATTTCATAATGTTCTTCAGGGTTAGGATAATTTATTGCAAGAAGAGTATTTCACTTACTGCAACAAAACAAGCACCAGAGACTGAAACAGTTTATTTTCATGCCTACAAATGTTCAGTATGTGCACCCTGTGTGACATGGCAGACATCGACACAATATTCCGGTTGGTGCCATACCCTTTCCAACATAGGTTTCTTGATAGCGTTTACTGCTGTGTTGATGCACCCTTTTACTGTAATTCGTCGATATCATGTGGCAGTGGTGGGACAAACAGTTTGTCTTTACCTAACCCCACAAAGAGAAGCCACAATGTGTGAGTTCCAGTAATCTTGTTAGCATGAGGTATTGGTTATCTTCAGTCTCAACCTATCCAATGCCCTGGTAGCTCTTGTGTTTACTTAATGACAGACTTTATGGTGGAAGTGAGCTGGTCATCATGCAATTGGGGCACAAGACACGATTTTAACATATCCAGGTATGCCAATCCTGTTACTGTTCTCTCTGTGAAACAGAATGACTTGTACATGTATTCACAGGAGATGGCACAGAACACGTTCATGTTTGGGGAATAGTGCATATGCTCTGCAAAGGTACGTGGGTTTTCACTTTCCCATATGCATACATTCTGGTGATTTATTTGTCCACTGGTATGGAATGTGACATCAGTAAAAATTATCGTGCCTACAAAAGCTTCAATCTTTTCCAGGAACTCACAACGAAAGTCATACTGACACCTGTGATCGTCATTGGTAGGGTTTGAAGCACAAATATTTACAAAGAACCACACAGTTGTATTTGATATATCTAGTTCTGTAGCTGCATGTGCTTCTGGCTATGCAGAAAATGATGCAAATGTTCTCCATGTCTTCTTTTGAGTAGTAGACGGGCAATCAGTTTATTTGCCTTACACATGCAACCTGTTTTACTAAACTGTTTATACCACACATGAATTGAATTGTCACTAGGTGCATCCGTACCAAATTTCAAACAAAGTACACATTGCACAGTGAGTGCAGACTTCGTTACATAGAATTCCAACATTCAAATGATTTCTCAACAGGTGTAGTAGCCATTTTTACAAATGCACTAAACTAGCTCTGCAGAGCAGTGGACATATGAACTACAGTGTGACGGCATGGGCAAAACAACCTGTTTGAGTTCCTGTTTTGACTGTTGCTGGTTTTGTTGCTGTTGTAGCCACATTAGAAGCATATAATTCAATGTACATACTTGTTTGTTGTTAAATGTGTGTGTGTATCTTAAATATATGTTTAATATATTTTTTAGGGCCTTAAATTTGGCAATAAAACACAAAACCCATGTGGATACTGTTCTCTTCTATCGTAAGAAGTATCTTAATGGATTGGAAATGGAAGAAAAGAATGAAAATTTCTTGAAATTCAAGAAAGAGGTAGGCTTGCATGTTGTCAGTAAATAGAGGATTGATTAGTGTATAATAGTTTCATCTGTGGCATTAGGTTCTTACTGAAATAAATTAACAAACTTCAGGTATTTGTTAATTGTGTATGTCTTTATCGGTGTCTTAACAAGGAGTTTCATATTGTAGTTTATTTAACAACATTAAATAAATTTGAAAATTGCCCGAAAGACATTGAAAAATCAGGGAATTTGTTTTACCAAAATAAGTTGGAACTGTGTAATATCTACAGACTTCTGTCATTTGTATTTTTGTAAAAACAATATTCCTCAAGAGTTGAATACAATATAATTTGGATTGTTGTTATACACAGTATACATCTGTGAATCTTTCTGACTATTTTTAGAAGTCATCTCTCTTTGTTTTTGTTTTTTTAGTTATTGTTTAGTTTCATTGCTATAATATTAGTAAAACAGATTGAACGTTCAATTAAATACTGTTGAACTGTTTCAATCACTGTGATTCTGCTTTTCTTGAATTTTTTTTCCATCGCATTGTGGTTTCTACAAACACAGGAAACTTTGTGTGGAGAAAAGGAAGTTTGATCTTCTGACAGATCTTCACTTGAGGGAAGAGACATTACATTTATAATGTAAGCCAGATAATGATTACAGTCCAGAGATGTAAATTGTTCTAGTAAACAAGATTGTTAATATTCCACATGTGAGATCTATATTTCTTCTTGTATACAGGTTGTCCATAAAGTCTCACCCCACCCTGGGTATTGTCGGAACGGCGGCTGTAAATAGGAAGAAATGGCAAAACACGTATTCCAGGGGAAACATTTTGAGGCCAACCATTCCCTACCCGGGCCCCCCCACAAGTGTGTAGACTGGGGTCGACTCAATTTTACAAGTAGCAAGGGGGTCGAAGAATGTGTCGTTTGAAAGGTCTTATCATATCAACAATAATACAGCAAATCCGGGATCTGTACATAACTCCAATTGACAATGGCATGAACTCAAATGTGGAACATGACCAGCATTGGATAGGACTCCAACTCCTACAGTAGTAATCCTACACAACAGTGGGAGCTGGAAAAATGTTCCTACACTGTATCATGATTTGGAGATATCCTAGCAGTGTCTACAACTACGTACACCTTCCCATCCCCCAAGAGATGGCAAGCATCCGTACACAAAACCGCATATCATCGTGCCCCCTTAGATTGCTAGCAGGAGAACACGGACCGACCTACACAATGGCAACTCAAGGCAAATGGTGAAGGAGGCACGTAGTTACAAGTACAATGTCAACTGAAGGCAAATGTGGGGGGGTTACAAGATGTTACAACACGTACATCACTAAAAGTCAAATTGAGCTTACCTACTATTTACAGAAGATGTTCGAAATGAGCCCCATTCACTTCTTGGCAGTAGAATAGACGAGTATGAAATGCACGTCGCACTTTGCTGAACGTGTCTGCTAAAATGTCTCTACAGGCTGCTATTATTCTTTGTTGCAGATTAGCAAGACTACTAGGTTGTGTTTTGTACACAACAGATTTAAGGTGTCCCCAAAGGAAAAAAATCGTTAGGAGACAAATCAGCCGATCTTGCAGGCTATTGGATGTACCACGACAGCCTATCCACCTATTGGGATAATGTTCATTCAAGTACTCATGGGATAATGTTCATTCAAGTACTCATGTATGTCCCGGCTGTAGTGTGCAGGACATCCATCTTGCTGAAAAACGATATTGTCCGCATCAAATTCAGGCACACCGTTGACATCGACCGAGTTTTCTACAAGGTCCGTTACCAAGGGATCCACTGTGTCACGTGGAATTTGCAGGTACAGATTACCGTTTAAATCACCATTAAGAAATAGGGGTCCAATTATGTGGTTTCCTAAAATACCTGCCCACACATTAACCTTCTCAGGTCTTTGCGTATGGCCTTCCCTCACAACATTGTGATTAACATCTGCGCATACTCAAACATTGTGTTTATTAACACAGCCATTTAGGAAAAGAGAACTTTCATCACTGAAACAGATGTTGTGTAAGAAGTTCTCGTTATTAGCAATCCTGTCACACATAATTTCGCAAAACTCAATTCATCTATCAAAATAATCATCTCTTAGTTCTTGCTTTATCTGCATTTTGTAAGGATGAAATTTGTGTAATTTTAATACCTGACAGATAGAACTCCGTGGAATGTTACTTGCTTCTTTTATTTGTCTGAGAGACGTTTCAGGGTTTACAGTCATGCATCCTATAACTTTCAACACTGTTGCCTCATTGGTGTGAGGTCGTCCTGGACATCGTCTGTCATTGACGCTTTGCATTTCACAATTTTTTCACAAGGTCTGAAACATACTTATGGTCAATACTAGGGCATTGGGGATACAATTCGTTAAAGTGTCTAGCAGTGACACTGTAGTTTCTGCCACATTCACCGAAAATAGAAAGATAATTTCCACTTTGTCTGCGCCAGAATGTGCCCTTCCAGCACCATTAATTTTTCTCGTCGTTGCAAACACTTTAATCACCAACACACACACACAAACAGAACCATGGTAACGGAAGATACAGGAAACACGTTAGTAGAACACAGTGTGTACGACACTACAACTCTTCTACGTCCAGTATTTCAAAGTCACTTCAAACTTTTGCGGTCTGTTTGCTTACAAGAACACAAGCAGAATGGTCCTGTTGAATCTTCGTCGCAGTAGTAACACTGATAACTTGGTCTGGTTTGATACTCCATCTGCATTCTCCTTCAAACAAGTGAATGGGGCTTATTTCAAACATCTTCTGTAAATAGTAGGTCAGCTCAATTTGACTTTTAGTGGTGTACATAACCCCCCCATTTGCCTTCAGTTGACATTGTGCATGTAACTACGTGCCTCCTACACCATTTGCCTTGAGTTGTGATTGTGCATGTTGGTCCGTGTCGTCCTGGTAGCAATGATGTGTCATTTTGTGTACGGACGCTTGCCATCTTTTGAGGGGGGGGGGGTACGTATTTGTAGACTCTGCTAGGATATCTCGGAATCACGCTACAGTGTAGGAACATTTTTCCAGTTCCCACTGTTGTGTAGAATTACTACTGTAAGAGTTGGAGTCCTGTCCAATGCTGGTCATGTTCCCCATTTGATTTCACGCCATTGTCAATTTGGAGCTAGTAGAGACCTCGGATTTGCTGTATTATTGTTGTTATGATAAATAAGACCTTTCAAACGACATACATATTCTTCGACCCCCTTGCTATTGAAAAAAATGAGTCGACCCTAGCGTACCCCCTTGTGGGGGGCCCGGGTAGGGAATGGTTGGCCTCAAAATGTTTCCCCCTGAACATCATGGAATACGTGTTTCGCCATTTCTTTCTATTTACAGCCGTTCTGACAATACCCAGGGTGGGGTGAGACTTTATGGACACCCTGTATATTGTTGCCTGTATTTTTTTACCAGTTACTACAAGCATGTAGAACTTTTTATTGTTTGGTTTGTAGTAACTGTAAAATATTAGAAAGCAGGTCCTAATATTGAAAAGTACATTGATATGATCAAAAATTTTATAATAATATGCACTGCCGTAGGTAGATCGTTGTTTTTCATGTTGTGCGAACAGTAATCTGTATATTTGTAGTTTTCAAGTTCTTGCAGAGGAACATTCTGCAGAAATGTTACCAAAACTGTTACAACTGTAATATCTGTAGTTTGAATGAAAGAAACAAAATCTTTGAATTAATAGTAGCTGTTTTTTTTATTACAGGTGCAGTTAGATGCCGAGAGCATATACAACAAAATCCAAATGGAGTATCAAAAAGAGAGAGAAACAAGTAAATAAGATAGAGAACTGTTGAAAAGAACTCAGGAATTATTTCCATCCATAATGTCAACACTTTCTTAAGGTGTAACATTACATTTGTGAGTTAAGATATTGAATAATGTTTATTTTTATAATTAGGTCCATAGTAGAAAAACAAACAAAAAAAACCCTTGCTCTTCTATACGTGAAACATTTCAACTGAGCCTACCTACAAATCGTACAATGAGAACACAGAATGGATCTTTTAGTGATGTGCAAGACACTTCAAATGTAGAATATGTTTATTATTTTCAGGATTTAATTTGTTATCAAAAGCTGTGTCATCATGCTTTATAGATTGTTAATTTCTGCATGTTTTATTGTTACTGTGGTAATTTAATTCTGAACACTAATAACAAACCTTAAGTGTGACTTGCACTTTCACATATACTGTATTCACAAATGGCAGAAACATATTCTAGATCTAAGAAGACGAAAGAAAATAAGCTATCGGTGCAATTTCAAATGAAGGATTAGAGCAGGGGTCTCCCTGATGACGAAATGTTAACTTCGTTGGATTGTAATCAAAAGTGTTCTGGGTTCAATATCTGCTGGAAGTGCATAGTGGTTTGGATCCCATTTTAAACTGTAGGTCCAGTCCCGATTAATTTATCTGTACATAAAGTGGACTTAGAACAGCCTTCAAGATTAGAGAAGAGATGCCAAACTGTTGATAACAAGTAACTCAGAGATATTTTCAGTAGTTTTTGGCCATATATTGCAGGTACTGGCAGAAACCTTAGGAAATTCTTGCAATGTCATTTCTTTATGTTGGTTGCTGTTTCACCAGCTCTGTTAGTACAGGGTATCCAAATGTCTGTAATCAAAGACAGTTTTATAGAAGCTGTTCAAAATGGCCCCCGTTATTTGTAATGCACAGATCCATTCAATGCTGCCATTGCATTAACACCGGTTGATGATGGTAGGATCAGTTTGCTGAAAAGTATGCCTGATTCTGTGTGTCATTTGCTGCATATTTTTTCAATGGAACTTCAGGATGCAGTGGATGCTACTCTTGGGACATGCTTGTTTGCATAAACAGACAACAAAGTGACTACTTCTGTTAACGTATTATGCTAAAACTGCAGTATGGTCTGTTCATAAGAGGCACTCGTTGGTCGACCACTTCGAGGTTTGTTGTGCATGCTGCCTGTCTCTTGAACTTCATCACAAATTTGTTCACACAGCCTTGAGTGTAGGGCTTCCCTGATGGCGCAGTGGTATCATCGTCGCCTTGTAATCAAGGGGTCCCGGGTTCGATACCCGATGGAGGCACAAGTGGTTCGGATCCCACTTTAAACTGTAGGTCCAGTCCCGATTAGCCTTACTGTGCACAAAGTGGACTTAGAACACCAAATCAAATCAAATCAACAGCCTTGAGTGCCTGTCAGTATGTAAACAGTTGAACTCCTCAGCTTCTTCTTCACTGACTTTGGCTGCAGCAGAATGACCTTTATGCATTCTACCTTAATCGAAGCCATATTCATCTACCTGGAAAGATGAAATGAAGGAATTCAGTATGACTTCAAACTTATAGTACACACTGAATCTCGAGAAGCATGAGCAATTAAACCTTGACATTGACGATCACTCATTTGCCAATATAAATAAGGAAAACTGGAAAAGGAGGACCTTTATGCACCAGTCATGTCCCCTCGTCTATGTCAACTTCAGTATCTTGGTAACTACCAGAGTCATACAAATAAATTTTAGCGGACTGATGTGTAAATGTATATGCACTGACATTAATAATCATTGTTGTTTTAACAATTGAAATTAACAGTAACTGTCTTGAATACTTGTCCCACACCATGGCCCTGTGGTCTAAGACATCACACTGTGGGATCCAGCTACGGGAAGCATGCAGGTTCGGGTCTCCTGGGGGAAGGTTAACAACTTTTCTTCTGAGATTACGGCCTGTTTATGGGACCTGTGACCACCCACCAACCTGAGGAAGTTGGGGAACTACGAATGAGTAGCGTAACCTGGTCATGGAAAACTTACAATGACTGGGGGTTTATCAAGCTGACCACACATAACCCCTGGATGATTTGCCAGCTCTGGTGAGAGTGAGACTGGCAGTTGGTAGGTAGGCACTGGACATTACGGGCTGTTACGCTAAGGGTTATTATTATTATTATTATTTTGAATGCTTAATCCAACAAAATGTATCACAGTAGCCACTTCTCTGGTTTTGTAGAAATTGCATGAAAAATACCCAGGTGAGGTTACACTCATCAATTCAAAAGTAGCCAGTACTTTTTAACATAACACTGTTATTTCAACAGCAGTTCCCTGTGCTTTGTACCTTCATAGAGACATTTTTGTACCCATATTACAAACTTTTCTTCTTGCTTATCAGAGCATGTTTCTGCTATTTATACCATATACTTCATGGTCACCTTGTGTCTGAATCAATGTAAGGAATTTGCATATAGATTATAATAATAATATCTACATTATGCACAGTTGTATTTTGTGAGCAGTTTTATTGCAATAAATAGCAGATCAAGATTACTCTATGCTATATAATTATGAAGAAATATGGTTAGAAGGAGGCAATAAAGTAGTAAATATTCAAAAGTGAGAACTGTCTTAACATTACTGAGAATTCTGATCTGTACTGTAACAAATATTTAATGCATTTCACAATGTGGTAAACACAGTGACATATACAACTTCTTGCTGTATTTTTTTTACCCAGAACAGTGCAAAAATTGCATTCATGTTTTTATTGCAAATTAAACACATTTTTAATAAATTCTAACTATTATTTTTGTATCAGCATTTCAGCAAAGTAACATTTTTAATATATTTTATTCATCTTAATTGTACAAATTCAAGTGAACTTCTATATATGTATGAATGTTTTGGACAGTATTAGCATATGCTTCTTTAATTGTATAAGCTAGAATGCCATAGCTGCTGTTGGGATGAAGCAAAGCCAATTATTTACTTCTAGAAATCTTACGTTGTAGTACGTTTGTCTCTTTAGAATGTAAACATTTCTAGTCACACATTTATTAATTTGTGTAATACAATGTAAAGAATGTCCATAGTGTGATATACCTCAATTATATTTGTTGCACTGATTAATATCCTGAAATATTATTTTTTAAAGTGAATTACTGTAATGTTTTTTGCACATTTGTAATATAAAATATTTTTGAAATATTAATCTGTGTTGTTGTTCTATTACTTTAATAAGTGTAAGAATTATTGAGTTAAAAATGTGGATTGATTGGGACTTGAACCTGATACTTTGGAAATCTCTGGAGTTGCCCTTTCAACCAAACTATTGGTGGTGTACGTGGTGAACTTTTTGGAAGATACCCAAATGCCTCCCTTCCATGTACCTGGATCTACAGGCAGTATTATCCATTGTGTGAATTTAATTTGTTTTTAATGTCATGTGTTGTGTGTAGTATACAGCAAAAAGGCCCACTCTCTTCTTTTTCAGGGAAGATAAATACCTATTAGATTATTTTTAGATATTCTTTTCATAAATATATTTTGTGAGTGTTCACTGTTCTACTGATGTACTTGATCCTGCAGAATGTCTGCACAAGACACCTGTAGAATCAAGACAACTTGTAAAATTTAAACAATACAGAAAGGAAAGGAAAAAGAGGGGAACTGACATATAAATGATGTCCTGGTCTTTTTAGGCACCAGGACATAAATGCATATCCTCGAATGTGTGCAGTTGGAGGATGGGCATTCTTCCGGGGTTCCCCCCCTTTTTGTTATCCTGATTTTTCGATTTTTTCTTACCAATTGTTAGTGGATTTTCTGTGTATTAACCGTTTTCGTGTACCTGCAAGAAATTCATAGAAACTAATGAAATTAACATTTCTTGAATTTCTTTTGAAGGATGAATTGCCAAGAATGGTTTAGAACTTGGTCTTCGTGGTGCAATAATATAATAATAGTGGATTTTCCCATCTCATAAACTTCTCTCTCTTTCTCAGTAAATTTATACCCTACAATAACAAGTACTTAAAATATTGAATATTTTTATTATTATCAGCTAATGGTATTTGCAAATCACACTATTTTAATTCTTTTAGTTCCCCTTGCTCATGACACTATGCCATGCTAGGGAGATACGGAGGTAGTCCAACACAATCATGATTTTTGGAGGTAGTGTAATCAGCACTGTGCCCCAGTCACCTTACCCCACATGGTTTTCCTCAGATAACTATTCATTAGTGGCTGGGTGAACTTCAGAGCTGATTTATGCAGGGACAAGGTTGGAAAAATTCAACTATACCCTGTACCAGCTAACTGTAGACCAGGCAAACGAGAACAAGACTCTGTGCAAGAAGTGATGCAAGATGGCTCCAACAATGAACAGTGAGAGAAACAGGTTTGCATAATGGATGACTGGAGTTACCCGATTTCCCTGCTTTGCTCTGTCAGCGTTGCAAACTTTTGAAACCGATAATACCATACGCACATGGCAAACGGACCGTATCTTTGTCTCCAGGTTCGTACGCTTGTTTTAAGAATTTCTAAGGCAAATATTAGGGATAAACCAGCACCGTATGTCCGTACATGCCATGACATTTCTGTACATGTACGGTAATGACCATATGGTTGCTTTCATCACTCGATTCCCCCCCTCCTCTTCTGCCACTATGCACTGCCCTGCTCTACATTTAGCTGGGACAGGGTATACACCAGTGGCGGCTGGCAGCTAGTATGATGATGGGTAGTGCCTACGTGATCAAGAAATTGAAAAATTTTCGCTAGCATATGTCGTAGAAATCTAATGAAAGAGGTAATTTTAATGGAGCTTTGTTTACTAAAATTGCAGACAAAAATTCAGAGTTCCTTTCGCATTTGTACTACTTTTGGCTAATCGTGAAGATAAGGATGAGTGAACACTCACAAAGAACACTGATGCCCAGGCCGAGATTCGAACCTGCAATCCCTGGCATCGTAGCATGCTGTGCGGAGGTCGGCCAGAGTTTCTAGGAAATAAATGCGACTTAAATGCGACAGATCTTTTTGTGCATCATGACTTTTTTGTTGGGTGGGGGGGGGGGGGGGTAGCCAAAGGACAAACTCTCATCATTCACCAGTGATGTACGGTGACGTCGACACTTGGGGTAGCAGTCAGTGGCGTGCTCAAGGGGGGGGGGTTGGTGTGGGCCACACCCCTCCTCCCTTTAGGGCCAGTATTCATACAAAAAAGAAGAATGTCAATAACATGAAAAGATTGCAAGATTATGAATGAGTACTAGAAAAAAGTACATGTAATCCCCACCCACATTCGAAAATAAAAAACTATTTGATTTGACTCTAAGCCAGATATCCTGGGTTTGAATCTGGGATTGGCCATTTGTGTCCTTTGTGTGTGTCCCTTCATCAATTTTGTCGTACCAAAGGTGGCGGAAAAGAGAAGTAAAATAAACCAAATTGAGCAATCAATCAATGATTTGATTTGATTTTTGTTACTTAGCGTCGCTTTGTTGTCATATTTGGTTAATTGCGAAGACGATACGATGAAATTGATGAAGGGACGAGCACAGGGAACGCCCATGCCCAGGTCGGGGTTTGAACCCGGAACTCCTGATGTCGTAGCGCGCTGTGATAACCACTCCCCCACGCTTGGTTGATTTGGTGACAGGTAACAAAACACAACACACTTTTTTGTAGTTTCTTCAATGATATTCATTTGACTTTTTGAGTTCTGAGATACATTTTTCATTCCAAATGATTTCATTATTCACTGCAACACATAGGACAAGAATGCGCACTCATCACGGGTTCGAGTCCTGGCCTGGATTGTTCATATGAGGTCCGTTAACCAATTTCATCATATTATCACTCAATCCTCATTTTCGCGATAACCAAATGTGGCAGAAAAGCGAAGTAAAATAAACCAAACCAACAACAATATGAACACGCGTTCTCTTGCCCAAATAAATACATCCGTATTTATGACTGTTAGAGACCAAGAGTAGTATATTTAAATAAAACACTACTAAAACGAGAGTCAGAGAGAGCCTGAGCACATATTTGTAATTTAATAATTATATATTCCATATTTGAAAAAGAAAAAAAGAAAGAAAGCTTAACATTATTGTCTGCACATAACACGTTCCCATACATACATACACACATATTGTACAACGTGTAAAAGGTTGTGTAAATACAGAGAACATAAGTACTGAAGAAAATTTTACCCTGTGTTCTTTAGAGGATTTACAAAAAAAATATGAGAAACCAATCCCCTATCTGCCCTATAGGAGATAGACTGGGGGACCTGAAAGCCTGGGCTTTCAACCATTGCAGCGGGGGACGAGGGGACAAGGGAGGTAGAGATAAATTTTCCTTTTCCTTGGACCGGCCGTTTCTACCTGGAAACTGGTCTGGCGGAAGAAGAGCGAGCTAGGGTATCCAGCCAGCTTTGCCCGCGGAGAACACCGATGGACGAGAAGCGCGTGGAAAAGAAAGTGTTGCGCACGAGCTGTGGTGGCTTTAACAAGACAATAAATATTGTGATTTGAATATAATTCGAGATGTGAGATTGATTGATCTATCTCTGCTAGACTAGCTACTCCTCAGTGCACGTCACTGTCATTCACTGTCTTTAGTGATTTCAGTACATTAGGAAGACATGGGGTGAAAGAACTGGCAACATTGGACTTAATATTATTTTATCGCTTTGTAAAAATGTGAATACAACATAATATTAAGAATATGTATAATTTATATATTTGGTAGTAAACGTGAATATATTATTCCGTAATTTAGTGCACGCGTACTACAAATGTGTTCTAGAAAGAAGAATCCTGTATGCTACGTGAGCCCATCGTCACGAAAGCACTATGGTGGTGCCCCTGACGCCACGGAAGGGAGAGAATACACTGTCAGTTTAGCTATTTTCGTGAATAGGTTGTCGTCGCGTACATTTATGCTGTGTTTTTACGCTTCAATTTGAGAAACTAGTACCATACATTCACCATTAGTGTACTGTTGCTAAATAGGAGACATGTCAATACGGGAATAATACGGGAATGTCGAAATGAAGAAACCGTGTTCGTACTGTAATGCTTTCAAACATTCCATTGCGTTTCGAAAGGTTGAAAGTAGTATGTCTATGGGTTGAACACTCCTTAGAAACGTGTGTGTAGTGGAAGCCACCACAACTTTAAGGAGGAAGCTGAAATTACAGGTAGGCTATGCTAAATGCTTTTAAATGAATTGAACGCTTTACCTTTTCCTTTCAAATTTTGGTGATCTTTATCGCATTATCACAAAAACATTCGTATTCGCTGAGCTGGCGATGTCCATGTAGCCCTACACAAAGCCTTACATCAAATTCAAATACTCCCTCTGTTCCATAATTATTGTCCGCTACACTTTCGTTTGTTGTCCCATAATATTTGTCCTATAGGCAAACCGTGACATTGGTGTATACAGAAGAAGAAAATTAAACACGGGAATGAGTCATACAACGTTATTACTCAAGGATCAGTACAAATTTGCCGATCAAGTATCCAAAAGAAGATAAATAAAAAGTCACCATTTTGGCATACCGGACTATAATTATGGGACAGAGGGAATATTTATCTTCCAACTTGGTGTCTCAGATTCAGGAGATACTATTTTTGTTTTCTCTTTAATCTTCCTACTTATTCATTTGACATAATAATGAAGCTGGCAACAGCTTGATGTTACGTTTCCCTGTGTGCATTGCTGTCTCACAGTTCCTTCATAGTGAGTTGCTTGAAATAGAAAATACTGTTTTAATTGGTGCCTACACACAAAGAGGCAGGAGTGCCCACAGGGGGTATTATGGCGCAGACTGCGCCATCGAGATTTTTTTTGGGGGGGATTTTTTTAACTTCAAATAATATAAAATTCAACCTTTATATATTTTTCTAAAATATATGTAAAAAGTTTACACCTTAAATCCCACCATATTGAATCCATTAGATGAAGAAAATAAAGTATATAGTGGTAGGGGTGCCCATAGGCGGGTTTCTGGACGCATGTTGTGCCCACTCAACTTTGGAGCTTGGGGGGGGGGTATTTTTATAATTGAAATTTCAATGGTAATTCAAACTTGAGTCCAATGCTACATTGTTCACGTCAATTAACCATTGCTGCTATACCTAGGTATAGATATCAATTTGCAGATTTCCAAGGGAATTGTAACGGGTAATATGTGTTATTGAGGGGGAGGGGATATCCAAATCTTACATATTAGACCTTAAATTGACACTTGGATTCTGGGGGGACTGATAATTAAATGTTGGGTGGGGGGACAATACATCCAACTCCTCTTGAATATCAGCGTTAAGTCTTCGATTATGGCGGGTATTTTAGTTATACCCTGGAGCAAGCGAACGAGAAAAGGTCTCTGCGCAGGTAGTGGCCCGAGACGG